>NW_028270168.1:47234445-47538002 GCF_037043375.1 Chiloscyllium plagiosum
CCGCTCTCACACTGTCCCCGCTCTCACACTGTCCCCGCTCTCACACTGTCCTCCCTCACACACTGTCCTCCCTCATACACTGTCCTCCCTCACACACTGTCCTCCCTCTCACACTGTCCTCCCTCTCTCACACTGTCCTCCCTCTCTCACACTGTCCTCCCGCTCTCACACTTTACCCCTCTCACTGTCCTCCCTCTCACACTGTCCTCCCTCTCTCACACTGTCCTCCCTCACACACTGTCCCCCCTCTCACATGGTCCCCCCTCTCACACTGTCCTCCCTCTCACACTGTCCTCCCTCTCTCACACTGTCCTCCCTCTCTCACACTGTCCTCCCGCTCTCACACTGTCCTCCCTCTCACACTGTCCCCCCTCTCACACTGTCCTCCCTCTCACACTGTCCTCCCTCTCACACTGTCCTCCCGCTCTCACACTGTCCTCCCTCTCACACTGTCCCCCCTCTCACACTGTCCTCCCTCTCACACTGTCCTCCCTCTCACACTGTCCTCCCTCTCACACTGCCCCCCTCTCACACTGTCCCACCCCTCTCACACGGTCCCCCCTCTCGCACTGTCCTCCCTCTGACACTGTCCTCCCTCACACACTGTCCTCCCTCTCACACTGTCCCCGCTCTCACACTGTCCTCCCTCACACACTGTCCTCCCTCTCACACTGTCCTCCCGCTCTCACACTGTCCTCCCTATCGCACTGTCCTCCCTCTCACACTGACCTCCCTCTCACACTGACCTCCCTCACACACTGTCCCCGCTCTCACACTGTCCTCCCTCTCACACTGTCCTCCCTCTCACACTGTCCTCCCTCACACACTGTCCCCGCTCTCACACTGACCTCCCTCTCACACTGTCCTCCCTCACACGGTCCTCCCTCACACACTGTCCTCCCTTTCACACTGTCCTCCCTCTCACACTGTCCTCCCTCTCACACTGTCCTCCCTCTCCCACACTGTCCCCCCTCTCACACTGTCCTCCCTCACACACTGTCCTCCCTCACATACTGTCCTCCCTCTCACACTGTCCCCCCTCTCACACTGTCCCCGCTCTCACACTGTCCCCGCTCTCACACTGTCCCCGCTCTCACACTGTCCTCCCTCACACACTGTCCTCCCTCATACACTGTCCTCCCTCACACACTGTCCTCCCTCTCACACTGTCCTCCCTCTCTCACACTGTCCTCCCTCTCACACTGTCCTCCCTCTCACACTGTCCTCCCTCTCTCACACTGTCCTCCCTCTCACACTGTCCCCCCTCTCGCACTCTCCTCCCTCTCACACTATACCCCCTCTCACACTGTCCTCCCTCTCACACTGTCCTCCCCCTCACACTGTCCTCTCTCTCGCACTGTCCCCCCCTCACACTGTCCCCCCTCTCGCACTCTCCTCCCTCTCACACTGTCCCCCCTCTCGCACTCTCCTCCCTCTCACACTGTCCCCCTCTCGCACTCTCCTCCCTCTCATACTGTCCTCCCTCTCACACTCTCCTCCCTCTCACACTGTCCCCCCTCTCATTGTCCACCCTCTCATACTGTCCCCCCTCTCACACTGTCCCCCCTCTCGCACTCTCCTCCCTCTCACACTGTCCCCCTCTCACTGTCCCCCCTCTCGCACTGTCCCCCCTCTCGCACTCTCCTCACTCTCACACTGTCCCCACTCTCACACAGTCGTCCTCCTCACACTGTCCTCTCTCTCGCACTGTCCTCCCCCTCACACTGTCCCCCCCTCACACTGACCCTGCTCTGGCACTCTCCACCTCACACTGTCCTCCCTCTCACACTGTCCTCCCTCTCACACTGCCCCCCTCTCGCACTCTCCTCCCTCTCACACTGTCCCCCCTCTCGCACTCTCTTCCCTCTCACACTGTCCTCCCTCTCACACTGTCCTCCCTCTCATACTGTCCTCCCTCTCACACTGTCCCCCCTCTCGCACTCTCCTCCCTCTCACACTATACCCCCTCTCACACTGTCCTCGCTCTCACACAGACCTCCCCCTCACACTGTCCTCTCTCTCGCACTGTCCTCCCGCTCTCACACTTTCCCCCCTCTCACTGTCCTCCCTCTCACACTGTCCTCCCTCTCTCACACTGTCCTCCCTCACACACTGTCCCCCCCTCTCACACGGTCCCCCCTCTCACACTGTCCTCCCTCTCTCACACTGTCCTCCCTCTCTCACACTGTCCTCCCGCTCTCACACTGTCCTCCCTCTCACACTGTCCCCCCTCTCACACTGTCCTCCCTCTCACACTGTCCTCCCTCTGACAGTCTCCTCCCTCTCACACTGCCCCCCTCTCACACTGTCCCACCCCTCTCACACGGTCCCCCCTCTCGCACTGTCCTCCCTCTGACACTGTCCTCCCTCACACACTGTCCTCCCTCTCACACTGTCCCCGCTCTCACACTGTCCTCCCTCACACACTGTCCTCCCTCTCACACTGTCCTCCCGCTCTCACACTGTCCTCCCTATCGCACTGTCCTCCCTCTCACACTGACCTCCCTCTCACACTGACCTCCCTCACACACTGTCCCCGCTCTCACACTGTCCTCCCTCTCACACTGTCCTCCCTCTCACACTGTCCTCCCTCACACACTGTCCCCGCTCTCACACTGACCTCCCTCTCACACTGTCCTCCCTCACACTGTCCTCCCTCACACACTGTCCTCCCTTTCACACTGTCCTCCCTCACACACTGTCCTCCCTCTCACACTGTCCTCCCGCTCTCACACTGTCCTCCCTCTCGCACTGTCCTCCCTCTCACACTGACCTCCCTCTCACATTGACCTCCCTCACACACTGTCCTCCCTCTCACACTGTCCTCCCTCACACACTGTCCTCCCTCACACACTGTCCCCGCCCTCACACTGTCCTCCCTCTCACACTGTCCTCCCGCTCTCACACTGTCCTCCTTCTCACACTGTCCTCCCTCTCTCACACTGTCCTCCCTCACACACTGACCTCCTTCTCACACTGTCCTCCCTCACACACTGTCCTCCCTTTCACACTGTCCTCCCTCTCACACTGTCCCCGCCCTCACACTGTCCTCCCTCTCACACTGTCCTCCCTCACACACTGTCCTCCCTCTCACACTGTCCTCCCTCTCACACTGTCCTCCCTCACACACTGTCCTCCCTCTCACACTGTCCTCCCTCTCCCACACTGTCCCCCCTCTCACACTGTCCTCCCTCACACACTGTCCTCCCTCACACACTGTCCCCGCCCTCACACTGTCCTCCCTCTCACACTGTCCTCCCTCTCACACTGTCCTCCCTCTCACACTGTCCCCCCTCTCACACTGTCCCCCCTCACACACTGTCCCCGCTCTCACACTGTCCCCCCTCTCACACTGTCCCCCCTCTCACACTGTCCCCCCTCTCACACTGTCCTCCCTCACACACTGTTCTCCCTCACATACTGTCCTCCCTCTCACACTGTCCTCCCTCACACACTGTCCCCGCTCTCACACTGTCCTCCCTCACACACTGTCCTCCCTCATACACTGTCCTCCCTCACACACTGTCCTCCCTCTCACACTGTCCTCCCTCTCTCACACTGTCCTCCCTCTCACACTGTCCTCCCTCTCACACTGTCCTCCCTCTCTCACACTGTCCTCCCTCTCACACTGTCCTCCCTCTCACACTTTCCTCCCTCTCACACTGCCCCCCCCACACTGTTACCCCATTTAACACTGTCCCCCCTCTCACACTGTCCTCCCGCTCTCACACTGTCCTCCCTCTCGCACTGTCCTCCCGCTCTCACAATGTCCTCCCTCTCACACTGTTCCCCCTCTCACACTGTCCTCCCTCTCACACTGTCCTCCCTCTCTCACACTGTCCTCCCTCTCACACTGTCCTCCCTCTCACACTGTCCTCCCTCTCACACTGCGCCCCCCACACTGTTTCCCCATTTCACTGTCCTCCCGCTCTCACAATGTCCTCCCTCTCACACTGTCCCCCCTCTCACACTGTCCCCCCTCTCACACTGTCCCCCCTCTCACACTGTCCTCCCTCTCGCACTGTCCTCCCTCTCACACTGTCCTCCCTCTCACACTGTCCTCCCTCTCGCACTGTCCTCCCTCTCACACTCTCCCCCCCTCACACTGTCCCCGCTCTCACACTGTCCTCCGTCTCACACTATCCCTCCCTCTCACACTGTCCCTCCCCCTCACACTGTCCTCTCTCTCGCACTGTCCTCCCCCTCACACTGTCCCCCCCTCACACTGACCCCGCTCTGGCACTCTCCTCCCTCTCACACTGTCCTCACTCTCACACTGCCCCCCTCTCGCACTCTCCTCCCTCTCACACTGTCATCCCTCTCGCACTCTCTTCCCTCTCACACTGTCCTCCCTCTCACACTGTCCTCCCTCTCACACTGACCCCCCTCTCACACTGTCCCCCCTCTCACACTGTCCCCCCTCTCACTGTCCTCCCTCTCACACTGTCCCCCCTCTCGCACTCTCCTCCCTCTCACACTATACCCCCTCTCACACTGTCCTCCCTCTCACACTGTCCTCCCTCTCACACTGTCCTCCCCCTCACACTGTCCTCTCTCTCGCACTGTCCCCCCCTCACACTGACCCCACTCTGGCACAGTCCCCCCTCTCGCACTCTCCTCCCTCTCACACTGTCCCCCCTCTCGCACTCTCCTCCCTCTCATACTGTCCTTCCTCTCACACTCTCCTCCCTCTCACACTCTCCTCCCTCTCACACTGTCCCCCCTCTCATTGTCCACCCTCTCATACTGTCCCCCCTCTCACACTGTCCCCCCTCTCGCACTCTCCTCCCTCTCACACTGTCCCCCCTCTCACACTCTCTTCCCTCTCACACTGTCCTCCCTCTCACACTGTCCTCCCTCTCATACTGTCCTCCCTCTCACACTGTCCCCCCTCTCGCACTCTCCTCCCTCTCACACTATACCCCCTCTCACACTGTCCTCCCTCTCACACTGTCCTCCCTCTCACACTGTCCTCGCTCTCACACAGACCTCCCCCTCACACTGTCCTCTCTCTCGCACTGTCCTCTCTCTCGCACTGTCCTCCCCCTCGCACTGTCCCCCCCTCACACTGACCCCGCTCTGGCACTGTCCCCCCACTCGCACTTTCCTCCCTCTCACACTGTCCCCCCTCTCGCACTGTCCTCCCTCTCACACTGTCCTCCCTCTCACACTGTCCTCCCTCTCGCACTGTCCTCCCTCTCGCACTGTCCTCCCTCTCGCACTCTCCTCCCTCTCGCACTCTCCTCCCTCTCACCTTCTCCTCCCTCTCACACTCTCCTCCCTCTCACACTCTCGTCCCTCTCGCACTGTCCTCCCACTCGCGCTGTCCCCCCTCTCGCACTGTCTCCCCTCACACACTGTCCCGACTCTCGCACTGTCCTCCATCTCGCACTGTCACCCCCCTCACACTGTCCCCCCCTCACACTGTCCTCCCTCTCACACTGTCCTCCCTCTCACACTGTCCTCCCTCTCACACTGTCCTCGCTCACACACTGTCCTCCCTCCCACACTGTCCTCCCTCTCACACTGTCCTCCCTCTCACACTGTCCTCCCTCTCACACTGTCCTCGCTCACACACTGTCCTCCCTCTCACACTGTCCTCCCTCTCACACTGTCCCCCCCTCTCACACTGTCCCCCCCTCACACTGTTCCCCCCCCCACTCTGTCCGCTCTCTCACCCTGTTCCCCCCCCCTCACACTGTCCTCCCTCTCGCACTGTCCCCCATCTCACACTGTCCTCCCTCTCGCACTGTCCCCCATCTCACACTGTCCTCCCTCTCGCACTGTCCCCGCTCTCACACTGTCCTCGCTCACACACTGTCCTCCCTCTCACACTGTCCTCCCTCTCACACTGTCCTCACTCTCACACTGTCCCCCCCTCTCACACTGTCCCCCCCTCACACTGTTCCGCCCCCCACTCTGTCCGCGCTCTCACCCTGTTCCCCCCCCCCTCACACTGTCCTCCCTCTCGCACTGTCCCCCATCTCACACTGTCCTCCCTCTCACACTGTCCTCCCTCTCTCACACTGTCCTCCCTCTCACACTGTCCTCCCTCTCACACTGTCCTCCCTCTCACACAGCCCTCCCTCTCTCACACTGTCCTCCCGCTCTCACACTGTCCTCCCTCTCACACTGTCCTCCCTCTCTCACACTGTCCTCCCTCTCTCACACTGTCCTCCCTCTCACACTGTCCTCCCTCTCACACTGTCCTCCCTCTCACACTGCGCCCCCCACACTGTTTCCCCATTTCACACTGTCCTCCCGCTCTCACACTGTCCTCCCTCTCACACTGTCCTCCCTCTCACACTGTCCTCCCTCTCACACTGTCCTCCCTCTCGCACTGTCCTCCCTCTCACACTGTCCTCCCTCTCGCACTGTCCCCCATCTCACACTGTCCCCCATCTCACACTGTCCTCCCTCTCACACTGTCCCCCCTCTCACACTGTCCGCTCTCTCACCCTGTTCCCCCCCTCACATTGTCCTACCTCTCACACTGCCCCCCTCTCGCACTCTCCTCCCTCTCACACTGTCCCCCCTCTCGCACTCTCTTCCCTCTCACACTGTCCTCCCTCTCACACTGTCCTCCCTCTCATACTGTCCTCCCTCTCACACTGTCCCCCCTCTCGCACTCTCCTCCCTCTCACACTATACCCCCTCTCACACTGTCCTCCCTCTCACACTGTCCTCCCTCTCACACTGTCCCCCCTCTCACACTGTCCTCGCTCTCACACAGACCTCCCCCTCACACTGTCCTCTCTCTCGCACTGTCCTCTCTCTCGCACTGTCCTCCTGCTCTCACACTTTCCCCCCTCTCACTGTCCTCCCTCTCACACTGTCCTCCCTCTCTCACACTGTCCTCCCCCACACACTGTCCCCCCTCTCACACGGTCCCCCCTCTCACACTGTCCTCCCTCTCACACTGTCCTCCCTCTCTCACACTGTCCTCCCTCTCTCACACTGTCCTCCCGCTCTCACACTGTCCTCCCTCTCACACTGTCCCCCCTCTCACACTGTCCTCCCTCTCACACTGTCCTCCCTCTCACACTGTCCTCCCTCTCACACTGTCTTCCCTCTCACACTGTCCTCCCTCTGACACTCTCCTCCCTCTCACACTGCCCCTCTCTCACACTGTCCCACCCCTCTCACACGGTCCCCCCTCTCGCACTGTCCTCCCTCTGACACTGTCCTCCCTCACACACTGTCCTCCCTCTCACACTGTCCCCGCTCTCACACTGTCCTCCCTCACACACTGTCCTCCCTCTCACACTGTCCTCCCGCTCTCACACTGTCCTCCCTCTCGCACTGTCCTCCCTCTCACACTGACCTCCCTCTCACACTGACCTCCCTCACACACTGTCCTCCCTCTCACACTGTCCTCCCTCACACACTGTCCTCCCTCACACACTGTCCCCGCTCTCACACTGTCCTCCCTCTCACACTGTCCTCCCGCTCTCACACTGTCCTCCTTCTCACACTGTCCTCCCTCTCTCACACTGTCCTCCCTCACACACTGACCTCCTTCTCACACTGTCCTCCCTCACACTGTCCTCCCTCACACACTGTCCTCCCTTTCACACTGTCCTCCCTCTCACACTGTCCTCCCTCTCCCACACTGTCCCCCCTCTCACACTGTCCTCCCTCACACACTGTCCTCCCTTTCACACTGTCCTCCCTCTCACACTGTCCTCCCTCTCACACTGTCCTCCCTCTCCCACACTGTCCTCCCTCTCACACTGTCCCCCCTCTCACACTGTCCTCCCTCACACACTGTCCTCCCTCACACACTGTCCTCCCTCATACACTGTCCTCCCTCACACACTGTCGTCCCTCTCACACTGTCCCCCCTCACACACTGTCCCCGCTCTCACACTGTCCCCGCTCTCACACTGTCCTCCCTCACACACTGTCCTCCCTCATACACTGTCCTCCCTCACACACTGTCGTCCCTCTCACACTGTCCTCCCTCTCTCACACTGTCCTCCCTCTCACACTGTCCTCCCTCTCACACTGTCCTCCCTCTCTCACACTGTCCTCCCTCTCACACTGTCCTCCCTCCCACACTGTCCTCCCTCTCACACTGTCCTCCCGCTCTCACACTGTCCTCCCTCTCACACTGTTCCCCCTCTCACACTGTCCTCCCTCTCACACTGTCCTCCCTCTCACACTGCCCCCCCCACACTGTTTCCCCATTTCACACTGTCCTCCCTCTCACACTGTCCTCCCGCTCTCACACTGTCCTCCCTCTCACACTGTTCCCCCTCTCACACTGTCCCCCCTCACACACTGTCCCCGCTCTCACACTGTCCCCGCTCTCACACTGTCCTCCCTCTCACACGGTCCCCCCTCTCACACTGTCCTCCCTCTCACACTGTCCTCCCTCTCACACTGTCCTCCCGCTCTCACAATGTCTTCCCTCTCACACTGTCCCCGCTCTCACACTGTCCTCCCTCTCACACTATCCCTCCCTCTCACACTGTCCCTCCCCCTCACACTGTCCTCTCTCTCGCACTGTCCTCTCTCTCGCACTGTCCTCCCCCTCACACTGTCCCCCCCTCACACTGACCTCGCTCTGGCACTCTCCTCCCTCTCACACTGTCCTCCCTCTCACACTGTCCTCCCTCTCGCACTCTCTTCCCTCTCACACTGTCCTCCCTCTCACACTGTCCTCCCTCTCACACTGTCCTCCCTCTGACACTGTCCTCCCTCTCACACTGTCCCCCCTCTCACACTGTCCCCCCTCTCACTGTCCTCCCTCTCACACTGTCCCCCCTCTCGCACTCTCCTCCCTCTCACACTATACCCCCTCTCACACTGTCCTCCCTCTCACACTGTCCTCGCTCTCACACTGTCCTCCCCCTCACACTGTCCTCTCTCTCGCACTGTCCCCCCCTCACACTGACCCCACTCTGGCACTGTCCCCCCTCTCGCACTCTCCTCCCTCTCACACTGTCCCCCCTCTCGCACTCTCCTCCCTCTCATACTGTCCTCCCTCTCACACTCTCCTCCCTCTCACACTGTCCCCCCTCTCATTGTCCACCCTCTCATACTGTCCCCCCTCTCACACTGTCCCCCCTCTCGCACTCTCCTCCCTCTCACACTGTCCCCCTCTCTCTGTCCTCCCTCTCACACTGTCCCCCCTCTCACACTGTCCCCCCCTCGCACTCTCCTCCCTCTCACACTGTCCCCCTCTCTCTGTCCTCCCTCTCACACTGTCCCCCCTCTCGCACTCTCCTCACTCTCACACTGTCCCCCCTCTCACACAGTCCTCCTCCTCACACTGTCCTCTCTCTCGCACTGTCCTCCCCTCACACTGTCCCCCCCCCCTCACACTGACCCTGCTCTGGCACTCTCCTCCTTCTCACACTGTCCTCCCTCTCACACTGTCCTCCCTCTCACACTGCCCCCCTCTCGCACTCTCCTCCCTCTCACACTGTCCCCCCTCTCGCACTCTCTTCCCTCTCACACTGTCCTCCCTCTCACACTGTCCTCCCTCTCATACTTCCTCCCTCTCACACTGTCCCCCCTCTCGCACTCTCCTCCCTCTCACACTATACCCCCTCTCACACTGTCCTCCCTCTCACACTGTCCTCCCTCTCACACTGTCCTCGCTCTTACACAGACCTCCCTCTCGCACTGTCCTCTCTCTCGCACTGTCCTCCCTCTCACACTGTCCTCCCCCTCGCACTGTCCCCCCCTCACACTGACCCCGCTCTGGCACTGTCCCCCCTCTCGCACTGTCCTCCCTCTCACACTGTCCTCCCTCTCGCACTGTCCTCCCTCTCGCACTGTCCTCCCTCTCGCACTCTCCTCCCTCTCGCACTCTCGTCCCTCTCGCACTGTCCTCCCACTCGCGCTGTCCCCCCTCTCGCACTGTCTCCCCTCACACACTGTCCCGACTCTCGCACTGTCCTCCATCTCGCACTGTCACCCCCCTCACACTGTCCCCCCCTCACACTGTCCTCCCTCTCACACTGTCCTCCCTCTCACACTGTCCTCCCTCTCACACTGTCCTCGCTCACACACTGTCCTCCCTCTCACACTGTCCTCCCTCTCACACTGTCCTCCCTCTCACACTGTCCCCCCCTCTCACACTGTCCCCCCCTCACACTGTTCCCCCCCCCCACTCTGTCCGCTCTCTCACCCTGTTCCCCCCCCCCTCACACTGTCCTCCCTCTCGCACTGTCCCCCATCTCACACTGTCCTCCCTCTCGCACTGTCCCCCATCTCACACTGTCCTCCCTCTCACACTGTCCTCGCTCACACACTGTCCTCCCTCTCACACTGTCCTCCCTCTCACACTGTCTGCTCTCTCACACTGTCCCCCCTCTCACACTGTCCGCTCTCTCACCCTGTTCCCCCCCTCACATTGTCCTCCCTCTCACACTGTCCTCCCTCTCACACTCTCCCCCCCTCACACTGTCCCCCCTCTCACACTGTCCTCCCTCTCACACTGTCCTCCCTCTCTCACACTGTCCCCCCTCTCACACTGTTCCCCCTCTCACACTGTCCCCACCTCACACTGTCCCCCCTCTCACACTGTTCCCCCTCTCACACTGTCCCCCATCTCACACTGTCCTCCCTCTCACACTGTCCTCCCTCTCACACTGTCCCCCTCTCACACTGTCCTCACTCTCACACTGTCCTCCCTCACACACTGTCCTTCCCTCTCACACTGTCCTCCCTCACACACTGTCCTCCCTCTCACACTGTCCTCCCTCTCGCACTGTACCCCATCTCACACTGTCCTCCCTCTCACACTGTCCTCCCTCTCACACTGTCACCGCTCTCACACTGTCCTCCCTCTCGCACTGTCCTCCCTCTCACACTGTCCCCCCTCTCACACTGTCCCCCCTCTCACACTGTTCCCCCTCTCACACTGTCCCCCATCTCACACTGTCCTCCCTCTCACACTGTCCTCCCTCTCACACTGTCCTCCCTCTCTCACACTGTCCCCCTTCTCACACTGTTCCCCCTCTCACACTGTCCCCCCTCTCACACTGTTCCCCCTCTCACACTGTCCTCCCTCTCACACTGTCCTCCCTCTCACACTGTCCCCCTCTCACACTGTCCTCACTCTCACACTGTCCTCCCTCACACACTGTCCCTCCCTCTCACACTGTCCTCCCTCACACACTGTCCTCCCTCTCACACTGTCCTCCCTCTCACACTGTCCCCCCTCACACACTGTCCCCCCTCTCACACTGTCCCCGCTCTCACACTGTTCCCCCTCACACACTGTTCCCCCCCCTCACACTCTCCCCCCCTCACACTGTCTGCTTTCTCACCCTGTTCCCCCCCTCACATTGTCCTCCCTGTCACACTGTCCCCCCTCACACTGTCCCCCCTCTCACACTATCCCCCCCTCACACTGTGCCCCCCTCACACTGTCCCCGCCCCACTCTGTCCGCTCTCTCACCCTGTTCCCCCCCATCACACTGTCCTCCCTCTCGCACTGTCCTCCCTCTCGCACTGCGCCCCTCTCGCTCTGCCCCCCTCTCACGCTGTCCCCCCTCTCACACTGTCCTCCCTCTCGCACTGTCCTCCCTCTGGCACTGTCCCTCCCTCTCACACTGACCCCCATCTCACACCGTCCTCCCTCTCACACTGTCCTCCCTCTCACACTGTCCTCCCTCTCACACTGTCCTCCCTCACACACTGTCCCTCCCTCTCACACTGTCCTCCCTCTCTCACTGTTCCCACTCTCGCACTGTCCTCCGTCTCTCACACTGTCCTCCCTCTCTCACACTGTCCCCCCTCTCACACTGTCCCCGCTCACACACTGTCCCCGCTCTCACACTGGCCCCGCTCTCACACTGTCCTCCCTCTCACACTGTCCTCCCTCTCACACTGTCCTCCTGCTCTCACACTGTCCTCCTGCTCTCACACTGTCCCCCCTCTCACACTGTCCCCCCTCTCACACTGTTCTCTCTCTCGCACTGTCCTCCCTCTCTCGCACTGTCCTCCCTCTCTCCAACTGTCCTCCCTCTCTCACACTGTCCTCGCTCTCACACTGTCCTCGCTCTCACACTGTCCTCGCTCTCACACTGTCCCCCCTCTCACACTGTCCCCCCACTCTCACACTCTCCTCCCTCTCACACTGTCCCCCCACTCTCACACTCTCCTCCCTCTCACACTGTCCTCCCTCTCACTGTCCCCCTCTCACACTGTCCCCGATCTCACACTGTCCCCGATCTCACACTGTCTCCGATCTCACACTGTCCCCCCTCTCACACTGTCTCCGATCTCACACTGTCTCCGATCTCACACTGTCCTCCTTCTCACACTTTCCCCCCTCTCACACTGTCCTCCCTCTCACACTGTCCTCCCTCTCACACTGTCCTTCCTCTCACACTGTCCCTGATCTCACACTGTCCCCCCTCTCACACTGTCCCCGATCTCACACTGTCTCCGATCTCACACTGTCCCCCCTCTCACACTGTCTTCGATCTCACACAGTCCCCCCCTCACACTTTCCCCCCTCTCACACTGTCCTCACTCTCACACTGACCTGTTCCAATGAACATAGAACAGTCCAGCACAGGAACGGACTCTTCAGCCCATGATGCTCTGCCAAACATGGCGGCAATTTAAACTAATCCCTTCTGCCTGCCCTTGGACCATATGCCTCCATCTGCTTATCTAAAAGTCACTTGAACGCCCCTGTTGTATCTGTCTCCACTACCAGGCCTGGCTGTGTATTCCGAACTCCCCATACTCTCTGTGTAAAACACTTACCCGTCATATCATATTTAAATTTCCTGCTCGTACCTTAAATGCCTGCCCTCTGGTATTTGGGAAGAATGCAGCTCAGTGTGCAAGCTCGAGGATGAGAGACTCACCTTTAACTGGACTCTTTACTCAACAATAAATTCAACCATTTGAGATCCAGCCCTTTTCAGTAGTAATTATTCAATTCCTTGGTTCTTTCTTAATTTATTCACACCGTTTTTGGATGTTGCTATCTTGTCATTCGGATATCCTCCATATGCCTCTTATTGACTTATTACTGCTCTCTTTGACTCCTGCAGCATGAAATCTTGTGTCATTCAATTGCTCTCTCCAGCCCCTCCTGTCATTTCCCAAAACCTATTACTGTACATTTCAAACTTCCCTCAACTCCGATGTAAGGCCACAGACCGGAAACTCTTCCTCTCTCCACAGAGTTAAAAATCATACAACACCAGGTTATAGTCCAACAGGTTTAATTGGAAGCACACTAGCTTTCGGAGCGATGCTCCTTCATCAGGCGATTGTGACAATCACCTGATGGAGCGTCGCTCCGAAAGCTAGTGTGCTTCCAATTAAACCTGTTGGACTATAACCTGGTATTGTGTGATTTTTAACTTTGTACACCCCAGTCCAACACCGGCATCTCCGAATCATCTCTCCACAGAGGCAGCATAGCCGAGTGAAATCGCCCAGTAGTTTTTTATCACAACGCCAAAGATTTCGGTGAGGGCCGGAGTTGTAGGAAATGCAGGGGTCAGTGCTGAAAAGTCACACAGGAAACATTATTCACAGTGACTCAAAACACTACCAGCTGTGGCTCAGTGGTATTGTCCTTGCCTCTGAGTCATAGGTTAGACTCAGGGAGTGCTGCACTGCCCAAGGGTTTGTCTTTTAGATGAGGTACTAAGTTGTAGTTTGCTCCTTCAGTTGAACGTAAAAGATTCTGATTTGGAGATGCGGGTGTACAAAGTTAAAAACTTAATACATTGGGTGGCACAGTGGCTCAATGGTTAGCACTGCTGCCTCACAGCCCCAGGGTCCCAGGTTCGATTCCAGCCTTGGGCGACTGTCTCTGCGGAGTTTGCACATTCTCCCCGTGCCTGCACGGGTTTTTTCTGGGTGCTCTGGTTTCCTCCCACAGTCCAAAGATGTGCAGGATAGGTGAATTGCCCATAGGTTAGGTGTGTTAGTCAGAGAGAAATGGGTCTGAGTGGGTTACTCTTCTGAGGGTCGGTGTGGACTGGTTGGGCCAAAGGGCTTGTTTCCACACTGTAGGGAATCTAACCTAAACCAGGTCATAGTCCAACAGATTTAATTGGAAGCACTAGTTTTCAGAGCGCTGCTCCTTCATCAGTTGGTTGTGGTGTATAGAATTAGATTAGATTACTTACAGTGTGGAAACAGGCCCTTTGGCCCAACAAGTCCACACCGCCCCGCCGAAGCACAACCCACCCATACCCCTACATTTACCCCTTACCTAACACTATGGACAATTTAGCATGGTCAATTCACCTAACCTGCACAACTTTGGACTGTGGGAGGAAACCGGAGCACCCGGAGGAAACCCACACAGACACGGGGAGAACATGCAAACTCCACACAGTCAGTCGCCTAAGTTGGGAATTGAACCCGGGTCTCTGGCGCTGTGAGGCAGCAGTGCTAACCACTGTGCCACCGTGCCGCCCATAAATTGCAAGGCTCCGAAAGCTAGTGCTTCCAATTAAACTTGTTGGACTATAACCTGGTGTTGCATGATATTTAACTTTATAAAAGGTTCTGTTGCACTATTGCAAAGAACAGGAGAGGTCTGCCCATGCATCCGAGATAATGTTGTTCTCTCGAGTCAGCAGCACAAAATTCAACTGTCCAGCCACTTTCTCACTGCGACTTGTTGGAACTTTCTACGCACAATTCTCCATCATACTTCCTCCAACAGTGACTACATTTTGAAAAGTTTGCCGTGATGGGAAATGCTTTTGGGCAGGATGTGTTGTGGCACAGTGGGTAGTGACCTTTTCTCTGGGCCAGGATTTGCAGGTTCAAGTCCAACCTGAGCCCTTGATTTCCACACATGACAGTACCAGAGGATTGTCAAAATGTAAATAGACTCATGGGCAGATGAGAAGAGCGGGAGAGTTTTCTGGTCAGTCAGAACTTACACTGCAGTGCAACAACCTCTGTACATATCATAAAACACCAGGGGCAGGCTCGAGAATGAACAAGTATTCACCCATCTTCCAAAGGACCAGCACTGATACACTTCAAGATATTCTGCAATCATGGAAGGTGCTACATAAATGCAAGTCTTTCAAAGGACCCAGTGAAAACCAAATTAGATTATTTACAGTGTGGAAACAGGCCCTTCGGCCCAACAAGTCCACACCAACCCATTCCCTTGCATTTACCCCCTCACCCAACACTACAGGCAATTTAGCATGGCCAATTCACCTAACCTGCACATTGTTTTTTGGATTGGGGGTGGAAACCAGAGCAAACCCACGCAGACACGGGGAGAATGTGCAAACTCCACACAGAGAGTCGCGCTGAGGCAGGAATTGAACCCGGGTCTCTGGTGCTGTGAGGCAGCAGTGCTAACCACCGTGACCAGAACTGATCCTAAGCTCACAAATAAGAAACTGCAGATACGGGAAATCTGAACTAAACCCAGAAATTGCTGGAAAATTTCAATATGATTGATGGAGAGGGAAATAAGAGTTCACATTTTAGACCAATTTCCTTTCATCAGAGCCTGGTCTACAGGATATCTCTAACATGTTCTGGTTGGTAATTCTAACTTATTTCGTTTCTGTTATTCTAGAGCGAACAGTGCTCTTCATTTATACTCAATCCACATCACCATACGACAGCATCAGTTAGTGATGCAGGTCCCTGACAGCCAGTGCAGGCCAGCTGTAATGACCCAGAATCCCTGTTGACCTTGAGGTCACACTGAACCCAAAGAAAAATTGACATTATAGTTCCAGGTCACACACTGGATAACCCATAGCAATGAATGGGGGATTTATTTTGGGAAAATGTTTTCCCTCCTCTTGAAAACATCAATGATCCCACAATCGTTATCCAAACAAACTCCGAGAATGGGATGAGGAGATTGTCAAAGGGGAAGGGTCTGCACAGACACCACAGTGGACATGGACGGAAGGGAGGGGAAAAGGGAGGAGGGGAGGGGGAGTGAGAAAAGGTGAGGGGAGGGGAGGAAAAGTGGGAGAAAGGGGAGGTTGTGGGGGCACAGGGAGAAGATAGGAAGGACTGAGGGGAGGGCAGGAGAGAGCAAGAGGAGAAACAATCAACCTTTGTTGGTTTCCCTGCGCTGGTGACTGAGATTAAATCACCCAGATCTTCCGAAAATGAAGTGGAGAGCCGCAAGAGGCTGGAACCTCTCTGTTTGAGATTCCAGATACACAGACAGGGAATATGAAAGGTGTGAACTATTTAACTGGGCAGGGTAATAATGAGACCCTCTGCGTCTCCCCTTCTCTCTGGTACAGATGGTGGTGTCAACTGGGAATAGCTCACCATGTGGCCTCACGGTGCAGGAGTAGACTGGGCCCTTATCCCCATCAAACACACACACAGACTCATGTACAGACTCACAGAGTCACACACAGACATATACACAGAGACACAGTCTCACAGACATAGAGACACACACACTCACAGACACACACACAGAGACACAAACACACAGAGATACAGAGGCACAGATGCAGACACACACGCACAAACACAGGGAGAGTGACACACACAGGCAGAAACACACAGGCAGAAACACACAGTTTCACGGGCTCTGCAGCACAGCAGAGGATTAACCCCATTCACCCCCACAAAGACACTGAAGGAAGTGGGGGGTCTCTGTCCCTCAGAATAAGACCTCCCTCCCCCAGCCCGGGGCCGGGAGCCGGGCAGATTCCGATGCAGTGACCTGTGAAGTGTGAGCAGACAGGGGGAGGGTGGGGCGGCACTGGGAGCCAGACTGGGAGAGCAATGGGAATGAGAACCATTCAGTGAGAGAGAGAGAGAGAGAGGCAGCGCCGAGCTCAGAAAATCACTGCAACTCTCATCGCAATCTCAGTACAATGCATCTGCAAATGCGCACGTCCCTCTCCCAGAGAGAGAGAGAGAGAGGCTGAATTCAACCCAGCTCTGAGTCCCTCTCTCTCTGGATTATGTCAAAGGAAATGTTTCCGCCCCGGGATCCGCTAGCAATTAAAATAGAAAACAGTTTCTGTTCACGCCACATAGAGACGGGAAGATTGCAAGAGGCTGAGGGGTTGGATCTGATCAGAGACTTACACTGAGGCGGGCTGCAAGCAGGCTGCTGGCTTTCCATGGCTGGTCGGCTACAAGAGTCTTCACACAGTCCCGCTCGGAGCCTGGATCATTTTTTAAAACAAAAATCCCCACCCGAGAATCCGATCGATCTTGAGAGAGGGACCCACACCTCTCAGTCAGTCTCCACTCCCCCTCCGACAAGAGCCAAATAAAAAGTGTGGGATGTCAAAAGATTTTGCAACTCAACTTTCTCCTCCCCCTGCCTGTGTGTAATGCTGCAGGGACTGCATCGGTCTCCAATCCAACCGCAGCAGAAGCGAAAGGGGAAGAGAAAAAAAAAACTTGGCCAGGGCACTAGATAATGGATCTCTCCCCCCAGCACCCACCCCCTTCGCCTTTTTTTATTTAAACCAACACAGAGCGAGACTGAGCCAGTCAGACAGCGGCTGCACGACAGGAGCATTCATCAATCACTCTCTGCATTTGTGTGAGCCCTCCCTCCTCCTCTGTCCATCTGCATACCGCAGCTCTGCCCCTGAGGAGGGGGGTAGGGAGGGACATCTCTCTGATTCCCCCCCCACCCACACCGCCTTGTGAGTGAGCCAGACCCTCTCCTCACCCCCCCTAGCCCTGGGTGATTGGGTCATTCTGGTCCTGGCCTCACATTTCAGGGGGTTTGGGTGTGAAATTCTTTTGGACTCAGCGAGGAAGGATTTCCGTTTCGGAGCCTGGGACCTCCCCAGTGCCTGAAATCCATGTCAATACAGGGTTTGTATTTGATTAAGAGTCAAATTCCAATGTTTTGTTTGTTTCTTTGATATGTAACTGTACGGAACAGCGTTTGAGAATGTGTATATAAATACAAAGCGTTTTTTTAATGAATAAGATATATTTTTGAAATTTAAAAATATTGGATGAATCACCCTGGGTACACAGACAGTGAAGAGTCAGACTGACTCTTGTTCACAGCCCCTCTCCTACTGTCTCCCTCTCACTCTCTCCTCTCTCTCTCTCATCTACCCTCTCCCTCGCTCTCTCCTCTCCCCTCCTCCTCTCTCTCCTCTCCCCCCCCTCTCCCCTCCCCCTCTCTCTCCTCTCCCCCTCTCTCCTCTCCCCCTCTCTCCTCTGCCCCCTCTCTCTCCCCTCTCCCTCCCCCCTCTCTCCCCCCCCAGCCTCTCCTCTCCCCCCCTCTCTCCCCTCTCTCCCCTCCCTCTCTCTCATCTCCGCACCTCCTCTTCCCTCTCCCCCCTCCTCTTCCCTCTCCTCCCCCTCTCTCCTCTCCCCCTCCCTCCCTCTCCCCCTCTTCCCCCTCTCTCCTCTCCCTCCCTCTCTCCTCTCCCCCCCCTCCTTTCTCTCTCCTCTCCCTCCCTCCTCTCTCCCCCCCTCTCTCCCCTCTCCCCCCTCTCCCCCCATCCTCTCCCCCCCCCATCCTCTCCCCCCATCCTCTCCCCCCCATCCTCTCCCCCCATCCTCTCTCCCCCATCCTCTCTCCCCCATCCTCTCTCCCCCATCCTCTCCCCCCATCCTCTCTCCTCATCCTCTCTCCCCCCTCCTCTCTCCCCCCCTCCTCTCCCTCCTCCTCTCCCCTCCCCTCTCCCCCCTCCCCTCCTCTCTCTCCCCCCCCCCTCCCCTCTCTTCCCCCCCCCCCTCTCCGGCCGCTGTAGGGCTCGGCTCACTCCACACCCTCATTCCCGAGGCCACTTCCCCGGAGTTTTGACACCGCCCATGTTCCCGCATCCCAGGCTCAGCCCGGCGTCCACACTTCTGCATTTACACAAATCTGTGGTAAACGAAACTAACCAAAAAATAAGGGAATGCCTTCTGAAACAGTTATACCCACCGGATGCACCAGAAATGCTGTTTATTGTTAAGCATTCTACATCAACTAGTTTTGACAATAGTTGGAATTAATTAGTTAGATTCCCGAATATCAAATTCGCTGGCATGTATTGGTTAGATCTGCCATGGAGGAACTTCTAATTACCATTTTTTTTTCTAGAACTCAACACATTCTATTATGGCATCAAAGTATTTCATTTTCTTTTTGCGAAGATCTTGTCTGAAAGCATTTTTAGATTAGATTCCCTAAAGTGTGAAAACAGGCCCTTGGACCCAACATGTCCACACCAACCCTCCAAAGAGTAACCCACCCAAAACCATTCCCCTCTGACTAACGCACCCAGCACTATTGACAATTTAGCACGGCCAATTCACCTGACCTGCACATCTGTGGATTGGGGGGGGGGGGGAACCGGAGGAAACCCGGGGCAGATACAGGGAGAACGTGCAAACTCCACATGGACAGTTGCCCGAGAGTGGAATCGAACCTAGGACCCGGGTGCTATGAGGCAACAGCGATAACCACAGAGCCACCATGCCATCCCATAATTGCCATTTGTATGTCATTCCATATTTGATATTGATTCATAGAAACAGATTTATGTACTCACGATTATGCTTTGTACTCTTAATTTTTGTATAATCCTGTTCATTGTTCATAGTTTTTGATGAAAGTAAAAGTTTGTTGGACTTTGGAAAAATAAGCTGGGAGGGTGAAAGCTCAGAGCCACACTTTCCCAGACCTGTAGCTGCCCTCCGTATTACTACATCCTCAAGAGGATATATGCGCTCAACAAACGGTATTTCTCTACTACATCGGACATAAAAGAACGTAAGTTAAACAAACTTTCACATACTTCCTTCCAGAAACAGGTTTCCTCAAACCTTCCAGAACCGTCTCCTGGCGTCTGGATACACCCAGACGCAGAGGCAATCATTGATGTCACTTCACCCTGATACCCCCCATGGCCGCAGCCACTGACGATCACACCATCCCTGCCATCACTGTCCACCCAACCGCCCCCGCCATCACCCTCCACCCAACCACCTCCGCCATCACCCTCCACCCAACCACCTCCGCCATCGCCCACCACCCAACCGCCCCCGCCATCACCCTCCACCCAACCACCTCCGCCATCACCCTCCACCCAACCACCTCCGCCATCACCCTCCACCCAACAGCCCCCGCCATCACCCCCCACCCAACCACCTCCACCATCGCCCACCACCCAACCACCTCCGCCATCACCCTCCACCCAACCGCCCCCGCCATCACCCCCCACCCAACCACCTCCACCATCACCCTCCACCCAACCACCTCCGCCATCACCCTCCACCCAACCACCTCCACCATCACCCTCCACCCATCCACCCCAACCATCACCCTCCACCCAACCTCCTCCACCATCGCCCTCCACCCAACCATCCCCGCCATCCGCCTCCACCCAACTACCCCTGCCATCGCCCTCCACCCAACCACCTCCACCATCATTGTCCACCCATCCACCCCAACCATCACCCTCCACCCAACCACCTCCATCATCACCCTCCACCCATCCACCCCAACCATCACCCTCCACCCAACCACCTCCGCCATCCCCCTCCACCCAACCACCCTACCCATCACCCTCCACCCAACAACCTCCGCCATCACCGTCCACCCATCCACCTGGACACTCTGTGCTGGCCTGTTACCCGCCCTTGACCCCTTTATTTCCAACTGCCACCATGACATCGACCACCTCAACCCCTCCCCCACTCCAACCTCCCGTCCTCACAACACACAGCCATCCACTTCTCTGCTCCAGCCCCAACCTCACCATCAAACCCGCAGACAAGGGGGGGGGGGGGGGGGGGGGGGGCGCAGTAATAGTTTGGCGCACCGACCTGTACCCTGCTGAAGCCAGGCACCAATTCGCAGACACCTCCTCCTACTGCCCCCTTGATCACAATCTCACCTCCCATCACCAACCATCATCTCCCAAACAATCCACGCCTCATCACCTCTGGGGTTCTCCCACCCACAGCGTCCAACCTCATTGTCCGTGAACCCCGCACTGCCCAATCCTACCTACTTCCTAAGGTTCACAAACCTGACTGCCCTTGTCAACCCATTGTCTCAGCCTGCACCTGACCCACCGAGCTCATCTCTTCCAACCTCAACATCATCCTGTCTCCCTTAGTCCAGGAACTCCCCATCTTCGTCCAAGGCCCCAAGGGATCCTTCCACATCTGTCAGAAATTCACCTGTATCTCTACCAATGTCATCTCCTGCATTCGTTGCACCCGGTGTGATCTCCTATATATCGGGGAGACAGGACGCCTTCTTGCAGATCGTTTCAGAGAACATCTCTGGGACAGCCGCACCCACCAACCCCACCGCCCTGTGGCTGAACACTTCAACTCCCCTTCCCACTCCATCAAGGATATGCAGGTCCTGGGCCTCTTCCACCCCCAACCGTTACCACCTGATGCCTGGAGGAGGAATGCCTCATATTCCACCCAGGGACTCTGCAACCACAGGGGTTCAATGTGGATTTCAATAGCTTCCTCATTTCCCTTCCCCCACATTATCCCAGTCCCAAGCCTCCAACTTAGCGCTGCCCTCCAGACCCTGCCCCCTCTGACCTATCAACTTCACCCTCACCTTCAACCACCTATCACTTTCCCAGCTACCTCACCCCAACCCCAACCCCATCTCCCTCCCATTTATTCTCAGCCCCATGGCCCACAAGCCTCATTCGTGATGAAGGGCTTATGCCCAAAACGTCGATTCTCCTGCCCCTCAGATGCTGCCTGACCGGCTGTGCTTTTCCGGCAACACACTGTTGACTCTGATCTCCAGCATCTGCAGTCCTCACTTTCTCCAGGATGAAATACTGTCAGTGTATGTGAAACACGGAGCGGAATTAGAGTCATAGAGTTATTCAGCACAGAAACAGACCTCCCGTTGGTCTTGACTGACCAGACATCCCAATCTGATCAAGTCTAATTTACCAGTATTTGGCCCATATCCCTCTATTCATACACCCATCAGATGCCTTTTAAATGTTAAAGTGTACCCCCCTCCTCTGACAGCTGGCTCCATACATGCAGCACCCTCTGCATGGAAAAGTTACCCCTCAGGTCCTTTTTAAATCTTTTCCCTCTCACCTTAAACCTATGCCCTCTAGTTTTGGACTTCCCCACTCTCGGTAAAAAAAAAAGCCTTGTCGATTTGACCTATCCATGCCCCTCATGATGTTATAAACCTCTCCAAGGTCACCCCTCAGCCTCCAACCCTCCAGGGAAAAAACTCCCAGCCTATTCAATCTCTCCCTACAGCTCAAAGTATCCAGTCCCAGCAACATCCTTGTAAATCTTTTGTGCAACCTCTCAAGTTGAACAACATCTTTCCTATAGAATTGTAGACAGAGTTCTAAAGATGCCCCCCCCACCCCACCCCACCCCACCTAGTCCAACACCGGCATCTCCAAATCATTCTAATCATGGCCCCACTAATGTCCTGTACAGCTAAAACATCTCATCAGTCCCGGGCCGGAGGATACACGACAACGTCCACCTGGTCCGGGACCTGATCCATTTCTGTCGACGGGCTGGTCTGCCGAGCGCCTTCCTGTCTCTCGACCAGGGGAAGGCGTTCGACAGGGTCGATCACGAGTACCTGCTCGGGACTCTGCGGGCATTCGGGTTCGGGACACGGTTCGTCGCCCGGATCCGACTTTTGTACGCCGCCGCAGAGTGTCTGGTTAAAGTTAACGGGTCCCTGACGGCGCCCCTTCGCTTCGGGAGAGGAGTACGTCAAGGCTGCCCCCTGTCCGGCCAGCTGTATTCCCTGTGCGTGGAGCCTTTCCTGCGCCTCTTGCGGAGGAGGTTGTCGGGGCTGGTTCTGCGCGGCGCGGGCACGGGGGTGGTCCTCTCGGCCTACGCCGACGAAGTGCTCCTCACTTTCACCGACCCGGCTGACCTGTGGAGGATGCGCGAGTGCCAGGCCGTGTACTCGGCAGCGTCTTCCGCCAGGATCAACTGGGTCAAATGTTCCGGACTACTGGTCGGCCCGTGGCGGGTGGACTCTCTGCCGGAGGAGTTACGGGGGTTCAGCTGGAGTACCACCCATCTCCTCTACCTGGGGGTCTACCTCAGCCCGGCTGAGGAATCCTGGCCGGCCAACTGGCAGGATCTGGAGGCCAAAGTCTCGGCTTGCCTCGGCCGCTGGACAGGACTGCTCCAAGTGCTATCTTACAGGAGCCGAGTGCTGGTCATAAACCAGCTGGTGGCCGCCATGCTGTGGTACCGGCTGGTCACTTTGGTCCCTCCTCCTGGCTTTGTCGCTGACATCCAGAGAATGTTGGTCGACTTCTTCTGGGACAAAAAGATGCACTGGGTCGCTGCGCAGGTTCGGAGTCTCCCTATTGAGGAGGGCGGTCAGTCGCTGGTGTGCGTCCGCACCCAGGTCGCGACGTTCCGCCTTCAGACCTTGCAGCGATACCTTTACGTCGAGCCTCCTCCTAGGTGGTGCGCCCTGGCGACGGATTTTTTCCACCAGGTGCGTAACCTCAACTACGACATGCAGCTCCTGTTCGTCGACCGTGACGGTTTGGAGGTCGCCCTCAAGACGCTGCCTGTCTTTTACCAGGACCTGATCACTGTCTGGAACATGGTCGAATCGCGTCGCGCCTACCCTCCGGCTGGAGTAGCGGCTGTCATCAGGGAGCTGTTGCTCAGGAATCCGCACCTCCGTACTCGCGGGTTCGAGTGGCTGTCGGAGGGGAGGGCCGTGGCGGCGAGGGTGACCAGGGTCGGGGACGTGCTGGGTGCCAGGGGCCTGGGCTGGACGCTGCCGCAGGACATAGCAGGCAGGGCAGCGGTAGACGTCCAGTACGTGGCCACCGCCATCCGACGCCTTAAAACGGCGGTGCTCGGACCCGACGTAGTGCACCAGTTGGAGGATGCTCAGGTGTGCGGTGGGATCCCGTCCGCACTCACCCCAGCCCGGACGGAATTTCACATTGGCCCCAAGGTCCCGTACTTCCCGCGGGAGCCTGTGCCCCACAACCTGAGCTGCCTCCGGAATTTTAATTTTGTCCCTTTTTTTTAAGGATGTAAAAAGGAGGGCCCTGTATAGACTGCTGCTGCACACCGTCCACCTCTTCTCCCTCATCCACCGTCCGGACACGCCTTGGCGTGCCCATTTGCCACCGGGCGGTGGGGATCCCCAGTGGAGGGCTCTCTACGCGGGAGTCCTCCCCCTTTCTCTCGGGGATCTGGGGTGGAGGGTGCTGCACGCAGCAGTCCCCTGCAACCGCAGATTGCGGTGGTTCACGGACTCCCAGCCCAACTGCTTGTTCTGTGGCACTGTGGAGTCCGTGGACCACGTGTATATTGGGTGTGGGTGTTTGCACTCCCTTTTTGATTTTCTGAAAAACCTCCTCCTCTGCTTTTGGTTGCACTTCAGTCCCACGCTCCTGATCTTCGGGCACCCGGTACGGAGGAGGGAGGGCAGGTCTGAAGACCTCCTCGTGGGTCTGCTCCTGGGCCTGGCCAAACTGGCCATCAACTGGTCCAGGCAGCGGGCCGTGGAGGGGGTCGTTAGGGCCGACTGCCTGCCCCTCTTCCACGGTTATGTTAGAGCCCGGGTATCCCTGGAGAAGGGGCATGTGGTCTCCACCAACAGCCTGGAGTTATTCAGGGAGAGGTGGGCGCCGCAGGGAGTGGTATTTCCCCCTCCAATTCTATTTTGATTTAATCCCTGCCCTCCCCTTCACTGTTTGATCACACTGCATTGCCTTTTGTGAAGGCAGTGCTTGTCACTGGCCACTCGGGTGTTTTCCTATCTTCCTGGTGATGGAAATCGAAGAAAGATTCGTACACCTTGTGTCGTTCACTGTGTCTCACAAAAAAAAACATGACATCCGAAGTCCCATACTCAGTGTTCTCACCAATGAAGGCAAGTGTGCCAAATGCCGCCTTCACCACCCTGCCAACCCGCAACTTCATTTTCACGGAACCGTGTACCTCCACTCCTTGGTATCGTCGTTCGGCAACACCCCCAGGACCCTACCATTAATTCAGAAGAGTCAGCTAGCTTGGCTCGAAATATTAGTCTGCTCATTCTCCTTGGATGCTGTCTGACCCGCTGGGATCTCCAGCATTTGTTGTTTCCAGTTTGGATTCCAGCATCCGCAGTAATTTGCTCCGACTGCTTGTCTAAGTCCTGGCCTGGCTTGCTTGACCAAAATGCAACACTTCACATTCATCGAAATGAAATTCCATCAGCCACTCCTTGAATCATTGCCCTATCTGATCAAGCTCTTGTACTGTGGGGCAGTTTCCTTCACTGTCCACTGCCTCACTTATTTTGGTGACATGCAAATTTACTAACCATGTGCAAGCTAATTACATCATAGATGAAGAACTTGAGTAAAATAGTGTGATTATACAGTGAGACACAGTGTCCTGCTTCAGTGTGATATAGAGTTAGATAGTGTCCTGTATGAATGTGAAATACATTTAGATACAGTGCCCTGTGTCAGTGTGATATACTGTTAGATACAGCGCCCTCTGTGAGTGTAGTACACAGTTGGATGCAGTGTCCTATGTGTGTGATATACAGTTTTATTCAGTGTCCTGTGTCAGTATGATATATAGTTAGATACACTGCCCTGTATGTGATATACAGTTAGATACAGTGTCCATTGTCAGTGTGATATACAATTAGACACAGTGCCCTGTGTGTGTGAGATACAGTTAGATACAGTGTCCTGTATCAATGTGATATACAGTGAGAAACAGTGTCCTGTGCCAGTGTAATATAAGTGAGACACAATGCCCTGTGAGTGTGATATACAGTTAGTGTCCAGTGTGAGTGTGAGATACAGTTAGATACAGTGTCCTGTATGAGTGTGATATACAGTGAGATACAGTGTCCACTGTGAGTGTAGTATACGTTGGATGCAGTGTCCTGTGTGTGTGATATACAGGTTTATTCAGTGTCCTGTGTGAGTATGATGTACAGTTAGATACACTGCCCAGTACGTGATATACAGTTAGATACAGTGTCCTATGTCAGTGTGATATACAATTAGACACAGTGTCCTGTATACAGTTAGATACAGTGTCCTGTATCAGTGTGATAATAAATTAGATGCACTGCCCTGTGTGAGTGTGATATATAATTGGATAGTGTCCTATGTCAGTGTGATTTACAGTTAGACACAGTGTCCTGTGTGGGTGTGAAATGCAGTTAGATACAGTGTCCTCTGCGAGTGTGATATACACTGAGACACAGTGTCCTCTGTGAGTGTGATATACACTGAAACAGTGTCCTGCGTCAGTGTGATATACAGTGAGATACGGTGTCCTGCGTCAGCATGATATACAGTTAGACACAGTGCCCTGTGTGAGTGTGAAATACAGTTAGATACAGTGTCCTCTGCAAGTGTGATATACAGCTAGATACAGTGTCCTGTGTCTGTGTGAGTGTGATATACAGTAAAACACAGTGGCCTGTATGAGTGTGAGATACAGTTAGATACAGTATCCTGTATCAGTGTGATATACAATTAGATGCACTGCCCTGTGTGAGTGTGATATACAGTTGGATAGTGTCCTGTGTCAGTGTGATATACAATTAGACAGTGTCCTGAGTGAGTGTGAAATACAGTTACAGTGTCCTCTGCGAGTGTGATATACAGTTAGACACAGTGTCCTGTGTGAGTGTGAAATACAGTTAGATACAGTGTCATCTGCGAGTGTGATATACAGTGAGACACAGTGTCCTGCGTCAGTGTGATATACAGTGAGATACAGTGTCCTATGTCAGAGTGATATACAGTTAGACACAGTGTCCTGTGTGTGAAATACAGTTAGATACAGTGTCCTCTGCGAGTGTGATATACACTGAGACACGGTATCCTCTGTGAGTGTGATATACAGTTAGACACAGTGTCCTGTATGAGTCTGAAATACAGTTAGATACAGTGTCCTATGTCAGTGTGATATACAGTTAGACACAGTGTCCTGTGTGAGTGTGAAATACAGTAAGACAGTGGCCTGTGTCAGTGTGATATACAGTGAGACACAGTGTCTTGTGTGAGTGTGATATACAGCTAGATACAGTATCCTGTGTCTGTGTGAGTGTGATATATAGTCAAACACAGTGGCCTGTATGGGTGTGATTTACAGTTATATTCAATGTCCTGTGTCAGTGTGATATACAGTTAGATATAGTGTCCCCTGTGAGTGTGATATACAGTTAGATACAGTGCCCTGTGTGAGTGTGATATACAGTTATATTCAATGTCCTGTGTGAGTGTGATATACAGTTGGACACAGTTTCCTGTGTCAGTGTGATATACAGTTGGACACAGTTTCCTGTGTCAGTGTGATATACAGTTGGACACAGTTTCCTGTGTCAGTGTGATATACAGTTGGACACAGTTTCCTGTGTCAGTGTGATATATAGAGTCATAGAGATGTACAGCATGGAAACAGACCCTTCAGTCCAACCCGTCCATGCCGACCAGATATCCCAACCCGATCTATCCCACCTGCCAGCACCCAGCCCATATCCCGTCAAACCCTTTCTATTCCTATACCCATCCAAATGCCTCTTAAATGTTGCAATTGTACCAGCCTCCACCACTTCCTCTAGCAGCTCATTCCATACACGTACCACCCTCTGTGTGAAAAGATTGCCCCTTAGGTCTCTTTTATATCTTTCCCCTCTCACCCTAAACCTATGCCCTCTAGTTCTGGACTCCCCGACCCCAGGAAAAAGATTTTGTCTATTTATCCTATCCATGTCCCTCATAATTTTGTAAACCTCTATAAGGTCACCCCTCAGCCTCCGACGCTCCAGGGAAAACAGCCCCAGCCTGTTCAGCCTCTCCCTATAGCTCAGATCCTCCAACCCTGGCAACATCCTTGTAAATCTTTTCTGAACCCTTTCAAGTTTCACAACATCTTTCCGATAGGAAGGAGACCAGAATTGCACACAATATTCCAACAGTGGCCTAACCAATGTCCTGTACATCCGAAACATGACCTCCCAACTCCTGTACTCAATACTCTGACCAATAAAGGAAAGCATACCAAACACCTTCTTCACTATCCTATCTACCTGCGACTCCACTTTCAAGGAGCTATGAACCTGCACTCCAAGGTCTCTTTGTTCAGCAACACTCCCTAGGACCTTACCATTAAGTGTATAAGTCCTGCTAAGATTTGCTTTCCCAAAATGCAGCACCTCGCATTTATCTGAATTAAACTCCATCTGCCACTTCTCAGCCCATTGGCCTATATGGTCCAGATCCTGTTGTAATCTGAGGTAACCTTCTTCGCTGTCCACTACACCTCCAATTTTGGTGTCATCTGCAAACTTACTAATTGTACCTCTTATGCTCGCATCCAAATCATTTATGTAAATGACAAAAAGTATAGTGAGACACAGTGTCCTGTATCAGTGTGATATACAGTTAGATACAGTGTCCTCTGTCAGTGTGATATACAGTGTCCTGTGTCAGTGTGATATACATTTACATACATGTTCTATGCCAGTGTGATATACAGTGTCCTGTGTCAGTGTGATATACAGTTAGATCCAGTGTCCGTGTGATATATTGTGTCCTGTGTCAGTGTGATATACAGTGTCCTGTGTCAGTGTGAGTTACAGTGTCCTGTATCAGTGTGATATACAGTGTGAGAGTGTTCTGTATAAAGACAATGCATCAGGGTGTTGTAATGAAATCTGATGTAGTGCCTCAGTGCCATTGGGGCTGTGTGAAACAATGATGTAAGGAGCCACACCTGGAATATCCTTGATACCATGCCAGCTGAACAGACACATCACTCATGAATTGCCCTGATAATGACAAGAGAAGTGGTGGACTGCATTTATATAGCACCATTAAGGTAATGTAGCTTCATAGTTATCTAACCAAGTCTGCCACTGAGCCAACAGTGGAGTCATGGCGACAGCTGACCAAAAGCTTCATGAACGAGGGAGGTTTTCGAGAACGTCCTAATGAAGGGGAGCGAGGTGGAGAAAGAAAGAGGTTGTGGGGGTGAGGGACAGTTCCTGAGTTTGGGGTTTAGGCATCTGAACACACCGTGAGGAAATTGGGGTAAATACAGAGATCTTGGAGGGCTGCCAGCAGGGAGGAAGTGGCCAAGATAGGTGAACTGGTAGTAAATCTGAAACACAGGGATGCAATGTTTCATATGGACCTTGTGCAGCTTTGTGATTGGTCTTCCTGGTCCGTTTGTATGAAGGGAGGGGAGAGGATGGGAGATGGAGGTTGCATATGTCTCACATTCCTGTGAAAGTAAAGATACGTCCAGCTGGGTTTATTCCCCTGCGGTGCTGAAGTGATTAGCTACTGGTTCAGATCTTGCCAGCACAGCCACTTGTCTGATTTGTCCGAATGAAGCCCAGAGGTAGTGCTGAGTTTATCAGCTAATTGCGCTTCTACCTTGTCCTCCTACAAATGATCCTGCAGGTTGCTATCAGGAATCGAGCCGCTTGGGTTGATGTTTAAGCCCTGGTGTTGTCGGTGGGACTGTTTCGGAAGTTTTTCTCTTCCCCATCATGTACCACAGTCTGAGGGAGCTGGTACGATGCTCATGTTCCTTATTGTGTGAGCCTAAAGGCCACATATTTGTCAGCCAGAGGAGACCTTGTTATTGAACACTAATCCTCACAATGTGAGCGTACTGCCAGGGCTGATATGTGCAGGAATTTCTTCCCTGTCATTGTACAATATTCCCAAGCTAGGCCTCATGAAATCTGAACAATGAATGGACATAGATACATCCTACATACAGGCCAGACACAGTAAGGACAGCAGGATTCCTTCACAGTCATCCAGCTGAGCTTTTGAAACGATATTGCGATCGTTTTTACTAATACCATGTTTTTATCTGCAGCATGTTTAAAATCAGGATTCAACTGAAGGTATTCCAACAACGCAGGAGAGAGCATTAATACAAACACAAGTAAACAAGGCGATTTCAAACACTCGGACGCAAGGGGAATGTTTCAAATTAATGAGAATTCACAGACACTAATCAAAATTATAATAATGGTTAAACCAAAATATGATGAAAGGATTGCATTTAAAGAGTTGTAAAGAGTTCAAAAATCAATGGGTATTTATTTGCATATAACAGGAACCTGGGAATCCCTGCTTTGCACAGCACCTGCCAACCACCGAGTCAAGGTGGGGCCTGGAGAGAGATGGAGCGGGCAGGGGAGAGAGAAGGAGCAGGCAGGGGGGAAGAGGCAGGGAGTGTGCGGGGGGAGAGAGAGGGAGTGTGCGGGGAGAGAGAGGGAGTGGGCGGGGGAGAGAGAGAGTGGGCGGGGGAGAGAGAAGGAGTGGGCGGGGGAGAGAGAGGGAGTGGGCGGGGGAGAGAGGGAGTGGGCGGGGGAGAGAGGGAGTGGGCGGGGGAGAGAGAAGGAGTGGGCGGGGGAGAGAGAGGGAGTGGGCGGGGGAGAGAGAGGGAGTGGGCGGGGGGGGAGAGAGGGATTGGGCGGGGGAGAGAGGGAGTGGGCGGGGGAGAGAGAAGGAGTGGGCGGGGGTAGAGAGAGGGAGTGGGCGGGGAGAGAGGAGTGGGCGGGGAGAGAGAAGGAGTGGGCGGGGAGAGAGAAGGAGTGGGCGGGGGAGAGAGAGGGAGTGGGCGGGGGAGAGAGAAGGAGTGGGCGGGGGGAGAGAGAGGGAGTGGGCGGGGAGAGAGAGGGTGTGGGCGGGGGGAGAGAGAGAGAGAGTGGGCGGGGGAGAGAGAGGGAGCGGGCAGGGGGAGAGACAGGGAGTATGCAGGGGGGAGAGACAGGGAGCGTGCAGGGGGGAGAGACAGGGAGCGGGCAGGGGGGAGAGACAGGGAGCGTGCAGGGGGGAGAGAGAGGGAGCATGCAGGGGGGAGAGAGGGAACGTGCGGGGGGAGAGAGAGGTAACGAGTGGGGGAGAGAGAAGGAGCATGCGGGGGGGGAGAGACAGGGAGCGTGCGGGGGGGAGAGAGAGGGAACGTGCGGGGGGAGAGAGAAGGAGCGTGCAGGGGGAGAGAGGGAGGGACCGTGCGGGGGGGAGACAGGGAGCTTGCAGGGGGGAGAGAGAGGGAGCGTGCAGGGGGGAGAGAGAGGGAGTATGCAGGGGAAGAGAGAGAGGGAGCGTGCGGGGGGGAGAGAGAGGGAGCAGACAAGGGGGAGAGAGGCGGAGCGTGCGGGGGGTAGAGAGAGGGAGCATGCGGGGGGAGAGAGAGGGATTGGGTGGGGGCGAGAGAGGGAGTGGTCAGGGGAGAGAGAGGGAGTGGGCGGGGGAGAGAGAGGGAGTGGGCGGGGGAGAGAGAAGGAGTGGGCAGGGAGAGAAGGAGTGGGCAGGGGAGAGAGAGGGAGTGGGCGGGGGAGAGAGAGGGAGTGGGCGGGGGGAGAGAGAGGGAGTGGGCGGGGGAGAGAGAAGGAGTGGGCGGGGGAGAGAGAGGGTGTGGGCGGGGGGAGAGAGAGGGAGTGGGCGGGGGGAGAGAGGGAGTGGGCGGGGGGAGAGAGGGAGTGGGCGGTGGGAGAGAGAGGGAGCGGGCGGGGGGAGAGAGAGGGAGCGGTCGGGGGGAGAGAGAGGGAGCGGGCGGGGGGAGAGAGAGAGCGCGGGCGGGGGGAGAGAGAGAGCATGCAGGGGGGAGAGACAGGGATTATGCAGCGGGGAGAGACAGGGAGCGTGCAGGGGGGAGAGACAGGGAGCGTGCAGGGGGGAGAGAGAGCATGCAGGGGGGAGAGAGAGAGAGCATGCGGGTGGAGAGAGAGGGAGCATGCAGGGGGGAGAGGGGGAACGTGCGGGGGGAGAGAGAGGTAACGAGTGGGGGAGAGAGAAGGAGCATGCGGGGGGGGAGAGACAGGGAGCGTGCGGGGGGGAGAGAGAGGGAACGTGCAGGGGGAGAGAGGGAGGGACCATGCGGGGGGGAGAGACAGGGAGCTTGCAGGGGGGTGAGAGAAGGAGCGGGCGGGGGGAGAGAGAGGGAGCGGGCGGGGGGAGAGAGAGAGCGCGGGCGGGGGGAGAGAGAGAGCATGCGGGGGGAGAGACAGGGAGTATGCAGGGGGGAGAGACAGGGAGCGTGCAGGGGGGAGAGACAGGGAGCGTGCAGGGGGGAGAGAGAGCATGCGGGTGGAGAGAGAGGGAGCATGCAGGGGGCAGAGGCAGGGAGCGTGCAGGGGGGAGAGGCAGGGAGCGTGCGGGGGGGAGAGAGAGGGAGCATGCAGGGGGGAGAGGGGGAACGTGCGGGGGGAGAGAGAGGTAACGAGTGGGGGAGAGAGAAGGAGCATGCGGGGGGGGAGAGACAGGGAGCGTGCGGGGGGAGAGAGAGGGAACGTGCGGGGGGAGAGAGAAGGAGCGTGCAGGGGGAGAGAGGGAGGGACCATGCGGGGGGGAGAGACAGGGAGCTTGCAGGGGGGTGAGAGAGGGAGCGTGCAGGGGGGAGAGAGAGGGAGCGTGCGGGGGGAGAGAGGGAGTATGCAGGGGAAGAGAGAGAGGGAGTGTGCGGGGGGGAGAAAGAGGGAGCAGACAAGGGGGAGAGAGGCGGAGCGTGCAGTGGGTAGAGAGAGGGAGCATGCGGGGGGAGAGAAGGAGCGTGCTAGGGGAGAGAGAGGGAGCATGTGGGGGGAGAGACAAGGAGCGTGCGGGGGAGAGAGAGGGAGCGTGCGAGGGGAGAGAGAGGGAGCGTGCAGGGGGGAGAGAGAGGGAGCGTGCAGGGGGGAGAGAGAGAGCGTGCAGGGGGGAGAGAGAGGGAGCGTGCGGGGGGAGAGAGAGGGAGCTTGCGAGGGGAGAGAGAGGGAGCGTGCAGGGGGGAGAGAGGGAGCGTGCGGGGGGAGAGAGGGAGTATGCAGGGGGAGAGAGAGGGAGTAGACAAGGGGGAGAGAGAGGGAGCGTGCAGGGAGAGAGGGAGCATGCAGGGAGAGAGGGAGCGTGCGGGGGGAGAGAGAGGGAGTATGCAGGGGAAGATAGAAAGGGAGCGTGCGGGGGGGAGAGAGAGGGAGCATGTGGGGGGGAAAGAGGGAGCATGCAGGGGGGAGAGACAAGGAGCGTGCAGGGGGGAGAGAGGGAGAGCATGCAGGGGGTAGAGAGAGGGAGTGTGCAGGGGGAGAGGGAGGGAGCATGCGGGGGGAGAGGGAGGGTGTGTGCAGGGGGGAAAGAGAGCGTGTGGGGGGAAAGAGAGGGAGCGTGCCGGGGGAGAGAAGGAGCGTGCTAGGGGAGAGAGAGGGAGCATGCAGGGTAGAGAGGGAGGGAGCATGTCGGGGAGAGAGGAAGGGAGCATGCAGGGGGGAGTGAAAGGGAGCGTGCTGGGGGAGGGAGCATGCGGGGGCAGAGAGAGGGGGCATGTCAGGGGGAGTGAAAGGGAGCGTGCCGGGGGAGGGAGAGGGAGCATGCGGGGGGAGAGAGGGAGCATACAGGGATAGAGAGGGAGAGAGAGGAGCATGCGGGGAAGGGAGAGGGATGCAGCAGGGGAGAGAGAGGGAAGGCACGGGGTGGGTGAGGGAGTGTGGGGGGAAAGGAGAGGGAGCGTGCGGGGGTAGGTGGAGGGAGGGCGCGGGGGAAGGGAGAGGGAGGGCGCGGGTTAGGGGGAGGTAGAGGGAGTGTGAAGGGTGGGCACGGGGAGGGGGACCGAGAGGGAGAGTGTGGGGGGAGAGGGAGGGGGCTGGTGCGCAAGAGGGGAGGGAGAGGGAATGTGCAGGTCTTGCTAAATCTCTGGATGACAGCTATGGAATCACAAAACTGAGCAGAGGTAATGGGAAAAGCCTCTGTAAATGAAGCCACTGTCAGGCATGGATCAAAATAAACATTCAGAGCTGTCCTCCTGAATAGTCCCTACGACCAGCTTTTGGTTTTAAGGCATTGCGTTCTCATTAACCCCTTTATAAGTTGATGCATTCATCCTGTAACATGATGTATTTGTGTTGATGTATTAGATGGTTGAGCCGCACAGGTTAGCAGGATTAACATTCAACAATATCCTCAATAATCATTGCCATTCCATTAAACTTACAGTCATTGCACCCAAAGAAAGCACTGTTTACCTGGACACCACAGTACTATTTAAATTAATACAAGACAATAAACATGAGTTAGCAACAAATCTTTTAAAACATAGCTCATGCACTTGTTCATAAAAAAAAGTCAGAAACGCACCTTTAAACTGATAAGGTCACTGCGAAATACTTGCATCTTTCTAACACAGTCACTACAACTTAACTAATTTACATTGCCTGAGGAGCTTTCTGATGTGATAGTATATGAATGCAAATCTTTATGAAATAAAATTTTCAGTATTGAATTGCCCAGTTTATACCTTGTTCATTCCAATATCGTATATTTTATTTTTTTCAGCATCGTACCTTCTGAGTTTCACAGTTATAAGCGAGAGATTCCACGTTCATCTACAAGGTATGCATGACCTAGTTCCCAGGTGGGTATCACACTGTTGAAAGATTGATCACTGCTCTCCCCCCTGAGCAGCTCCTCACTCACGTTTCATTTCCACCTCCACTGGCAGCAGCCCCTTTCTCTTTTTGTCACTACCTCTACTTCTTTGCAGGCTCTCTCCCCTTTTGCAATCTGTCATTCTCTGTTTCAGTCCCTCCCTCCGCTCTCCCTTGTGACATTGCTCTTCCTCCCAGACTCCTGGATTTATTCCCTCTGACCCAGCAGCCTTGTTGCTCCACCCTGACCCAGCAGCCTAGCTACCTCTACATTTTCATCCCCTCCCATTGAGGTCTCCAGTACCACCTGCCCCAGCCTCACTACCTCTGTCTTGTTGGACTCTCTTCTCTCAGCCTCACTACCTCTGTCTTGTTGGACTCTCTTCCCTCAGCCTCACTATCTCTGTCTTGTTGGACTCTCTTCTCTCAGCCTCACTACCTCTGTCTTGTTGGACTCTCTTCCCTCAGCCTCACTATCTCTGTCTTGTTGGACTCTCTTCTCTCAGCCTCACTACCTCTGTCTTGTTGGACTCTCTTCCCTCAGCCTCACTATCTCTGTCTTGTTGGACTCTCTTCCCTCAGCCTCACTACCTCTGTCTTGTTGGACTCTCTTCCCTCAGCCTCACTATCTCTGTCTTGTTGGACTCTCTTCTCTCAGCCTCACTATCTCTGTCTTGTTGGACTCTCTTCCCCCAGCCTCACTACCTCTGTCTTGTTGGACTCTCTTCCCTCAGCCTCACTACCTCTGTCTTGTTGGACTCTCTTCCCCCAGCCTCACTACCTCTGTCTTGTTGGACTCTCTTCCCTCAGCCTCACTACCTCTGTCTTGTTAGACTCTCTTCTCTCAGCCTCACTACCTCTGTCTTGTTGGACTCTCTTCCCTCAGCCTCACTATCTCTGTCTTGTTGGACTCTCTTCTCTCAGCCTCACTACCTCTGTCTTGTTGGACTCTCTTCCCTCAGCCTCACTATCTCTGTCTTGTTGGACTCTCTTCCCCCAGCCTCACTACCTCTGTCTTGTTGGACTCTCTTCCCTCAGCCTCACTACCTCTGTCTTGTTGGACTCTCTTCTCTCAGCCTCACTACCTCTGTCTTGTTAGACTCTCTTCTCTCAGCCTCACTACCTCTGTCTTGTTGGACTCTCTTCCCTGATTCGGAATGTCAGTCTGGTCCAATCAGGGAGCCCTGGCTGACAGATACACAACAGAAGTGTCAGGGGTTCTGTTCTCTCTGAGAGCTGGCTCTGAGGGAGCTGGCTCAGTGTCAAGTACTGCGCACGTGTAAGTAAAGGGTGACTTGATGATGGGATCCTAGCCTCTGTTGGTTATTTCATCTACCACCCAGCCTCCTCTATGCTGCTCAAATCACAGGCTGCTTCACTCCAGCTTTATGAGCCTATCAGCAACAAATACAAGAGCAAACCAGGCTGTGATTGGAGGAGCACCTCCTCAGAATTGGTGTCATTTCAACTTCTGGGGGTGACTTTTTTCTGATTGGTTGCCCTTCTGATTGAAGTCCCCTAGGCACTTTGAGGATTCCCAGGGGCGAATTTACCTGGTGCCCCTCCCCCGTATGTGGAACCATGTCACAGTGTCTTCATGATGTTCAAACTGAGCTCATCACCTCACAGCCACTTCTGATTTGGCTTTACACAATTATATTTTCCAGAATCAACGAGGGAAAGTGTTCTCGACATAGCACTGAAAGGTCAAAGCCAAACACTGCTTCAAGGAAACGGTATAATTGCCAGGAATTGTCCACCATGGTACAGCGAAAATTCATCAGTAATAAAAAGGAGAAAATACTGGAGAAACTCAGCAGGTCTGGCACCATCTGCAGAGAGAGAAACAGAGTTGACGTTTGAACAAAATCAATCAATGTTTACCATTGCCAAGTGACGTCTGAAAAATCTGGCAGACCATTAATCGTTGTTCTTGTTACTTTGATAGAGGGTGGTTGTCACTGAGCACTGATGAAGATTACCAGTTGTACAAATCGGTACATTTACTTCAATGAAAGCCATCAGCGCAAAGTTTGACCAGATGTTTGTTTAGTGTGGAGACCCTCAAACAGTGAGGAGTGACAATGGGCCCCCGTTCAGCAACTAGTTCAGTACACTTTATGAACCATTTGGATTTCACTCGTCAAATTAAATCACATCTTATTGGCAAAGAGCTCATAGAGAAGTCAAGAGAATGATATTCGATAAAAGTAATACATACAGCTACAGCTGACAGCAAGGCATTGAAATGAAAGCTGCTTTAATTTCTTCACAATGTGACACCTCTTTTCAATCATCATTGCCAGTCAGGGCTCACAAATCATTACAACACATCATTCTTTAAAGCACTGAAAATACCAATCATAAAGATTTGATCTGATTCTAATACTGGCATCACAAATGAAGATAATTACACCTTAGATGAAGAACTTGAGTAAAATAACATCACACCTGATGTTCAACAAAATCCCATTCTTGAGAGAAAATGTTGACCATAACTAAGTGACAATGTGATGGTGCACTCTTTAAGGTGATGAACAAATCTTTCATCCAATTGTGTATAACCAGATACATTGTACAAGAGTTAGCATATGCAAAAATTAGAATGGTCAAATTATGCCTAAATTTACCATTCATGCTTTGCTGATAAATTATTGGAACATATTATATCCCTCGTTTACAAAGAAGGGGAGGAATATAGTTGAAACTTTATTGCTGGAACAGCACAGCAGGTCAGGCAGGATGTGCTGTTCCAGCAATAAAGTTTCAACTTTGATCTCCAGCATCTGCAGACCTCACTTTCTCCTCGAGGAATATAGTGTTGTATTATAATTAATCAGCGACCTGTATGCTGTGTTCACTTGTAGCTGCCATACAGACCAATGCCAGTAGATGGAGCTGTCAGAAGAACCAGCAGAGAGTATAGTAGTGACTGTTCTAATAAAGCAGAAATTAACATGTTCTGGTTTGTCTGTAGTTATTTCAATGTTTCATTGAGGGACTCAGCATTCTGAAAGACAATGAAACAATTGCAGCACAAATGATGGCTGGCAACCACATGTAATCCCACTGGTCAGTCACTATTTCATTGTAACCCTGGAGACAGTGATAAGTTGTATCATTGGGTCACATTGCTCTTCAGTTGAACAGTTAACAGTACTTAACTGGCAATTCAACCAGATATGAAAATGCTTAGTGGACCGTGAGCATGATCTCTGCAATCAGCTGCATTGAATATGGTCGATGTTTCCTCTATTACTGCAGCGATAACACCTCAAAGAACAAATTATTAGTTGTAAAATACTTTGGGAAACTCCAATATGTTCATTTCACTATTACTTCATGTAACAAATCTACCCTCTCAGTACAAACCACCGATACAAGGAACAGTGTCTAAAAGAGGTTCTGTAATAGAGAGGCACTGTAAATGATCCCTATAATAAGGTACTGTGATTGTGCTTTGGGTTTAAAGTGGGTGCGGTTCTCTGGTGTTAGAGGTGCTGGAAATTGTCCTACAAAAGAACACAACTCATGTTCACCAGGTCAATTAATGAGAATTAAACCTGATTTCTCAACATCATTACAAAGAGATGAATACATACATCATTGCAAAGAAAAAGTGAAAAAGAACAATACAGCACAGGAACAAGCTTTTCAACCCACCAAGACATGATCCCTTTCTAAACCAAAACCTTCTGCAAAACTGTAGCACTGGGAGGGTACCTCATGCCTTTGTAGATGCTGCTACCTTCCTGCACACCCTGGGCCTCTGCTACCCATTGGCTGAAAGCTGCCCTGTGCCACATGTCTCAGGTCTGTGATAAATTCTGAAGACAGGCAATTGATTCTCTTGAGTTCTGATGTCCTTTCCCAGACTCTGCGGTGGAGGGTGGGATTAGTGGTGCTCTTGTGTGGCTGCAGCTCTGCAGTCCAGTAATAGTCGACACATTCTCTGTTTCTGACCGGCACAAACAAGTCCATGGGTCCTGGGTACATATCAACCCCCACAACTCTCCCTGCCATCTGCGGGAGGCACAGATAAGCAGAGAAATCTTTTCATGTGATGAAAATTGAGACCAATGGAAATCCTGGGGGAGGTGCTGTATGTGTTGGTCACTTGGCTTATCAGGAAGTGCAAATGGCAGTGTCAATTCTGTGACAACCTCTTATGTGACTGTGAGTTTAAAGCCCACTCAAAGACCTGAACCCCTTAACGGGCCTGGTGCTTCAGAAGCTGATGAGAATTTCTGGAAATAGCACAACATCTTCATATCTCTTCTACATTTACTCATGCTATGTGAATTGCATTCAACATGTTACACTTGGTTCAACCTGCACCATCTTGGCTTTCAGTCCGAACATTTTTCATCAGTGTTACATCAAGCAATGATACTGCGGGAGTGCTAAATGCCAGAGGTGCCATCTTTCAGAGGAAACATTTAAAAAAATGCCCTACCCGGCCTTGCAGTTGCATGTAAAGTATCTTAACTACTTGAAGAACCAGGGAGTTCATGTAGAGTCCTGGAAAATAGTTATTCCTCAAACATCCTCATTGAAAACAGATGATCTTCTCATTATGGGACCTTGTTACCACATTTTCCAGCATTACAACAACATCTACATTTCAAAAATACTTCCTTGGCTGCAGCACTCTTTCTGGACGTGACAATGAGTGTTTTATAAATGGAAGCCCTTTCACTTTCTTATCTTTAACAGTGCCAAATGTCAACTGTAGAAGTCCAGGCCCTGAGGGACTGCTCCTAATAAAAGCAGTGCTCCTATCTGAAGAAACCATTCAGCTTCAGAAGGATCGGAAGAGATTTACCAGGATGCTGCCAGGTATGGAAGGTGTGAGTTATAAAGGAAGGCTGAATGGGCTGGGATTTTTTTTCACTGGAGTGTGGAAGGTTGAGAGGCGATCTTATTGAAGTTGATAAAATAATAAGGGGTATGGATAGAGTTAACAGTGGTTGTCTTTTCCCAGGGATGGAGGATTTCAAGACTCGGGGGTACATTTTTAAAGTTAGAGGAGAGAGATTTAAAAAAAGACATGGGGGCAAAACGTTTACCCAGAGGGTGGTTCACGTATGGAATGAACTTCCTGAGGAAATAGTAGATTTAGTGTAATTAGAAAGTTTAAAAGATATTGGGGTAAGTACATAAATAGGAACGGTTTCAGCAGGCAGGTGAAATGGGTTTAATTTGGGATTATAGTCCCAGACTGGTTGGATCGAAGGGTCTGTTTTCGTGCTGCATGACTCTATGATTCTAAACGTTCATTCAAAGGAGTTTTGGACTCCAATTCTAACAGAGCAGCAGTGGCTCTAGGACATTGTTGGTCTCCTATTCAGCAGGTCAATTTGCTGGGACAGATTAGAACAGGCTTTCCATTCTGAGGGATAGCCACTGCAAGAGTAGTAATGCCTTCCATGTTCGAGGGTCTGGTATCTCCAATGGTACAGTGCAAGATTCCAGTCTGGTCACCTGGGAAATCTACTGGTAACATCATGGGTTCCTATCCAGTGGCCCAGGAGCTCAGCTGATCGATTCAGTAGATTCCCATATTGGCCCAGATTTAAATCCCAGTTCAAGATTATTCCAACCTCAGTTCCCTTTATGGATAAAGGCTAGTGTCAATTCCCACTCCTGACTATGGAATGTCAGAGACTGACATTGTAGAGCATTGAGAGCTCACTGCGGAAGAATAGCACACCTCAGGGCTGTATACTTTCTACAGGCAGATCAGTGAAACCTTATCTCAACATCAATCAATTACTATTTCCACATTAACCCCCTGCCTCCTCTATTTATTGACCAGGACGAGATCTCCAGTACCAGGAACTTTGGCTATTGGCATTTGGTTCTGGGGAAACATGGGCTGACATTCCATTACAGCACAGAGAGAGTGTGGTCATATCAGTGGTGCTGATTTTTGGATGAGATGTTCCCCTCTAGGACAGATATAAACAATTCCAGCACAGCACCTATTCACACAACAACTGTCTCGGGCTCTTTATGTACAGATTGACTGCTGCATTTCTGACATTACAACACAAGCTCCTTTTCAACAACTGCAGTCAGGTTCCATTGTTCACCATAAGACCATACATTGTTGGAGAAAGTGTAGGCCATTCAGCCCATCAAGTCTGCTCCACCATTCAATGGCTGATCTGATCATCTTCAACTCAGTTTTCCTGCCTTTACCCTACAACCCTTGAATCCTTTACTGATTGAAAATCTCAGTCTTGAATATATTTAATGACCCAGCCACAACAGCCCTCTGCAATAAAGAATGCCACAGATTCACTACCCTCTGAGAGAGCAAAGTCCTTCTCATCTCACTCTTCAAGTGAAATTATTCCCTCTGCTCCTTGAGTCTCACACAAAGGAAAACAATCTCTTTGCATCCATCCTGCCAGGTTCTGTAAGAACCTTAATAAAGTCCCTCATATTCTAATGCATTCCAATGAAACAGAACCTATCTACTCAATCTCTCTGATAAGACAGTCCCTCCGTACCCAGTATCAGCCAAGTGAACATTCTCTGAACTGTCTGCAATGCCAGAATACCTGTCCTTAGATAAGGAGCCCAAACTGTTCACAGTACAGGGCGATCTCCATTTCCGCGGAATTGTTTTCCGAGGTTTCAGTTACCCGCGGTTTACTGTGGCCTGAACATATTACAGGGAACCTTCTGGAACTAGGGACCAGTAGGCTGCTGGGAAGGTAAATTCCCCATTGAAATGAATGGGTTCGGTCCTATCTGCGGTAGGTCTTGGAACGTACCCCCCACAGGTATGGGAGGACTATTGTATTCCAGCTGTGGTCTGACCAGTGTCTTGTAGAGTTTTAGTAAAACTTCCCTTCTTTTGTAATCCATTCCCATTGAAATAAAGGCCAACATTCGATGTGCCTTCTCTATTACTTGCTGACCTTAGGTGCTAGGAGAAAGTGAGGACTGCAGATGCTGGAGATCAGAGTCGAGAGTGTGGTGCTGGAAAGGAGCAGGAGAATCGACGTTTCAGGCATAAGCCCTTGACCTTGGATGCTAGCTTTTTGTGATTTATGGATGAAGACTCCCAAATCCCTCTGTTCCATAGATTTCTCCATTTAAATAATATTCAGTTCCTGTATTCTTCCTAGCAAAGTGCATCATTTCACATTTTCCCACATTATATTCCATCTACCAAGTTAATCCTCTCTCAGTTAGCCTGTTTATACCCTCTGCAAACGCTTTAGTGTCGTCCGCACCACTTGCCTTCCCATCTATTTTTGTGTCATCTGTTAACTTGGCGATAGTGCAGTCACTTTCCTCATCCGAGTCATTAATAAATACTGTAAATAATTGTGGTCCCAGCACTGATCCCTGACTACAAATCACCATCCTGAAAATACTTCCTTTACCCCAACTCTCTGTCTTCATTCAGCTAGCTCCACAAGGATTACTCCACAACTACCTGATGAAGGATCAGCGCTCTGAAAGCTAGTGCTTCCAAATAAACCTGTTGGACTGTAACCTGGTGTTGTGTGATTTTTAACTTAGTTCTGAAAACCTTACAAATAGTGATTTCCAAAAATGCACAGTCTACACTTACTACTCCAGGAAAGCAGATTTATTTTAATTTTCTTTAAAACTGCAGACATGCATTAAGGGAGGTGGTGGCCTAACAGTATTATCACTGGACTGTTAATCCAGCAACCTAGATAATGTTCGAGGGACCTGGGCTTGAATCCTGCCACGGCAGATGGTGGAATTTGAATTCAATACAAGTCTGGAAGTCAGAGTCCAATGTCAATCAGGAAGCCATTGTCAAAGGTTGGTGAAATCTATCAGGTCCATTAATGTCCTTTACCTGATCTGCTCAACATGTGACTCCAGGCCCACGGCAATGTGATTGACTCTTAATTGCCCTCTGGGCATTTAGGAATGAGCAATAAATGCTGGCCTAGCCAGTGATTCCCTCATCTTGTAAATTAATTTTTTTTTAGACCTTTATTGAACCTTAGCAAGCAAATTTGCTAAAGGTGGACACACAAAATGGCTGCTGTCGTGGTACTATGCCTTTAAGAGCAATGTATTCTGTGCTGTTTCTTTTGCAGGGAGGTGTTGCCTCAGTGGTTCCAGAATGTCTGCTTCAGACAGGCAGTTGGTACATACCTTTTGAGTTCTCTCCAAATCCCTTTCTTTGTTATTTGTATTTTAACTACAATGTTTAAATAAATTGTGTACTACTTAACATTGAGTAGTCTGACCAGTCACATTGCATCTGGAACACAGCACCTCATATTTGCCTTTAAAATAAGAAAAACTTAAATTCTGGGCTACCTCCTTAAAATATTTTGAGAGGGTCTGGTCTGGTCCATAACACTGGACTTTACTGTACTTCACATGCTGTTAGGGTGGCACGGTAGCTCAGTGGTTAGCACTGCTGCCTCACAGAGCCGCGAACCCAGGTTCGATTCCCGCCTCGGGCGACTGTCTGTGTGAAGTTTGCACATTCTCCCTGTGTCTGTGTGGGTTTCCTCCAGGTGCTCCGGTTTCCTCCCACAGTCCAAAGATGTACAGGTCAGGTGAATTGGCCATGCTAAATTGTCTGTAGTGTTCAAGGATGTGTAGGTTAGGTGCATTAGTCAGGGGTAAATGTAGAGTAATAGGGGAGGGGTCTGGGTGGGTTACTGTTTGGAGGGTCAGTGTGGACTTGTTGGGCCCAAGGGCCTGTTTCCACACTGTAGGGATTCTGTGATGCTCAATCACGACAATGCCCTGAGCTCAGGAAAAGTGCAAGAAAAATGGGACCAGATTCCATCTGTTGCTGTGGCATATGGGGAAGCTGAGAGAAGGGCAGCCTCCTGTATATCCCTTTAACTGGGTAAAGGTGGATCCAAAATGCAGCAAGAAAATAATCATATAAAAGGCAAACGAATGGCATCTAACACAGAAGAGGGAGGGGTTAACAGCGCATTGTAACACTTGTGTGCTGCTGTTACTGCAGTCTATTTTGGGTATAAATTTCAATTGACTGTTCAGAGGCCCAAGGCTAATTAATGCTTTGGGTGGGTTGTATGGTGATTGTAACGAAGTTGGCCAGGTGGACCTCAGAGAAACATGAGTTCCCCGATTAGGGCTGTTAACCTGGTCCAACTCGAGAGCCCTGGCTGACAGTTAAGAACAGGAGTGTCTGACATCCTGTTCACACTGACAGGTAGCTCTCAAGGAGCTGGATCAGTGACAAAGACTGTCTAGGTGGTAAATAAAGGGTGACTTGGTGATGGGATACCGGTCTCAGTGGAGTTCTTTCAAGTTGTGGTTCGATGTGCTCCTGGCATCTGAGCAATGTCCTGTGCCTCAGACGAATAGGGAGAGAGTGGCAGCTGCTGTCCCTGGATTATCACACATTGTGACATTGGCTGAAATTCTCCCTCTCAGTGAGCAAGGCCTTCTTCACCTTGCACACAAGGCCCAATGTCTCTGGTCCAGGTTGTATGTGTTATGATGGTCATTTAGAGAGAGAGAGAGAGAGAGAGAGGAAAGCACCAGTGAAGGGATTAGCCACTCACAGCATCTCGATGAATCAGAAGCTATTGTCTGTGCTGCCTTTCGGGACCCGTCATGGGGCTTTTCAGCGACTGTAGCACAAACAATCCTTTCATTCCCGTGACAATCAGAAGCAGAGCAGCCTCCTCACCCCTCCCCCAGCTGCTTTATACAAGGCCTCATGCTCCATTGAGCATGTCAATTGTAATCTTCTGATGGACGCCATCAAAAGAATGGTTCCGGTGGCAGTGTTTACGCAGCCTCAGTGTGACTCACTGCCTCTACTTCATAAATTGCAACCATCTCTTTGTGCGTCTATATTCTCTTCTTCTTAAAGCACTGCTCACAGTGCCCAGGATTACCCAGGAATGCAGAGAGAGAGCAAGAAACAAAGACACAGCCCCTGATTTCTTGTAGAGTCATTGGGACACAACAGGGAAACAGATCCTTCGGCCCAACTCATCCATGCTGACCAGCTTTCCTGAACTGAACTAGACCCATTTGCCCATGTTTGGTACATATCCCTCTAAACCTTTCCTATTCATGCATCTGTTCAAATGTCTTTTTAATGCTGTAATTGTACCAGCCTCCACCACTTTCTCTGGCAGCTTGTTCCATACACGCACCACCCTCTGTGTAAAAAAGTTGCCCCTTAAGTTCCATTTAAATCTTTCCCCTCTCACCTTAAACCTATGCCCTCTAGTTTTGGACTCCCCTACTCTGGGAAAAAGACCTTGGCTTTTCACCTTATGTATATCTTTTATGATTTTATAAACTGCTATAAGGTCACCCCTCAGTCTCCTACAGTCCAGTGAGAAAACTTCCAGTCTCGGTAACTTCCTTGTAAATCTTTCTTACACCCTTTCCAGTATACTAACATCCTTCCTTCAGCAGGGTGGCCCGAATTGAACGCAGCCACCAACATGACATCCCAACTCCTGTACTGAATGTTCTGACCAATGAAAGCAAATGTGCTAAATGTCTCCTTCACCACCCTGTCGACCTGTGACACCACTTCCCACTCCAGTCTCCTTTTCACTCACCACCAACAATCGTGAAAACCCCAGAGACTTCATTGTCAATCAAAACAGCTACTTCAGCCACTTCCCTCACTTCCACTCACCTAACAACAACAATTTATATACGTATCATGTTTTTAATACTGGGGCAAGTCCCAAAATATCCCACTGGAAATTCATAGAGTGAAACATTGCGCTGAGCCACATGATGAGCTATTAGGTCAGATGACCAAAAACGTGGTCAAAGAGGCAGGTTGGCTGAAATGTGAGGTTCAGACCAGGAGAGGGTTAGGAAAGGAATTCTAGAGTTTAATGCTTTGACAACTGCCAACTGGTGTCGTAACAATTAGATCCAGGGATGTTCGCGAGGCCTGAAGCAGGTGAGTACAGGAATCATGGAGCATTGTGGGATTTGAGAAGGTAGGGAGGGGTAAGGCCACAAGGGAGTTTCTAAATAAGGATTTTAAAATCAAAACATTTCTTGACTGGGAGTTTAGTGATTGGAATGAGGTCAGCCAGGTGGACCTCATAGAATATGAGTTCCTTGATTGGGGCTGTTAATCTGGGCCAATCAGGGAGCCTTGGCTGACAGACCTAAACAGGAGTGTCAGGGAGTTTGCTCACTGTAGAAGCTGGCTCTGTGCTCGCTGGGCCAGTCTCATGCTCAATACATGTGTCAATAAAGGGTGACTTGGTGACAGGCCTGTGTGGAGATATTTCAGGGGGAAATCATTGTGAATAATAAGCTCAGCGTAAAGTGTGGCGTGATACAAGTCGAGGCAAAGCTAGGTAGAATGTGAGGAACAGTCAGCAGGGTTTTGGATTAGTCAAGTTCAGATGTAACAAATGCATGATTGAGGGTTTCGGCAGTAGTTGGGGTAAGACAGGATCAATGTTATTGAGGTAGAAATAACCATATTGAGTGATGGTGCAAATATGTGATTGGCAGCTCATCAAAAGATCAATTATGACACCGAGTTTGTGATTAGACTAATTCAATCTCAGACTGTTACTGGGGAGACGGAAGGTTTAGTTAGCTCAGGATTAGAGTTTGGTTTAGGGACCCAAAAACAATAACTTCATTCTTCCTAATGTTTACTTGGAGGAAACTTCTGTACATCCAGTACTGGAGGTCAATGAAGCAATTCAATAACTTAGTAATGGGGGAGGTGTTTAGAGAGGCAGTGATTAGGTACAGATTGGTGTCATTGGTGTATATGTGGAAACATATACTGCGTTTTGCAAGAGGCAGCATGTAGCTGAGAAATAGGATGGAGACTAAGTTAGTTCATTCGGGGCTTAAGAGCTGTATTTTATCCTTCTTTTGCAATGAAATGTTAAGAGAGAGGATCCGATTGCATGACTCAGAGCCAATAAAGTAAACAGTTTGTGAGGTCTTTTGAAAGTTATAATAATAGAAGCAGCCTGAATGGGTGGACATGACTTGGAGGAGCCGGTGTTGGATTGGGGTGGCCAAAGTTAAAAATCACACAACACCAGGTTATAGTCCAACAGGTTTCTTTGGAAGCACTAGCTTTCAGAGCGTCGCTCCTTCATCAGGTGGTTGTGGAGGTTAAGATCATGCTCACAGAATTTATAGCCAAAGGAGTCAAGTGTGATGGAGATGTGATACAGTAAATAATCTTAGATTAAAACTTACACCTTTTGTAATGGGATATGCAGGTTTCTGTTCTTTGATGTGTAAACCCCAGAACTTCTTTTAAATTACATTCTCAAGATAGCTCAGCTTTTTAAACAATAGGTGCGAAGTCTGTCTGTGTCACAATGCTATGTCAGACTGAATGGATGGAGTCAAGCTCCTACAGAAACAGGATCTTTTTTAGCTTTAACATTCAGTCGCAATTGCTGGGATCATGAAGCTGGATGTGATGCTCCTGTTCCTCTCTGTTACAGCTAAAAGCTGGGGTTCACTTCCTGCTACTAGAATTGCATGTGAGACAATCTATTTTACTGAATTTGCCTTTGTCAAAGATTTATTTATGGTATGTTACTATATTGGAACAGTTACTGTTTTGTAGTTAAATAATCTATTATTCTGTTAAATTTTCCAATAGAGTTAAAGTTATTCCAATTCTCTCCTCTATTTAACTACAGTGTATGAATAAAGTGTGTTTTGCTTCAAAACGGTCAGTTTGACCAATCAAATTGCATCTGGAACACAACACCTGGCATTTGCCTTTAAAATAAGAAAGGATTAGTATCTAGGCTTTGTTCTTCAGATATTATGAGGATTGGTCTGATCCATAACACACCAGAGGGAATGCTGAAAGATATGCAGGTGAGGCGAATTGGCCATGCTAAATTGTCCATAGTGTTCAGGGATGTGTGAGTTAGGTACATTAGTCAGATTCAGGGGTTAATGCAGAGTAATTCATTCGGGGAATGGGTCTTCATGGAATCATCATGGGATATCATAGAAAGCCTACAGTGCAGAAACAGGCTATTTGGCCCAGCAAGTCCACACCAACCCTCCAAAGAGTGAATTACTGTTTGAAGAGTTGGTGTGGACTTGTTGGGCCAAATGGCCCGTTTCCACACTGTAGGGATTCTATGATATCCTGTGATGATGATATGAGGAGAAGTCATTGATATGCTGAGATGGATAAGAGTAGAACCAGGTGTGACCCCAGTCCCATCCAACTAGATAACAGTGGAGACGTGTTGGGGAATGATGGTGTCTAAGGTTTCAGAGAGCTTGAGGAGAATGAACAGGGAACATTTCTCTTCATCACACTCACACAGAATGTCATGTGTATCTTTGATGACAGCTTTCTAGAGGTTGGGCCAGGACGGACACCTGATTAAAGGAATTCAAAAATGGAATTACAGGAAAGAAACAGGAAAAGATTTGGGAGCTGACAACATATTAAAGAGGAATGGAGTACTGCAAATGGACAGGGGATTGTAATGATATAAGGGGTCGAGGACTGCAAGTTTGAGGGGAGGGCGATGGTGTCAGAAGGCAACATGAAACAATCTCAGCTAATATTAGGAACGGTGAGGCAAGTGCAAGATCAGCAGCTTAGTAGTAATCTCCTCACATCCTACAAATCTCTGTATATGCTACTCTTACTAAACGTTGGTATCTGAAGGCTCCCTGATATTAATCGCTCTACCTTTGATGGCAATGCTTTCAGCTATCGATACCTAAACTCTGGAATTCACTCCCTGAATCCCCAGCTGCTGCTGTCTTTCTCTACCAGTCTATCCACTCTCATTCTTTAAGATGCTCCGAAAAACTTACTACCTTGACAAAGCCGTCAATCATCTACCCTAAAACCTCCCAGGTTCAGTATCAGATTTTACTCGATAAAATTATTTGGGATGTTTCATTTACAGAGACTATCTATTGCTTGAGAGGAACTTAATGCAAGGGGATTGTCATAGTTCCCTTTGCTACTCTGTGAAACCAAAAACATCAAACACTCCCAGGACGGGGTCAACACAGGATTAGATACAGAGTAATGCTCCCTCTAAATTGTCTCCATCAAACACCCCAAGTCTGGGCTAGTTACAGAGGAGAGCTACATCTACACTGTCCCCAGGACAGCTAAAGCATGTGGTGAGATACAGATTAAAGCTCCATCTACACTGTCCCCATCAAACATTCCCAAGACAGCGACAGCAAGGGGTTAGATACAAAGTAATGCTCCCTCTACACTTTTGCACTGAAAGTAATGCTCCTCTGCACAGCTCCATCATCACTCCGAGGGCAGGAATAGCACACAGTTAGATACAGAATAAAGCTCCATCTGCATTGTCCCAACAAACACTCCCAGGAAACATACAGAACAAGTAAAGCTCTCTCTACACTGTCCCCATTGAACACCCTCACATTGATACCATGTATGATGACAGTCTGCACTTAAATATTTGACTGGCATTTCCCCTTTAATAGATGTGATATCAGACACTTAATGTTTACTGTTTACAGGGGTTCCCACTGCATTCTCTGTGAGACCTTCTGCCTTGAAGTAAAATCAGACAGTATTAACTTCATTATAAATAAACTTCTTAAAACTTCAGGGTAAACCTCAGTCATAGTCCAATCATATGATATAACACGGGTTAAATAAAGACAGAATAAAGTTTTCTCTGCACTGCCATGTCATGTACAGTTAGCATACTTTACAACAATAACTTACATTTTTACGTCTTTAATGTGCCCCCAAGGCATTTCACTGGTGTGCAACAAAACAAAATTTGACACCAAGCTACATGAGGAGACTTTAGCTCAGTCAGAGGGCAGGGCTTTCACTATCTTTGATCTTCATAATCTCAGAATAAGGGGTTACCCACATAAGACAGAGCTGAAGAGGGATCTCTTTTTTTTCAGAGTCATAGAACAGGGAAACAGACCCTTCAGAATCTGTGAAATTCTTTACCATAAAGGGCTATAGAAGCTGTTCAGTATATTCAAAGCTGACAGATTTTAATGAAGGGCTATTGGGGAAAAGGCAGGAAAGTGGATTTGAAGGTTATAAGATTAACCAGATCCTTATAAATGGCAGACTCGATGGGCTGAATGGCCTATTTCTGCTCCTATAATTTATGTTTTTATTGCCTTCACACTCTGTTGCCACTGTGCCAGGCCTGTCTTTCTCTTCACTTGCTCAACAGCCTCCCTCTGTGTCTGCCTTGCCATGCTTCAGGTATTGAGGCCCTCATCAATGCCTTCTTTCATAGAATCTCTACAGTGTGGAAAGAGGCCATTGAGTCCTCACCAACCTCTTGAAGAACATCCCTCCAGACCCAGATCCAGTTCCTCACCTTATCCCCTGCAATCCCACAACTTTGTGAGGGGCAGACCCAAGTGTCTTATACTATTCGTGTGGGGCTGAATCTTTCCTAACCCCTCCTCCACTCACTCCTGCGCTATGGGATCAGTCAGTGCCCCTCTCTACAGAACCCTCCAAATGAACAAATGTCCTTGCCACCCATAAGGATGTTTACATTGATATAGCAGCCCTGACAGCAACCTTGCCAAGGAAACAATAACATCGTCCCCATTAACAAGGCTGCTTTGCCTGGCTAATCCTTCCATCAGCTGTCCTGCTCAAACCGCAAGGGTGGTAGTGTGGTTCATCTTACCCAGTCTGCCTCCTTCCTCCTCTCGCAGGTATCTTACCTTCTTTCACCCTTACGGCCTCTCATTTCAAATCCTCCGTCTCTGTAGTCCACCCATGTATAGTTACAGGTTCCTCACCAAGATACTTTCCTCATACTTAACCCCCAGCAGCATCCTTGGTGTCTTCAGCTTCCAGTTCACCTCATCGTAAGAACACAAGGTCTAGGAGCAGGAGTAGGCCGTCTGACCCTTCGAGCCTGCTCCACCATTCAATAAGATCATGGTTGATCTTTTCGTGGACTCAGCTCCACTTACCCGCCCTCTCACCGTATCCCTTAATTCCTTTATTTTTAAAAAAAAATCCACCTTAGCTTTAAAAGCGTTTACTAAAGTAGCATCAACTACCTCAATGGGCAAGGAATTCCACAGATTCACAACCCTCTGGGTGAAGAAGTTCCTTCACAATTCAGTCCTAAATCTGCTCCCCCTAATCTTGAGGCTATGCCCTCTTGTCCTAGCTTTACCTGCCAGTGGAAACATTCTCTCTACTTCTATCTCATCTATTCCCTTAATAATTTTAATGTTTCTATAAGATTCCCCTGCATTCTTCTGAATTTCAATAAATATAATCCCAGTCTACTCCGTCTCTCCTCATAAGCCAATCCTCTCAGCTCCTGAATCAACCCAGTGTACCTCCTCTGCTCCCCCTCCAGTGCCAGTACATCCTTTCTCAAGTAAGGAGACCAAAACTGCACACAGTACTCCAGGTATGGCCTCACCAGCACCTTGTAGAGCTGCAACATGATCCCTTTAGCAATGTAGGACAAAATTCCTTGTGCCTTCCTAATTACCTGTTGTACCTGCAGACTAACCTTCTGTGATTCAAGCACAAGGACACAGGTTCCTCTGCACAGCAGCATGCTGCAACTTATTGCCATTCATGTATTAATTTTATTGTAACTCCTACCAAAATGGATGCCTTCACATTTATTGACATTGTAATCCATCTGCCAGGCCTTTGCCCACCCACTTAAAGTATCTATGTCCCTTTGCAAAGTTTCACCCTCCCCTGCACACTTTGCTCTGCCACTCATACTTAGTAACATCTGCAATCTTTGACGCACTACACATGATCCCCAACTCCAAATCATCTATATAAATCGTAAATAGCTGCGGCCCCAACACTGATCCTTGAGGCACACCACTAGTTACTGATTGCTAACCAGAATAGCACTCATCTATCCCCATTCTTTGCTTCCTGTTAGTCAACCAATCCTCTAACAAGTACTCTCTCTCCTCTCAGTTTACTGATTTAGCATCTTGCCCGAAAGAAATTCTGTGTCTTAAGAAGTATTGACTCCATGATATCCAATCCTGTGTTTTATTTGATGGATCTCTGAAACTACATCTGCCAGGCCTCTTATCCTCCCTAAATCTCATGAAAGTGTGCTGCCCATAAAAATCGTGAAAGCTCCACTTTGACCACAAAAATGTGGAAAGCCCCAACAAGCAATACAGAGATAAGCACTGGCATATTACAGATTTTAAAGCATAAGAAAAGGAAAATATGCCAGCATAATATACTGTACAGTTTTAAACCCTTTCAGACAAGGAAAATAAGCCAGCATTGCTATAGTGAAGAATCTACTCGGGGAAGAGATTAAAATAATGCAGCAGTATTACAGAATTTAAGCAAAAAGCTTCAAGGTAAGAAGAAATGATTAATCACATTAGGAATGAAAGGCAAGAAGAATAACACTGCCTGTCAGATGTAAATTCAGACTGTGTCAAATAACACAAAGGTCTGGACATCATGGAGTAAACTGTTCTTAAAACACAGAATTTCTGCCAGGCTAGACACTAATTTAGTGGAATCAAGGGTTATGGAGATAAGGCAGGAACAGGATACTGATTAAGGACGATCAGCCATGATCATATTGAATGGTGGTGCAGGCTCGAAGGGCAGAATGGCCTACTCCTGCACCTATTGTCTATTGTCTAAATCACAAGCTGAACAAATAAATACAAAGGACAATGCATGTCAGGTCATAAAATATGGGGAGATTGTAGCACAGCGCTAATGTCATTGGATTAGTATACCAGAGGATCAGACTAAGTTATGGGGGACTTCAACAGGTGGTAGAATTTGAACTCAATTGATAATATGTGTGATATAAAGCTAGCCGCAGTAATGGTTACTATGAAACTATCCTTGATTATCACAAAAATCCATTTGGTTGACTTAGAGTCATAGACTTGTACAGCATGGAAGCAGATCCTTAAAAGAAATCTGTGATCTTCACCTGACCTGGTCAACATGTGGCTCCCGACCCTCACTCCCTCTAAACGGCACTGCCACGCAACCACTGGGAGGTTCTGCACACAGACCTGGGAGATCTGTGTGTGGAAAATAACTTAGAGAGAACATCACTCCAGATTCATAGCAATGTGGTTGACTCTTCATTACCTTTTAAGTTGTCTGGTAAGCCATTCTGTTCAAGAGTGAAATTTTATTGCTGGAACAGCACAGCAGGTCAGGCAGCATCCAGGGAACAGGAGATTCGACGTTTCGGGCACAGGCCCTTCTTCAGGAATGAGGGCCTCACTTTCTGCAGACCTCACTTTCTCCATTCTGTTCAAGACAATTAGGGATGGCTAACAAACATTGCCTTGCCAATAACATCTACATCCCATGACGAAATAACGAGAAAAGGTATAGTTACTTCTGATGAGCTTCCATAATGTTTTAAACATTACTTTGATCAAAGAACAAATAAAATTCTTGAAAGAGCAAGATTAAACTCAAGATTCAGAGAAAATTCTAAGTAATCTTATGTGGATTGGCCACGCTAAATTGCCCATAGTGTTGAAGGATGCGCAGGTTAGGTGGATTGGCCATGGGGAATTGCAGAATTACAGGGTAGGGAGGTGGGTCTGGGTGGGATGCTTGTCGGAGGCTGGGTGTGGACTCGGTGGGCCCAATGACCTGTTTCCACACTTTAGGGATTCTTTGATTGTATCCTGTTAATGGAAAACTGTGATATGGAGCTCTGAAATTAGAATTCATAAGAGACAAAATTGTTGATGGGGTTATCGAAGACTCTTTTTCAGATTATTGCATTCAGGGAAGACTTATTTTGGTGAAATCTATTCAGATCGCTGGAAGCAAAAACCGTAAAAATTCATGGAAAATCCTGCATGGAGATTGATTGTGTTTTCATAGAACAACAATAGAATACATTCAGTTTATAAGATATAAAATCCCTAAAGACATTTGTGACAAGTTAACACAAAGAGTGGCCCAGGCAGCTGGTAGTAAAGGTCAGGGTCAATGCTGCAGAGAAAGGAAACCTCACAGACACTAGCAGCGTCCACTATTTGTAAAGGTCACATACAGAAGATGTCTACAAGCAGGACAGTTATAGATCAGCACAAAGTCAATTAACTATTTATACAAATACATTATCGCAGTAGAATCACTGGTATCAGAAAGGATAGCCAATGTAGTCTTGAGCGATCCCAATTTTGACAGAATCTGTTTATATCAATGGACATCACATTGGAGCAGAGGAAGACAGTTGTGCAGTGATCATTTTGCTGTGCTACAGCTCGTGACCTTGGCTAATGCTTTGAAGATGTGAGTTTAAACCCTACCACAGCAGATGGTGGAATGTGAAATAATTATAAGCGAGCTTAATAGCAACCATGTAACCATTGTCATGAAGACTCATCCGATTCACGAGAGAAGGAAATCTGCCATCTTGACTTGGTCTGGCCTACATGTAGAATTCTAGATTGACTCAGCCACAGCTCAGTCATGATCTAATTGAATGGTAGGCATGCCTGGGTGGGATGAATGGCCTTCTCATCACTCTACATTCATAACTATCCCAAAAACATAGGAAGCCTCCAGTTGGAATTCTCCATGTAATCTGAATGATTGGGAGCCAGTTCACAGCCCGTAAGGCAGCTACATGTATGGCTCCTATTAGATTTACAGTGAGATAACCATTTTAGAAAAGGGAATCAAATATTACCAACACAGACAGAACCCTGCTAATGCATTCAAGTGCTTGCCTGGTGAGTAATGCTATATCTCTGACACGGATCCTCATTACAACCCAGCTCACACACACTGAAGGGTTTATTTCCACTGTTTAAATCCAACAGAACACATAACGAGATTTCAGGCAAGAAAGAATAACACAACAGTGTTCCAGGATCACTGATCAAACCAAAACCTGACAAAAATCCCTTCCCATGTCAGTGGAATAAAGTAGATGGTTGAAAATATGAGTTATGATCTCTTTAAACATATTAAATTGAAATAAAAGACATTTGATTGTGTTATGCTATCCTTCAGTTTCCAGGATAAAGAATCCAGTCGTGCTCTCTTCATGAAGAAAGATTGATCAGCCTGTGGTTTACACAAATGGCCATTATTTCCCGGACCCAGACTCTCCAGCTTCCTCATGCTTTGCTCCAGATTCCTACCCATCCCCTAGCCCTATCCTAGTGCCCCCAGACATCCTTCGCCTCCCTAGGGCATATACATTGCCATTTCCCACATCCTCAGCTGATTGGCTTAGCTGGTTGATATATCGCGAGGTCCAAAGCGTATGCTGAATTCTCATGAATTCTCTTCTCCAACGCAATTGGGATCACAGGTAAGAGTGTAGGCTGCAAGTGCAGCCCGCAGTGTCTGGACAAGGATGTTGTTCTTGTTGAGCATTCAGCAAGAATGTTGCTGTCAGTGTGGCACTACGTCTATCCACAGAGAAACCAATGGCAAAAATCTAGCCACCAGGATACATGGACACCAACTAGCCACAAAAAGACATGATCCAGTCTCACTAGTATCCTTACATATGGATGAGGAAGGACACCACTTTGATTGGGACATCCATCCTAGGACAAGCCAAACAGAGACATGCACGAGAATTCCCAGAGGCATCGCATTCCAACCGGAACTCTATCAACAAACACATTGACTTGGATCCCATTCACCACCCCCTGAGGAAAAGAACAGGAAATGACACCACCATAGGAAATGACATCACTACAGGAAATGACATTACCAACCCAAGGTAACCCAAACATATAAATAGAAAGTGGGCTACACCACCAGTGCTTCATCTGGAGGCTCACTGAAGATGTGACCTAGTATGGTGACAAAACGTCTGAAAACGAACCTTCCAGCTCAGCGAACAAACCTACATCCAGAACCACAACATGAGCTACAAATCTTCTCAAAACCTGCTAAGAGAAACCAGTGTTTATCTTTTATTAGAGCATTTGTGGATGGGTTAATCACAAACATATTTGACCATTCTTCAACATTCTTCCTGTATTTGAGATACAGCTTACAGAATTAAACATTCAACACCCATGCACTTTGCCCTTCCACCCACACATCCATCATAACACCTTGGGAAGAGTGTCTTGGTTACACCAATGAGTGCAGCTCAAAGCAATGTAACACTATGCGTCCAATTGCAGACCTACTCCTGTCTTGCTGGGTTGTGTTCAACAGTTAGCAACTAAATTAGTCTTTCCATTTCTTTTTCATCGATTTCCTCTTGGTTCTCCAAAAGGATTGATCCCTAGTGGGGGCAACAGCTTCACACCATTCACACGCACGCACGTACGTATGCATCTGAACCAAAGCTGATTTTCACTCCCTTAACTCTCGGAGTTGAAGACAAATACAGGTCTTCATACAAAGAGGAGCAGCATTCAGTGTCTTAAGTCCACAATTCAGAAAGCTCATTACTCCACATTCCCACACTGAGTCATAGAGTCATACATGCTTCAGTCCAACTCGTTCATGCCAACCAACTTCCCCAAACTAAACTAGTCCCACTTGCCTGCATTTGGCTCATATCCCTCTACATCCTTTCTATTCATGTACCTGTCCAAATATCTTTTAAATGTTGAAACTGAACTCACTTCTACTACTTCCTCTGGCAGTTCATTCCATGTACGAACCACTGACTGCGCAAAAAAGCTACCCCTCGGGTCCCTTTTAAATCTTTCTCCTCGCACCTTAAACCTCTGACCTTTAGCTTTGAACTCCTCCACCCTTGGGAAAAGACCTTTGCTCTTCTATTCCCCTTGTGATTTTGTAAATGTCTATAAGGTCATCCCACAGCCTCCTTCACTCTAGTGAGAAGTTTACAAATGGTAGATGTTTTAAATTACTGGTCACTGCTAGTGTCCAGTGACCTATCTCGCCTCTCCTTATAACTCAAACCCTCCAGACCCAGTAACGTTGTTGTAAATCTTTTCTGGATCCTCTCCAGTTTAATAATATCCTTCCCATAACAGGGTGACCAGAATTGTGCACAGTTAACCCTGACAATCTTTCACCCCTTTACTTATCTAGAATCGACCACCCTATGCCTTAAAAATATTCAGTCTCCGCTTTTGACGAAAAGTTCCAAAAGACTTAAGACTCTTTGTGAAAAAAAACTTCTCCTAATCTCTGTCTTAAATGGTCAGTCCTGATTTTTAAACAGTTGTCCCTAGTTTTAGATTCTTTCACCCTCTCCACATCTACCATTGATATGTTTCAATCAAGATGCCTCTCACTCAGAGAAATTCCAGCAGGTATAAGTCTGGCCTGTTCAACCTTTCCTCTTAAAACATCCCAGGGATTATTCTGGCCAAGATTCCCACCTCAGGCGATTCTTTGTGTGTAGTTTGCACATTCTCCCCGTGTCTGCGCGGGTTTCCTCCGGGTGTTCCGGTTTCCTCCCACAATCCAAAAATGTGCAGGTTAGATGAATTGGCCATGCTAAATTGTCCGTAGTGTTAGGTAAGGGGTAAATGTAGGGGAATGGGTCTGGGTGGGTTACGCTTCAGCGGGTCGGTGTGGACTTGTTGGGCCGAAGGGCCTGTTTCCACACTGTAGGGAATCTAATCTAATCTAATCTAATTCTCTGAACCATTTCTGATATACTTGCTTCCTTTCTTAAATAAGGAGCACAGTGCACAGTACTTCAGCCATGATCTCACCTGTATAACTGAAGCATTACTTCCTTATTTTCATAATTAACTCCCTTCACAATAACATTCCATTAGCTTCCTAATTACCTGTTGTACCTAGACAGTAACTTTTTTCCAATTCATGCACCAAGACAACCAAATCCCTCTGCATCTCAGAGCTCTGTCAACTCTCACTATTTAGATTACATTAGATTCTGTACAGTGTGGAAACAGACCATTTGGCCCAAAAAGTCCACACTGACCCTCCGAAGAGTAACCCACCTAGACTCATTTCCCTCTGACTAATGCACCTAACACTATGGGCAATTTAGCATGGCCAATTCACCTGACCTGCACATCTTTGGATTGTAGGAGGAAACCGGAGCACCCGGAGGAAACCCACACAGTCACGGGGAGAATGTGCAAACTCCACACAGTTACCCGAGACAGGAATCGAACCCAGCTCCCTGGTGCTGTGAGGGAGCGGTGCTAATTACTGAGCCACGATGCCACCCCTAAAAGGGATCTGAGGGGCAACGTTTTCAACAGAGAGTGGTTCATATTATAGAATCCTTACTGTGTAGAAACAGGCCATTTGGCCCAACAAGTCCACACCAACCTTACAAACAGCAACTCACCCAGACCCATTTCCCTACCCTGTTACTGTACATTTACCCCTGAGTAATGCACCTAACCTGCACATCCCTGTACACTATGGGCAAGTTCGCGTGGCCAATTTTCTTGATCTGCACATCTTTGGACTGTGGGAGGAAACCGGAGCACACCCGCACAGACACAGGGAGAATGTGCAAACTCCACACAGCCAGTCGCCAGAGACTGGAATTGAACCCGGGTCACTGCCGCTGTGAGGCAGCAGTGCTCACCACTGAGCCACCGTGCCACCCATTTAGTTGATATCCTTCTTTATTTTTATTCATTCCCAGGATGTGGTAGCTACTGGCTACACCATCTCTAATTTCCCAGAAGGCAGTTAAGAGTTAATCATATTACTGTGGGTCTGAAGTCGCATGTAGGCCAGACTGGATAAGAATAGCAGTGATAACCCCTAAAGGGGATTAATGAACCACATGGGGTTTCCCTGACATTTTTTCATGGTCATCATTAGACTCATGATTCCAGAATTTAATTGAATTCTAATTCCACCGTGGTGGGGGTTGGATTCCCAAACATTACCTGGCTCTTTGGATTAATAGTCTGGCAATTATACCAGAAGATCAGCACTGTCCTCACCAAAATGGACAACTGCACATTTTCACAACCATCCAAGCCAAGATGGGCAAATGAAATGGGGCTGGGATCTTGTGGTGCGAGAATGATACCTGGGGTCAATTATGAGGACAAGTTAAATGCACATGGGTTGAATTCTCCTGAATACAGAAGATGAAGAAGGAGACCTTACTGAAAATTTTCAAGAAGACTAAAGGACTTAAAACTATAAATAGAGACAAACTATTATCCTGGAGCTGAGATCGTCAAGGGGACATAAACTACAAAAAAAGCATTTTTCTTCACATAAAGCCATGTCAAATGTTGGAATTTATTTCCTAAATGGCTGTTAATTTTAAGAGTCAGTTGGAGTATTCAATCTGGGGTGGCCAGATTGTTTTGTCCGATGCATCAAGTTAGATAAATGGGGATTTGGACTGATCAGCCATAATGGGATGGTAGAACAGGGATGAGGGGCTGAGCGGTCTCGACTTATTCCTCTATTTGTCTGACAAATGTGGCTCTTATGCACACAGGATGCATTTCCCCAGCTATCTTTGCATGTGTTTTATAGGAAGTATTGAGTGAACTGTTTGAGCCAGTCAAAAATAAAGCCAAATAACTGACCCAGTTCAAGTAGAACAGCAGCTGCCTCAGCACATTGGGAGGAAGGCACGTTCAGACAGACTGACTGTCACCTCTGTCAAACCTCTCTAAAAAAAGGACCCTGCCTCAAATTCTCCTGGATAGTTATGGTCTCTTGGTGCGATGAGGCTGACCGCTCAATGTAGCTCGAGAGCAGATATATTATTTTGACCATCTCCAGGCTATTTCGAGTTCTCGGGGTTAGGATGATTTCCTGCCTGTCACTGACTTGCTTTCTGTACCACACAGTTCTCTGCTGCTCACTTCCAGAGAGCTGAAAGAAGTGAGTGAGTGTTTGGTCCTTTACCAGGACTCAGTGCTGCTGGACAGTAAGGGTTGAGGGAATTGGTGCTCCCACAGGAGAAACTGGGCAGAGCAAAGAGCTGGTGCAAAACAGAGTAGGGAGGACGATTGGGACAAGCAACTGGGCTCCCTTATGTTGCAAAGAAGATTGTGCTTAGCGAACCCTTACTGATCAAAAACTGAACTCTTAGTGATCAAAAACTCATGTGGGCATCACTGGCTGAGCCTGGCATTTATTGCCCATCCCTGGATGCCCATTGAGAAGGTGGTGATGAGCTGCCTTCTTGAACTGCCGCAGTCCACATTCTGTAGATTGACCCACAATGCCCTTAGGGAGGGAATTCCAGGATTTTGATCCAGAGAAAGTGAAGGAACAGCAATATATTTCCTAGTCTGGGTGGTGAGTGGCTTGGAGGGGGACCTGCACAGGGTGGTCTGCTGCCCTTGTCCTTCGAGACTGAAGTGGTCATGTGTTTGGAAGGTGCTGTCTAAGAATTTTTGTTGAATTTCTGTAGTGTATTTTGTAGCTGGTGCATACTGCTGCTACTGAAGCGTTAGTGGTGTGGGATTAGATGTTTGTGGATGTGGTGCCAACCAAATGGACTGCTTTGACCTGGATGGTTTCAACTTCTTGAGTGTTGTTGGAGCTGGACCCAAGCAGTTCCATTGTATTCCTGACTTGTGCCGTGTGGATGATGGACAGGCTCTGGTGAGTCAGGAGGTGAGTTACTTGCCACAGAATTCCTAGCCTCTGACCTGCTCTTGTAGTCACTGTACTTACACACCTAGTCAAGTTCAGTTTTTGCTCAATGGTAACCCCCAAAGATATTATTACAGAGGAAATGCAGTGATACTAATGCTATTGGACATCAAGGGGAGATATTTGAATTCTCTCTTATTGGCACAGTAATTATACACTAATAGCAGTAGTGGAATTGATAGTGGAAAGGTCAAAGATAAGTTGTCAAGATAACCTTCGTTAAAAGATGCAGGACCCAACAGCACAAAACCGAACTGAAATATGGGGAAATATTCTTTAATAGTTTGAGATTGTGTGAAAGGACTGGTGAAGGGATGGAAACCTAGACAGAAAAGGGAGAAAACGATAACATATTTATACAGAGCCTGTCAACCTCAGTACGTTAGTATTTTTGAAGTGAAGTCACTCATGTCCTACAGGACACATAGGGTGGCACGGTGGATCAGTGGTTAGCACTGTTGCCTCACAGTGCCAGGGACATGAGTTCAATTCCAGCCTCAGGTGACTGTCTGTGTGGAGTTTGCACATTCTCCTGGGTTTTTCTGCGTTGGTTTCCTCTCACAGTCCAAAGGTATGCAAGTGAGGTGAATTGGTTATACCAAATTGTCCATAGTGGTAGGTGAATTAATCACAGGGAAATGGGTTACACTTCGGAGGGTCGGTGTGGACTTTTTGGGTTGAAGGGCCTATGTCTACACTGTAGGGAATCTAATCTAATCATATGACAGCCAAATTGCAGGGTGCACGCAAGGTCCCACAAATAGCAGGATCAGTGAGGACTGGAGATCAGAGTGAACGGTGTGGTGTTGGAAAAGCACAGCAGGTCGGACAACATCTGAGGAGCAGGAGAATCGACAATTCGGGCATAAGCTCAAGTTGGTCTTTTGACCAGTTTATGTTACTTGTTGCCAGGGGTAGCTAATTATAATGTGTATTTATCATAGAATCATAGACTCCCTACAGTGCGGAAGCAGGCCATTTGACCCATTAAGTCCATACTGACCCTCTAAAGAATAGCCTACCATTCCTGATTAAGGGCTTATGCCCGAAACATCAATTCTCCTGCTCTTCGGATGCTGCCTGACCTGCTGTGCTTTTCCAGCATCACACTCTTCACCTCATAGTGACACTTGCTGAAGAATAAGTTTTAACAAGGACACAGCCGGGAAAAACTTCCCAGCTGTTGTATGAATGACGCCCCATGATCATTTACATCTTTCAGTGCAGGCAAATAACACCCAAGTTTGATATTGCATCACCTCAGGCAGCAGAGACCTGCTTTGGAAGTGTCAGCATGGATTCATTGTGTTGCTGTGGGGAGTTTTGAAGATTTGATTTTCTGACTGAGAGGAGACACCATGAACAACCATGTTAGAGATGACACAAGACCCTGCTGGCAGAGAGAACATTTTAACAAGAAGCATCTTGCAGCCTGTGAGAAAAACATCTGAATCTTGATGGGAACTGAACTCGAAAATTCCACTCTCCATCACTGGGTACAAACCCCTGAGTAGGAAGAGGGTAAGACTGGGAAAATGATGCATTTCCTATCCTGACCCTGTAATCAGGATTGAGAACAATAAATCCCAGAGCTGAGTATAAATCGCCATTGTGTCTGGTGCAGTCTTTTGACCAATTCATGTTACTAGTTGCCAGGCTTGCTAATGGTAATGTGTACTTATCATAGAATCATAGAAGCCCTACAATGTGGAAGCAGGCCATTTGGCCCATTAAGTCCATACTGACCCTCTGACAGGTCCACACCCCCCACCAACCCAACCTCCATTCCCGGCACCTTCCCCTGCAACCGCAAGAAATGCAAAACGTGCGCCCACACCTCCCCCCTCACTTCCCTCCAAGGCGCCAAGGGATCCTTCCATATCCGTCACAAATTCACCTGCACCTCCACACACATCATTTACTGCATCCGCTGCACCCGATGTGGCCTCCTCTACATTGGAGAGACAGGCCGCCTACTTGCGGAACGTTTCAGAGAACACCTCTGAGACACCCCGACCAACCAACCCAACCACCCCGTGGCTCATCACTTCAACTCCCCCTCCCACTCCGCCAAGGACATGCAGGTCCTTGGCCTCCTCCATCGCCAGGCCATGGCAACACGGCGCCTGGAGGAAGAGCGCCTCATCTTCCGCCTAGGAACCCTCCAACCACAAGGATTGAATGCAGATTTCTCCAGCTTCCTCATTTCTCCTCCCCCCACCTTTTCTCAGTCCCAACCCTTGGACTCAGCACCGCCTTCTTGACCTGCAATCTTCTTCCCAACCTCTCCGCCCCCACCCCCTCTCCGGCCTATCACCCTCACCTTAACCTTCTTCCACCTATCGCATTCCCAACGCCCCTCCCCCAAGTCTCTCCTCCCTACCTTTTATCTTAGCCTGCTTGGCACACCCTCCTCATTCCTGAAGAAGGGCTTATGCCCGAAACGTCGATTCTCCTGGTCCTTGGATGCTGCCTGACCTGCTGCGCTTTTCCAGCAACACATTTTTCAGCTCTGATCTCCAGCATCTGCAGTCCTCTAAAGAGCAGCCTACCCAGGTACATTTGTACATAATCTTCGAGGAGAAAGTGAGGACTGCAGATGCTGGAGATCAGAGCTGAAAATGTGTTGCTGGAAAAGCGCAGCAGGTCAGGCAGCATCCAAGGAACAGGAGAATCGACGTTTCGGGTATAAGCCCTTCTTCAGGAATCCTCCATCGCCAGACCATGATGCCTAGAGCATTTGTACATAAACTATTTCTAGTCAGTCACCATTTAAGTAATACTCTGTCATTCTGCTTTTCCTATTGAGGGAAACACCTTATCCACATTATACTGCATTGGTCAGGTACTTGATTGCTCACTCAACTTATTTAAATCGCCCCGAGGTATCTTTACATCTCTTTAACACTCACAATCTTGCCTGGTTTTATGCCATCAGCAAACTTGACATTTTACATTTGATTCCTTCAACCAAATGATTGATATTTATTGTGAATGTCTGGGCCCAATCACAGATCCCTGAGCCACACCACTCCTCACTGCAATCCCACATCAAAAAATGACCCCTTTATACCTGGTTTCTGTCTCCTATCTGCTCACCAATCCATGTCTGTATATTATCACTAACCCGTGTGCTTAGATTTTGCTCAGTCACCTCTTACATAAGACTTTATCTGAAAATCCGAATACACAGCATCTACTGGTTCCCCCTTATCTAATCTATTACCTACATCCTCAAAACATTTTGACTTTGTATAATACTGCTGGTATTTTCTAAGTGTCCTCCTATCACGTTCTTTATAATAGGCTCCAGCATTTTCCCTACTATTGATGTGAGGCTAACCAGTTTGTAATTCCCGCTTTTCTCCATGCCTCATTTGTTTAATAGTGGAGTTAGTTTGCCACCCTCCATAACCTCTGGACGTTTGGAAGATGACAACCATCATATCCACAATTTCCACAGCCACCTCCTTTAGTACTCGGGATGTAGATTATCTGACCCTGCTATCAGTCCCATTAATTCCTCCAGCACTTCTTTTTCAACTAATAGTAAATTCCTTGAATTTCCCCTTCTAAATATATCCTTGCTTCCCTAGCATTTCTGGGATATTATTTGTTTTTTCGTTTACTGTTTCAGATTACATTTGCTTGAGATAGTCTTTTTCTTTTCACTAGCTTATAGAAGCTCTTACAGTGTGATTTTATGTTCTTTGCAAGTTTATGCTCTTGCTCTATTTTTCCTTCTTACCTTTGAGACCTCCTTTGCTGAATTATAAACTGCTCCTAATTCCCAGCTTGCCTATTTTAACAGCAACTTTGTATGAATCCTTTTTGGATCTAATGGTATCCTTATTTTCTTTTGGCTATGGTTCTGGCACATTTTCTGTCGTTTTCTTAAAACAAAAGGAATGTATAACTGTTGCAATGCACATATTTATTCCTTAAATATTAACCAGTTCTATCTATTGATATACCTTTTGATAAAGTTACCCAGTATATCGCAGGTAACTCACTCCTCACAAGTTTGTGGTTTCCTTTGTTAGATTTAGGATCTCATTTTGGATTTGACTATTTGACTGGCTTTCCCAATGAAAAATGTTATCATGTTATAATCAATTTTCCGAAAGGATCTCTCACAACCAGATTACTAATTAAACCCTTCTCACAGCACAAAACTATATCTAGGACAAGCTGAAAATGTGTTGCTGGAAAAGCGCAGCAGGTCAGGCAGCATCCAGGGAACAGGAGAATCGACGTTTCGGGCATAAGCCCTTCTTCAGGAATTCCTGAAGAAGGGCTTATGCCCGAAACGTCAATTTCCTGTTCCCTGGATGCTGCCTGACCTGCTGCACTTTTCCAGCAACACATTTTCAGCTCTGATCTCCAGCATCTGCAGACCTCACTTTCTCCTCCTATATCTAGGACAAGCTGATCCATACTTGGTTCCTCACTGTACTGGTCTAAAAAGTATTGCATATACACTCTGGTAATTCATCCCCCATGGTATTATTGCTAATGTGGCTTATCCAGTCTATATATAGATTAACATCACCCATGATTACAGGAGCATCCCTGTTATAAACATCGCTAATTTTCTATTTACTGCATCCTCTACTGCACCACTGCTGTTTGAATGCTTATAGGTAACTCTCACTAATGTTTTCCAACTCTTGTAGCTTTACCCAGGCTGATTTGACAGGTTCCTACCAGACTGATTTTATCTTTCAATAACAATGCCAACCCCCTCCTTTCCCATTTTACTTGCTCTTCCTAAAGACTGAACACCCTTGGGTATTCAGTTCCCAGCCTAGGTCACCCTGTTGCCATGTCTCTGCAATCGCAATTATATTGCGTCCATGTATACTATTTGTGCTGTTAAATCATCTACCTTATTGCAAAGGGAAGCATGAATTCAGATATAGTATCTTTGATGTTTTTGACATTTTCTTTCTACCCCAGTCCTTTTTGCTGAAAACCCTTGTTTACTCTGGCTTCCACTTGTTCTTTCTACCTTTCTAACAGTGGTTAGCACTGCTGCCTCACAGCGCCAGAGACCCGGGTTCAATTCCCACCTCAGGTGACTGACTGTGTGGAGTTTGCACATTCTCCCCGTGTCTGCGTGGGTTTCCTCCGGGTGCTCCGGTTTCCTCCCAAGTCCAAAGATGTGCAGGTCAGGTGAAATGGCCGTGCTAAATTGCCCGTAGTGTTAGGTGAAGGGATAAATGTAGGGGTATGGGTGGGTTGCGCTTCGGCAGGTCGGTGTGGACTTGTTGGGCCGAACGGCCTGTTTCCACACTGTAAGTAATCTAATCTTCTGTCTTTGTTTCCCTCACTCTTGCCACCCCACTCAGGTTCCCAAACCCCCGCCACTCTAACTTAGACTTCGAACAATTTGACGATTGCTGAGCTTTGTCCTTGGTACTTTGAAAATCTTCAATTCAATTGATCTTCAATGACCTTTCAAAATGTCATCTGCTTTTCACTGTACAGAAGCTCTACTCAACTGAAAGCTTGAGGATTGCTGTTGTTAAAGGAACTGTACAATGAAAATAGGGCACTCTGAAATGCTATCAAGGAACTCAAATCCCTACTAATCCCAGACCTTCTAACCTTCCTATCCATTTTCATAAAATTAAATTTAGCTCATCCTCATTAATGAAATCAAAAAACGATGCATAAGAAATGAGACTATTTCCTACCATCGTAAAGTTTTTAATTACTTGCACAGATTATTAAATGCTTTCTTCAAAGAAGAATCCATTAAATTTATGGAAAATTCGGATATTGTGAATAATACCTTTTGTGGTGTTTTTGGGCTTTGTACAGCAATGATTGCAGGTTTGCTTTGGGCTCGATTCTCTGTTGAGCGCTGGGTAAAAGGTGACTCCTGTAAATGGACCCTGCATCCTCTAAGATGCAGAGCACATCATTTTGGTCAACTGAGGCTCAAAACAAGAGCCAGACACAAAAGCAGCATAAAATTTGGTGCTGATAGTACAGTAATGTTGACGGAGAGCTACAGTGTTGGTGATGAAATCCTTTGGAAAAGAACTCGGAAGGAATACCGCAGTAACACTGGTGAATGAGACATACTGTTCCAACACATATATTAAACCTGGAATACCACTATACAGCATGGATATTATTAAGCTGGAGAGGGTTCAGAAAAGATTTACCAAGATATTGTCAGGAATGGAGGTTTGAGTTATAAGGATAGGCTGGGATTTTTTTCACTGCAGGAGGTTGACCTTAAAGAGGTTTATAAATTCATGAGGGGTGTAGATAAGGTGAATGGTAGGTGAACTTTCCCTATGGTGCGGGATTTCAAGGCAAGGAGGCATATTTTTAAGGTGGGAGGAGAAAGTTTTAAAAAAGACACGAGAAGCATTTATTTTACACAGAGTAGTTCATATGTGGAACGAACTGTCAAAGATAGTGGTGGATGCGGATACAGTTACAACATTTAAAAGACATTTAGATAAATACATGAATAGGGAAGGTTTGAATGGATATGGACCAAACACAAGCATGTGGGATTACTTTAGTTTGAGATTATGGTTGGCATGGAAAGGTTGGACCGAAGGGTCTGTTTCTATGTTGTATCACTCTATTACAGTACATACATTCCCAAATATTGCTTTTTTTCTTAACTGTGTTTTTCCTTCTGCGATATTAAACTGCGATATTAAACATTTTCCCTACTAGTGGACACAAGAGGATGACCAGAAGTGACCCTGTGACAGTATTTCAAAGCTGAGCTGTGGAATTCAATCTGGTTTCCTCACCTGTATTTACCCCTCTGTCACTATCACAGAAAACCGAACCTCTCTCTTCTCATTATTACCCTGGGAATGCATGCACACAATCTCCCTGCCCCATTTTGTACATTTCACCAGAACTACCTTTCACGTGTCCTGATTGGCTGGAAAGCACTTGGCACTGTTCTGAAAGAGTACAATATAAATGCTGACCCTCTTTCTTCCTCTAACCTTCCATCAACCATTAAACAACACGCAGAGACAGGAACAAAAACAGAAATTGCTGGAAAAGCTCAGCAGGCCTGGCAGCATCTGTGGAGAGAAATCAGAGTTAATGTTTTGGGTCAAGTGACAGAGACAGGGGTTGTAGGTTAACCACTGAAATATTAAATTCTATCCACAAATCCTCCTTTTACATGCAATTATTCAAAACAGCATCTTATGAGACAAGGCATAAATTTGAGCAAATGACTTGTTTATTTATATAATAAAGTCAAATGAAAAATATGTGATGTTCAGAGTCAATTTCCTTAGCTCCTCAACATGACTGACTAAACATTCTACACAGCTATTCTCTGAAATTACTTCATCCAGAAATTAACACAGAGGGGGTTAATTTGCATAGGCCCTGAAAACAAACTTGGTGATTACGATATATGATTACTCCACATGCATTCAATGTAATGTAAGCAGCATGCTAACTGTGAGCTTTTCCCAATACAATGATCTCTGCAGGCATGCTGCACTATCCCCACAGTTGTGGCTGTATATATCAGTTGGGCGGGGGGGGGGGGGGGGGGGGGGGCTCATATCATTATTTGTTTACCCTTGATAGCAGGTTTATTCACAGGATGTAGCCTTCCACATTCTGTCTCCTCAACATTATCGCAGCAGCTCAGCCAACTCCTTCATTCTCTTTGGACAAATAAAGCACCGAAGCTAACTAACTGAGGAACTGCACAAAATAATAAAGGATACTTAGCAAATGTAATTTTGGGAACCGATAATGCAGTCCAGCCCCTGCAGCCTGAGTATCTTTACAGACTTTTGTAAAACAGTTTATTGAAATAATTGAAACGACATTATTACCACTAGCACTATTTCAAACTCACCTCTACCTCTTAAAGTGGGGGTGGGGGGGCTCATTGCAATTTGCAAAGATACTGGCTATTGTTTCACATTTGAACCCATATGCAACAGACTGATGAATGTAAATACAATGTGGTTAAAGGTCTGGCTCTGTGACCTGTATATAGTCATGGAATATGAGTGTCTAACTAGGAATGTTTTTTTCCTGAGTTGAAGAGGCTGTTTTACATCTGATGGGCTCAATGTTGCCTCCCTCCACCTATCGCATTTCCAACGCCCCTCCCCCAAGTCCCTCCTCCCTACCTTTTATCTTAGCCTGCTGGACACACTTTCCTCATTCCTGAAGAAGGGTTTATGCCCGAAACGTCGATTCTCCTGTTCCTTGGATGCTGCCTGACCTGCTGCGCTTTTCCAGCAACACATTTTCAGCTCTGATCTCCAGCATCTGCAGCCCTCACTTTCTCCTCAATGTTGCCTCGAGACTGACATGCTCTATTTCCCAGAAATTCACCTGATATAATTCCAAGATCAAAGAAAGCAGCTCCAAATTACTAAAACAAGAACAGAGAGTATTGGGGAAACTCAGCAGGTCTGACAGCATCTCTGAAGAGAAAAAACAGAATTGGCTCTTCTGAACTCAGAGCATTAAATCGTTTTTTCCCACTCCACAGATACTGTCAAACCTGCTGAGATTCTCCAGGATTCTCTGCATTTCTTTCAGATTTACTGCATCTGCAGTATTTCACTCTTATTCCTAATTACTATCTTTGTTCCATGACAGAGTCTTTAGTTAGGATTCCAATTTTGCAGCAATCCCTACCTTCAGTCTTTGCTTGTGTAGGTGGCATGCCGATTGAAGTTAAACTGTGCTGTAACTACAGCGAGTGTGGCCTGATTTCATCTCTTTTGTCCATAACTATAATACAGATCTACTCTTTCATTACAACTGACAGCTTTTCTAAAGCCTTTATATTCAAATGTATTGGATCTTCATTAATAGGGCCAAGAATAGATAAGTATAATAACTTCTTTCAAATAAATGTTCCTGAAATCTTATGCCATTTCGCAATTCCATCATCTTATCCACCCCAGCCAACTCCATCCTGTCCTATCCCATTCGTCTCATATTATCCCCATCACATTCCTTGTGTCCCTCTCATCTCACCATCTGCTGCTGTCACTATCCTTCCCATCAATCTCATTCTCTCCCTCCCGGGGACTATCTGTCCTACCAAGGAAACGGATGGTCAGGCACACTCTAATCTCCTCAGAAACCCACCCCACTACACGGCTACCTGTTGGTATCACACACTCGAGTCCTCTGCTGACTGCACATGTCCCTGTGCGAGCCAGATACTGACAATCAAGTAAACTCACTAACAAACAGCACCCTCAATAATCAATCAGAACACAGGGCAGACATAAACTGTATATTATTGAGGATTACTGCAAACTAATAAAGAAAATGCACCCCAGGTAAATCCTGCATACTGTGTATTGCAGAATATTTGGCTTAGTTATCTATGTACTGGATCTTTCACCGATTATAAATTAATAAACCTTTTAATTTCCAATTCTAAATGTGAGTTTTAGAAGTGAACTGTTGCATGAACAGAATAAGTTCAGGTTCAATTTCAGAGGGCGGATGACATTTCTAGGTGGGACCAAAGGAATGTAACACCTAAAGGTATCAAAGAAACTTCAGATGGAGTGGGGGAGCAGAGAGAGAGAGAGAGAGAGAGAGAGAGAGAGAAAGAGCAATGTGAACTAATGAGGGGTTGATCACAGCCCCTTTCAGAAGATGCTGTGGAAGTCGCAGTTTACGAACCGCTTGTAAGCACCTTTGCATTACAGGTAAAGAAAGGAAGACTCTCTCATACTCTGAATGCCGCAAAACAATTTTAAAAATCAGGAAAAAGGAACTTCAATCATTTAAAAGTTATGGAAACTTGAAAATTGAGTGTTCAGCTGCCAACCTCTACACTAGCAGTGCGATCCAATAACATCTGCGCTGTCATCTTATCCTCTAAAACCTACTTAGAGACTGATCCATGGAACCTTTGTCTTTATTTTTATTGTTTTTAGATTTAATCCGTATTTCTAATCTGTGTAGTACATTAATATTTCTACTTGCATGTAGTAATTAAGAAGCTCACATTTTTTTGTTGATTTAAGAAAGCCTGGTTAAGTTTACTCCTTTTAAAACATAATTTTATGTGGCTGGGAAGGAAGGTAACTACAAGAGAAGTGATCATTTTAAAATTAACTTTGTTGCAACCAATCAGAGGGTAGGAACCAGTACATTCCTATGTGCCCAGAAGCATAACACTTTGGAGTATTCCATCTGGATCGATCAGGAATCTCACCTTGGATCTGACTGTAACTAAATGCAATATATTGAGTAAACTAGAATTTTATTTCACAGAAAAATCATAAAATACCAGTTTGAACTAACCATAGGGTTCAGAAGAGATTTCCAAGGATGTTGCCAGGGTTAGAGGATTTGAATTAAAGGGAGAGGCTGAATAGTTTGGGGCTATTTTCCCTGGAGCATCAGAGGCTGAGGGCTAACGTTATAGAGGTCTAAAAATCGTGAGGGGCATGGATAAGGTAAATAGACAAGGCCTTTTCCCTGGGATGGGAGAGTCTAAAACTATAGAGCATAGTTTTAAGGTAAGAGGGGAAAGATTTGAAAGGCACCTAAGGGAAAACCTTTTTACAGAGAGGGTGGTGTGTGGATGGAATGAGCCGCCAGAGGAAGTGGTGGGGGTTGGTACAATTGTAACATTTAAAAGGCATCTGGATGGGTATATGAATAGCAAGGGTTTAGAGAGATATGGGTCAGGTGGTGGCAAATGGGACTAGATTAATTTAGGACATCTGTTCGGCGTGGATGAGTTGGACCAAAGGGTGTGTTTCCATGTCTCTATGCTCTCATGGATTAATGATATCCCCTGTAGTGTTGAAATGCTGCCCCTTCAACACCTATTGGATTTTTACTATTTATTGAATTTATTAGTCAATCTGCTACTGTGTTGATTACAGTGAATCTGAGCAGCTTGACTTTCAGCTGTCTATGGTCTTTCTTGTGGGTGCGTCTATCTCACTGTTACCTATGCTGCTTCTCTCTGCTCCCTATGTTTATTCTTTATGTCTCCTCAGTTCTTATCCATCAGCTGTGCCTCAGTTGGCATCAACGTCCTCTCAGAGTGCAATCTAAGTCAACATTCAAGTGCAGTACTGTAGGCTGCCACATTATTACAGGCACCATCTTTTGCATGATAAATTAAAGTGGGTAAAATTGAGGTCGATTCTGCTTTCTCACTGGGACAGAACTGCTTCCACAACCCTTACCAGTGCCCTCACCAACATTGCTAAATAAACAAAGTCACCATAGTCCCACTCTCTCAGAGAGAGACTACAGCTGGTAGGTTAACCTTAGGGTCACCACGCCTCAGGTGAGGGGAGAGGTTGAGAAGGAGAGTACTTCATGGTAACCTCAGCCAGTGTTGGAATTGAACCCACTCTGTTGGCATCACTCTGTGTCACAAGCCAGCCATCAAACCACATCATTCTCAAATTGCTGCGTAAGGGTACTTGCTGTGCACACACTACTTACATGACAGAAGTGACTACACTTTAAAAATATTTCACTCACTTTGGAATATCCTGTGGAAAGGTGGTATCTGAATGCAAACCTTCATTCACTTTCTTTTTCCTTGTTTATCTTTGACAAAGTCATGACACGTTGTAGATATGTCGATTAGATGGAATGATACAGCCAAAGACTGTGGAGTACCATGATGGCTCAGTGGTTAGCACTGCTGCCGCACTGCTCCAGGGACCTAGGTTCGACTCCAGCCTTGGGCAAGTGGCTGATTGGAGTTTGCACGTTCTCCCCGTGTCTGCGTGGGTTTCCTCCAGGTACTCCAGTTTCCTCCCACAATCCAAAAGTGCACAGGTCAGGTGGATTGGCCATGCTAAATTGCCCGTAGTGTCCAGTGATGTGCAGGCCAGGTGGCTTAGCCGTGGGAAAAGCAGGGTTACAGAGAGGGTGCGTCTGGGAAGGATGTTCTTTGAAGGGTAGGCATGGATTCAATGGGCTGAATAGCCTGTTTCCACACCATTGAGATTCTATGAAGAACATGTTGGGGGCTTTTCCATTGAGGGAAGGGATGAATTGGAGCCATGGCTATAAGATGTGGCAAGTTGCTGACAGGGAATAGATTCATGTGGTTGGCTGCTTCGTCAGGTAGAACTGAGACACAAACACACTTGGGTTAAACATAGGATCACAGAAACTAGGGGCAGGAGTACACCAATTGGCCAGTCAATATGATCATGGCTGATCTTCTAGCTCAATGCAATATTCCTGCTTTCCCTCCATTCTTCATGCTGCCTTTAAAATATAAATATTTATCCATCTCTTGGTTGAATATTTTTAGTGACTTGGTCTCCACAGTCTTCTGTGGGTGCAGATTCCTAAGGGTTCACTATCCTTTGTGTAATGAAATATTTCCTCATCTTAGTTCTAATGGTCTATGTCATATCCTGACAAATTCCCCAACCAGGGAAAACATCCTCTCAGCATCCAGTCTGTCAAGCCTGAATGTGCAGAGACTCCTCGTTAAGCTCAGAGGAGAAAAAGTGAGGCAAATGGAACTGTGGCCTAATGTCAGGACCAACACAGCCTTGACGTAATAAAATTTTATAACTTGAAACCAACTCATGCACATGCCCAGAAAGTAGCATGGCAGGTAACTAGAAACATGGAGGTAAGCCCCAGCAACACAAAAAATCTCAAAGTTTCTAACATCTTTAGTTAAATTGCTAACCATGACTTAATGGAATTTTCTTTGCAATCTCATTTATCTTCGCACTGTTCTCTCACTCTGTCTCTTGTCTTGCTTTTTGAGCTCTCTTTTTGCTTTCAGTTCTTCTTCCTGGTGGTCTTGCACTTTTTGTTGGCTTTTTATTTCATCTTCTGGCATTCTATTCTATTTTGTTGACTTCTCTCCACTATTTCCCTTCTCTTACTTTGGCTGAAGTACGGGTTAATGGTGTAACACCTGATGGAATAAGGGCTGTTTACTAGGTTTCAGGGGGCTTCTGGCCAAGTGGATATGGTGGGAGTTAGGTTAGCAATGGACAATATGGTCAGGCCAGTATCTCGGGTTAATTGGATTGAGCAGATGGCATGGGGATAGGAATTTGGTCAGATGCCACATTTTGGGTCATGGATGAGGGTACATCCACTGAGGACTACGACCTGGGATTGCACAATGCAGTAAAGAGATTGCAAAGGGGTGTCTTAAGGGGTGGCTCAGTGGCCAGCACTGCTGCCTCACAGCACCAGGGACCTGAGTTCAATTCCCAGTCTTGGGCAAATGTCTGTGTGGAGTTTGCGCATTCTCCCTGTGTCTGCATGGGTTTCCTCCCACAATCCAAAGATGTGCAGGTCAGGTGAATTGGCCATGCTAAATTGCCCATAGTGTAAGGTGCATTAGTCGAGGGAAAGGGTCTGGGTGAGTTACTCTTCGGAGGGTCAGTGTGAACTTGTTGGATTGAAGGGCCTGTTTCCGTACTGTGGGGAATCAAATCTTAACTCTAGTATTTTTATGGGCAGCATGGTGGGTCAGTGGTTAGCACTGCTGCCTCACAGCACCAGGGTCCCAAGTTCGCTTCCAGCCTCGGGCAACTGTCTGTGTGGAGTTTGCACATTCTCCCTGTGTCTGCGTGGGTTTCCTCCGGGTGCTCTGGTTTCCTCCCACAATCCAAAGATGTGCAGGTCAGGTGAATTGGCCATGCTAAACTGCCCATAGTGTTAGGTGCATTGGTCAGAGGGAAATGGGTCTGAGTGGGTTACTCTTCAGAGGGTCGGTGTGGACTGGTTGGGCCGAAGGGCCCGTTTCCACACTGTAGGGAATCTAATCTAATCTAATCTAAAACAGGCAATGCGCATGAAAGGAAAATGTAGTCTTAAATTAGCTTAGAACCAATACCTCGGTGTGACACTCTATCATGTTGAAAATAGTGTGACAGTTAAATGCGATGCATTTCATTTCATGTAAGTCTGTTATCAGTCCCTGGGTTAGATTTCACATTTCAACTAGTAACTACTAGAAACATGCTCTTGCACATCAATGCAGGATATAAGTAGGTTTTGTCGTTACGATGCTGCTATGTGCGCATTGTCTATCAGCATGTAAAGATCAACGTCCCTCACATTAGTCATAAAGTCAATGGTACATGTTACAGTGTCTGGCCAAAGTGTTTGCTGATTCTCCAGTAATTGTTGTATATCATCACATTGTATCTAGTGTATCAGACCATTCAGTCTAACCATTCCATGCTCATATTTACGGTTCACATGAGCCTCCAGTTCATCTCACCCAATCAACACATGCTTGTTCTTTCACCATCATGTGTTTATTAAGCTTCCTCTTGCACGCACTTACCTCCATCTGAGAGTGAGCTCCATATTCTCAATGCGTTCTACATAAGAAGCTTGGTTTAAAATCCCTGACTGGATGTGTTACTTACTGTATACTTTTCAATGACTCCCAGTTCTGTTTTCCTGCCCCATGGAAACCCAATCAAATCCTGTTGCAATCTTGATGAAATAACAATAAAGGGGGATATCTGGTTGTGGTGTACTTAGGTTTGTAAAAAGGGGTACCACATCAAAGGTTATTGTGCTGAATGAAGGCTCATGGTGCAGGAGGTTTGATGTGGATGGAGGATTGGTTAACCAGAAACTAAGAGCAGAGGTCATTTTCAGTTTGGAGACATGTAACTAGTGGAGTGTCACAGGAATCAGCGCTGAGGCTTCGACTATTTCCAATTTATATCAATGATCTGAATGAAAAGCCCAAAGGCTAGCAAATTTGTTAACGACACAAATATCGGGAGGAAAGGACGTTTTTTTTACTGAGGACGTAAGGAGTCTGCAAAAGTAGATGAAGATACATTAAGTGAGTGGGCAAAAAAATAATCACTGATGTCGTATAATGTGGGAGAGTGTGAGCAGTCCTCACTGCAGGAAGAACAAAATAACAGGATATTATTTAAGCTGACAGAGATTGCAAGACTTGGAGTACAGAAGGATTAGGTTGTGAAGCACAAAAGCCTCATGACACAGGTGCAGAAAATGATTAGGAAGGCAAATGGAATGTTGTTATTTATCGCAAAGGGAATGGAATATAATTAGGGATGTTTTGCTACAGTTATACAGTGCACTGATGAGGCGTTTACAGAGTACTATGCGCAGTGTTGGTGTCTTATAATTAAGAAAGCACTTAATTGAATTAGAAACAGCTCAGAGAAGATTTACTCTCCTGCTTCCTGGGATAAGGTCGTGCCTGTATTCACTGAGGTGTTGTACAATGTGAGGTGAGATTATTGAAAGATGTGAGATGCCGAGGGAGTTGACAGGGTGGCGAATGATCTCTTTACAGGAAAGACCAGACACATTTAAAATGAAGAAGTCTCCCAGTTAGGGTGGAGAGAAGGCGATTTAATATTTCTCTCAGAGGGATTTGAGTCTGTGGAACTCTCTTTGCTCGAGAGCAGTGGAGATGGGCGGTTATTGAATATTTTAAAGACAAAAAGAGGTAGATGTTTTGATTGTTTTTGAACAAATACAGAAAATTCGAAACTGCTCTTCAATGTTGGTGCACAATTTATGCAGTTGGAATTAGTCCAGTCTGCTGGATGACTGGTTGCTATAGTTTGCCTCCCTTCTGTTCTGGTACAGGCGTAGTTGGCAAGATCTCATCCTTGGGTTCATCAATGCTGACGTGATCAGGCAGAGGTTTCTGAGCTATCAGGGGTTGGCAGGAATGTGGCGTTGATACCACAAATGACCAGCCATGATTTTATTGAATGGCAGAAGATCAAAGGGGCTGAGTGTCCTCCTCCTACAGCTAATTCATTAGTTTCATTGCTTGTACAGTCTCAGTTTTCTCTCTCCTGAAGATGGGAGTTGAAATCTGATTAACCTTGCATCCATTGATAATGCAGGTTGCACCTTGGTTTATCAGGTTAAGTGTTTGTTTTTCGGCTGGAAGAATAAAGCAGGTTTTAATTCGGCAAATGAGAACGGTGAGATCATGGAATCATTATAGCGTGGAGTTTGGGCATTCAGCCCATCAAGTCCACACTCCCTCCAAATCCCTCCAAACAGCATCACACTCAGACTCACTCCCCACATGCTTGTTCCCCGTAACCCTACATTTCCACCTCGCCTGCACACCCTTAGACACTATGGGGAACTTAGCACGGCCAATCCACCTAACCTGCACATTTTTGGACTGTGGGAGGAAATCCGCGCAGACATGGGGAGAATGGACAAACTCCACACAGACAGTCACCTGAGGGAGGAATCGAACCTACTGCTGCAAGGCAGCATTGCTAACCACTGAGCCACCATGCCATGCATGGTGAAAGATAAATAACTCTCCGGATTATCTTTGTCCTGAGCTGGGAATGTATTCACTTCATTCTGTCATCATCAGATGATGTCCATCATCTTGGGAAAGCATTAATCTCCTCGAGTGCATTCATTCAGCCTTCTAGATACTTGCCATGGTTGTGGGAATTCTTTCACCAGGTTCTTAATGATTTCATCTCGAAACACCTCATCTGGGAGAAGGTGCAACCTTTGTATCATTGTTCTTCAATGCAGGTTCTTTGGCAGAATTCTGTGGATAGCCAATTGCCGTGGGGTCCTTCTGGTATAGTTTGGCACTTCCTTAAACCACCAGGATAACCACTGGGAGAGGAATTCACCTTTGATTCCCATTTATTTCCAGAGAATGCGATGTGCTTGTATTTGCCACTACAACATGGTGTCCCCAGTCACACAGTGCACGGTAGATCAGATTAAATGTTTCCCCTGCAGCTTGACTGAACACACTGTACCAATCTCTCCAAGTGGCTTTGTCGTGGCATCAAACAAAGACCAAAAGGAAGCCCACAGCTCAGTCACTTGATGAATTGTTGGCTGTGCTGCAAAGATTAGTTGGCAATTTATCAGAATAATAAAGTTAAACTGATGTTTAAACTGACTGCAAAAGGTTGTCCTCGGTGAGTCAGTGGTTACAGCATTATCCCAGAAGGAAATGAGGGGCACACAATCTATGGAAGGTCCTATCCCAGTCTGGGCTGTGTTAATCAATCTCAGTCATCGGGATGCTACAAACACTGGAAGGTGGAAGGGGAAAGTAATGGAACTGTACTTATTGGATCCAGAACCTGAGGAAAAGTACAGATGGGAACATATTGTGGTTGGACTCAGCTGAGGTATTCTTCACGGTTGGCGGAACACCTTTCTAGGACAGCAGGTCTTTGGTTCAAGGACAGCATTCCTGACTCTAACCAAGAGTTCAAGCCCCACACCAGGAAGCCCTCACCAATGTACAGCGTACAATCTGATCTCTGAATAGTGGATCAGTGTCTAGCTGGACAGTCACATTTGGACAGGTGACCACTGGCTCAGTTGTCATCCTCAGAGGCTCAAGAATGGGGTTTAGGAGCTGGATCAGCAAGTGAAGACCACAGCACAGAATCCAGATACTGAGCTGAAGCCCAGTGAAGGTATGCAGTGGATGCATATATTGCCATCCCGAAGGGATAGTGGCTCTATTCATGCTTGTATGGCACCTTGGGGAAGAGGCTCAGACAATGAAAAGTTCAGAAGACAACAGAATACCGGCTAACCTAGATCTGAGCTTGTACACAATCTGTTAGTGTCCCTTTAGTCTTTCTGAGGAAGTGTTCTAACAGTGATGTAATGTGTGTGAGTTAGGGCCATGGCTGGAGGTAGGACACCCAATGAAGACTCTTTCTGAGCCTGATGTTGGAGCAATCTGGACAGGTCAGAAATCATTATCCCAACACTCAATCAATATTCTCAACAACAAGGAAATTCAGAACATCTTTTTAATTTGCTATGAAATCACTGGCACTGTGCACCAGCAGCATAGGAGCAGTGAGCAGGGTGATGGCACAATAAAGCCCTTTCCACAATGACAATGCCTGTTTGGAAGGCCTGTCATTTTATGTCTCATGCAAGACCAATTCTATCTCCCACACACACTGTGCACACGCTGCTCTTAAGGGACACCTTAGTGTTAACCAGTCGGAGTGTTTGCTTTGCAAGCTGTTAACATAAGGAAGGATTTTTTATGATAGATATCATAACATAGTCCTAATGTTGGATTTTAAAATTCATTTGCTAAATTTGTCTTTTCTGCTTGTCATTATTCAGCTCATCCACCTCCTCACACACACACCACTTCACACACCCACAAACACTGACACACACACAGACATCGCCACACACACACAATCACATACTCACACATACACAGTCACATACTCACACACCCACTCACACACACAATCACATATTCACACGCTTGTACACATACACACAGTCACACACCCACACACACTCACACACACAGTCACACATTCGTACACATACACACACAGTCACACGCTCACATGCACACTCCCTCACCCAAACATACACACAGACACACACTCATGCACCCAACACACTCGCTCATACACACCCACACATTCACTCGCATGCCTACACACCCACACACACCCACTCATACCCACACTCACACACACCCACACCCGCATTCACACACTCACAAACCTACACACACACCCACACATGCACACAATCACACACATCCCACCTACACATACACACATACTCACACACTCACCCACCTACACACATACTCACACACTCACACTCACTTACCCACTAACCCACTCACATATTCATGCACACACACACCCACACACAGTCACACTCATACTCACACATTCACACACCCACATACTCACTCACACACCTACATACCCACACACACGCCCCCACTCACACCCACACTCTCACACACACACTCACACACACCCCACCTACATACACACACACGCACAGTCACATACTCGCACACTCCCTCACCCAAACATACACACAGACACACATTCATGCACCCAACACACTCACTCATACACACCCAAACACACACCCACACACTCACCTACACACTCACCCACACACTCACTCACACACTTACTCACATACTCTCACAAACACACACATCCTCACACACTCACATTCCCACCCCTCACAAACCCACTCACATACCCATACACCCACACACTCAAACACTCACCCACCTACACACATACTCACACACTCACACTCACTTACCCACTAACCCACTCACATATTCATGCACACACACACCCACACACAGTCACACTCATACTCACACATTCACACACCCACATACTCACTCACACACCTACACACCCACACACACGCCCCCACTCACACCCATACTCTCACACACACACTCACACACACCCCACCTACATACACACACACGCACAGTCACATACTCGCACACTCCCTCACCCAAACATACACACAGACACACACTCATGCACCCAACACACTCACTCATACACACCCACACACACACCCACACACTCACCCACACACTCACCCACACACTCACTCACACACTTACTCACATACTCTCACAAACACACACACCCTCACACACTCACATTCCCACCCCTCACAAACCCACTCACATACCCATACACCCACACACTCAAACACTCACCCACCTACACACATACTCACACACTCACACTCACTTACCCACTAACCCACTCACATATTCATGCATTCACACACACCCACACACAGTCACACTCATACTCACACCCACACACACACTCACTCACTCACATGCTTACACACCCACACACACACCCACTCACACTCACACTCTCACACACACACCCACACACTCACAAACCTACACACACAGACACACACATGCGCGCACACACACACATCCCACCTGCACATACACACACACTTACAACCCACATACTCCCACCGACTCATCCACTAACCCACTCACATATTCCTGCACTGACATACCCGCACACACAGAAACACCCACTCACACCACACACACACACCCACACACTCACACAGACTCATTTACGCATTCACACACTCATGCACACACACTCGCACACCCACATACACAGACACACCCACTCACACCCACACACTCGCACAGACACACTCTTACTGACCCACTTACACACTCACACACTCACATGCTCACTCAGCACACTTGTCTGGGACACACACCCACCCAGTCTTATACATGTGATAGGACCATAGAAAATGTACAGCACAGAGAAAGGCCATTCAGCCTGTTGTGACTGCACTGGCTGGTTTCCCATTCTGTCCCATTCTCCGTCACCTGGTCCATAGCTGAGCAGGTTTCAGGTACAGATCCTGGTTCCTTTCAGATTGTATTGAGGGTTTCCACCTGGATCACCAAACTGGGCAGTGAATCCCAGACTCGTGTAACCCTCTGAGTCAGAACCCTTTTCCTCACCTCCCGTCTAATCCTTCTAGCAACCGCCTGTGTCACATGTACAAGACAGGGTATGAAAAGTGTTAGCCTTATACTGAGGGCTATGGAGAGTTTACTTTTTAGCCTTCCTCTCTTTCTCCACTTACCCAAGTCCTTTGCCTGCAGATGCTGACTTCCTATGGAGGTACTGTTACTCCAGCATGGTCTGATTGACAGTCCCTTTCTTTAACGCTGTACACTATAGGCTGGTAGGTTATTTGATCCCACACGGCCTCAAAACTTCAGGAGTGCTTTATTGCTCATTAAATAATTTTGAATTGCAGCTACTGCTGTGCAGTAAGAAACCCACAGACAAGTTGGAAAGAATGAGCACTATTGCAATGGAACTGGAGTGTGATTGTCACCGGGTAATCTGTTTCATTGGTACGTGCTAAAAAAAAAGATCAGTGCAGAACATTGGGAAGATTTCCATATTCCTCTCCAAATGAATGCGGATGCCACAAAAGCCCCATCAGCTGCAGTGGATGGGACCAAGTAAATTAAAACTCCAGTGAAAGCAGAAACATCACGAGCAGGTTGATTTTGAAAATGTGTCTGTCTTCCCAATTGAAGGTGGTCGATTTTTCCCAGTGGGTTGAAACATTAAAGTTTATGATCTTTCTTTAGCCTGTTGTATGCACTATGTTACAAACCTCTCCAGTAAGACTGTACCAATAGTAAGTGCAATAATCAACTAGGAGAAAGTGAGGGCTGCAGATGCTGGATATCAGAGATGAAAAGTGTGATGCTGGAAAAGCGCAGCAGGTCAGGCAGCATCCGAGGAGCAGGAGAGTTGATGTTTTGAGCATGAACTCTCCATCTTCACCAGCCATTCCTGACGAAGAGCTTATGCTCGAAACATCGACTCTCCTGCTCCTTGACTATAGTAAATGCAAGTAAATGTGATGCTTATGATATTGTCAACATCATGGTATCCCCCTGTCTAGGGAGTCTAAAACAAGGGAGGATAGTCCTCAGGATATGACGTCAAACATTTTGAACTGAGATCAGGAGAGTTTATCAAATGATGCTCCATTGCTGCATATATATATACTTAAGCAATTCATGTTCAAATGCAATCACATCTGCAAAATAGCCAGGCTTGGGCTGACAAGTGGCAATAAAATTCACACCACACAAATGCCAGGCAATGACCATCACCAATAAGAAACAATCAAAACACCGCCCCTTGATATTCAATGGTGTTATCATCACTGAACCCCCACTATCAATATCCTGGGGGTTACCTTTGACCAGAAATTCAACTGGACTCGCCAGATAAACACAGTGGCTGCAGGAGCAGGTGAGAGGGTAGGAATACTGCAGTGGGTAACACACTTCCTGACTCCCCAAAACCTGTCCATCATCTACAAGACACAAGTCAGGAGTGTGATGGAATACTCCCCACTTGCCTGGATGGGTGCAGCCCCAACAACACTCAAGAAGCTTGACACCATCAAGACAAAACAGCCCATTTGATTGGCACCACATCCACAAACATTCATTCCCTCAGATGCTTAGTAGCAGCAATGTGCACGCTGTACAAGATGCACCAAGACTCCTTAGTCAGCACCTTCCAGACCCACAATTACTCCCATCTAGAAGTACAAGAGCAGCAGTTGCATGGGAACATCACCACCTGCAAGTTCCCCTCACCATCCCGCCTTGGACATATATCGCCGTTCCTTCAATGTAGCTGGCTCAAATTCCTGGAAGTCCCTCTCCTAAGGGCATTAGATTAGATTATTTACAGTGTGGAAACAGGCCCTTCAGCCCAACAAGTCCACACTGACCCTCCAAAGAGTAACCCACGCAGACCCATCCCCCTGACTAATGTACCTAACACTATGGGCAATTTAGCTTGGCCAATTCACCTGACCTGCCCATCTTTGGACTGTGGGAGGAAACCGGAGCACCCGGAGGAAACCCACGCAGACACGGGGAGAATGTGCAAACTCCACACCGACAGTCACCCGAGGTGGGAATTGAACCTGGGTCCCTGGTGCTGTGAGGCGGATCTAAAATGGACTGCAGTGGTTCAAGAAGACAACTCACCACCACCTTCTCAAGCACAACTAGGGACAGGCAATACATGCGGGCCCAGCCAGTGACACCCACATCCCCACGAGTAAATAAAACAAAATTAAGGCTGGCTAAGACAGATTTTTAGACTCTCAGGGAATCAAGTGGAAAATTGGAATCAAGGTGGTTCCTGATCATAACTGAATGGGAGAGCAGCGCCCATGAACTGAATGGCCCACTCCTGTTCCCGTTACTGTTACTTTGTTCTGAGTCAAGGATGGAATGTCTCCTCGACACTAACTGCTGCCAATCAGCTGCCACGTGCTGGAGAGCTATCATCAGTTATGGATCCTGTTGGACTTTTTACCCTTCGAATGCCAGTGTGCCCGACTGAAGCCTGTAACACCCCTGGGCCAGGTAGAAGCAGAAGCGATAGTGGCATTTCCTAACCCACAGCCACTATTTATGGGAGGATCCTATCAAAAGGATTCCTGATAAACAACCCTGATCTCACAGCTGGTGGCACAGAGTACAGCAATTCTGAACTGGGAGCAGGGTGGCACAAGTGGGCATTTGACTGACTTGCTATTTAATTGGAGCCCCTTAGCTGGGCAGGTACTCACCACTCAGCCTCCTCATTGCTGCATCTCTGCATCGCTCCTCTTCCTCGCTGATGGTGAACAGGCCCCGCAGGCTGGGAGTCGACAGGCAATGCCGAACTGATGCCCTCTTCAGCCTCTTGCCTTGCCTGGCAGAGCCGGGGCAGTGGTGCTGCATAGCAGCGGGAGGGGGTCAAGTGTGGGGTGGCCTGGATACAGCCGGGTCAGAACACCAGCTCCCCAAAAACCAAGCAAGTCATTGCAAAGGGAAAAACAAACAGAAACGGGCAGGGAGGAGTAGCGATGAAGCAGCCCCGCAGTTGCACACACAGACACACTTGGAGAGAGGTGCAGTGTTGCACAGACGTCAGTGCTGCCTTTTGCAATAACAGCCTCTCCAATCCTGACTCACTCACTCTGCCGGCCCCCGCTTCCCCCAGTACACTCCGAGGAGGCAAATACACTCCCCCCCCCCCCCAATCTTAAGGTATAGAGAGACAGACAGAGAGGGAGAGAGAGCCTGTTTCCCTGGTAACAGTGGCACAACCAACAGGTTTGAGCGGATCTCTCGCTGTCTCTGTGTCTGGAGGACTTTCCACTCTCTCTGACTCCCCTCCACAGAGGTGTCATGTTGCTCGGGCAGGTTTCAAGCGGAAAGTCGAGGTTATCCAGGGGAGGAGGGGAGGGGGGGGGGGGTGACAGGGGGCCGGAAGCTGCAGGTACACGGGGTGGGTGTTTATAGAGTGAAAGGGTGGGAGTGAAAGGTGTGAGAGTGGGTGCAAGGTGAGGAGATGGGTGTAGAGTGATGGGAAGGGGCTGTGGGCTGACAGTGGGTGTCGGGGTGGGTGGGTGTCTCTCGAGTGATAGGGTGGGTAGGTATCATAGGTAACAGGCTGGGTATAGGGGTGTGTGTGTCTATAGGGTGACAGGACGGGCATTGAGGTGTGTGTGTCTATAGGGTGATAGGGTGGGTATAGGGTTGGGTGTGTCTCTGTAGGGTGACAGGGTGGGTATAGGCGTGTGTGTGTCTATAGGTGACAGGGTGGGTATAGGGTTGGGTGTGTGTCAATAGGGTGACAGAGTGGGTATAGGGTAACACAATGGGTGGGTATGAGGATGAGTGCAAGGTTGGGAGATGCGTATAGAGTCATGAGAAGCGGGAGTGGGGTAACAAGGTGGGTGTAGGGTAGGGAGATGATGCTAGGATGATGAGAAGGGGAGTGGGGTAACAAGGTGGGTGTAGGGTGGGGAGATGATGCTAGGATGATGAGAAGGGGGAGTGGGGTAACAAGGTGGGTGTAGGGTGGGGAGATGATGCTAGGATGATGAGAAGGGTGTGTGGGGTGACAGGGTGGGGAGAAGGGTGTAGGGTGACAGGGTGGGTGTATGGTGGAGGGATGGAGATGGAGTGATGGGAAGGGATTATATGATGGGGAGATGGGTATCGAATGATGGGAAGGGGCTATGGGGTGACAGGGTGGGGGACAGGGTGGGAAGGTGGGTATAAGGTGATGAGACGGGGCTGTGGGGTGACAGGGTGGGGGACAGGGTGGGAAGGTGGGTATAAGGTGATGAGACGGGGCTGTGGGGTGACAGGGTGGGGGACAGGGTGGGAAGGTGGGTATAAGGTGATGAGACGGGGCTGTGGGGTGACAGGGTGAGTATGCTAGTGTTGGCAAATCACCAGCACCTGTTCTGATTAATTCCCAGCCAAACGATGGAAGCTAAAATGATTGGTTTAAATGTGCCCCTTGCTTCCCAATAATGCCCAAACTCCAAAGGTCCAGAGATGTTTCCAAGGACAGGGCAACCCCGGGCACTAGTTTTGCCAGTGACGAGTTCCCCAAGAACAAATAGTGAAAAATAAACTCTACCATGTGTTGTGCAATGCATCTGCATCACATAACTGACAGAAACTGTCAATATAATGCTGATTGGCAACCCTTTATATTCCACTATCCGTGCTCACTGAGGGTTAGATTAAAACTGCACCATTACAAGATGCACCCACAAGAGTGTGGGTTCAGATTGGATTTGAACTCAAACCGAGAAACCTCTCAGCTCAACGACTCCTCAGCATCCCCTCCCACCCTCTCCCCACTCCCAAAGCCCTCCCAGGGCTGTGCTGCTAAACTGTTTTTGCAGCTCAGAGGTGGTGTAACAAGTCACAGGAGCTGTATTACTGTACTCGAGAAGGGGAGAGAGCTGCAGTCAGTTACACAAACAAGACGGTCAAAGCCTGAGAATAGGCTAGGCATCCAGGAGGACATCAAATATTCAGTAGCAACGAGGAGGAAAGGCTTGGGGGAAGGGTAGTGGACATGAGAAAGATGATCCGACAGTCATCAGAAGGGATTATTGAAGCTCAGACAGGTGCAATGGCTGGGTGGAAAGGAGACTTTGTGTTGGGGAGAAATGGATTCTACATTGCTGATAGCAAATGACATTCTTTGGCAAGTGTAACAAAATGCGAATAACAGAAACCCCCAACTGGACTGAGGGCGGATACTGTTCGCTGACAGCTTTAAGTAGATGGAAATTAAGTCAAATGATGGTAGCGATGCCAAATGCACAGGGCCGCGGGTGGCTCAGCTGGAGGAGGGAGGATGAGGAGGAGGAAGATTGGGAAGCTCGCAGTAATCAGCAATACTACAGGCAGGTGTTTCTATGGCCACAGTGTGACTGGAGGATGGTGTGCTGTCTCCCTGCTGTTAGGGTCAAGGATGTCGCTGAGCAGCTATCAGTGAGAAAGATATTGATGAGCAATTCTGCAGGGAGGTCACAGAGAGGTGCAACAATTAGAGTGTCACGATAATTATAATGACTATATAACTCCCATAATATAAACTGGGATTGGAATAGTGCAATGGGGATGAGGGTTTGAAGTGTGTTCAGGAGAATTAGACTCTCTTCAGTGTGGAAGCAGGCCATTCAGTCCAGCAAGTCCATACCAACCCTCTGAAGAACATCCCACTCACTCCCAGCCCACCCCCTGTAACGCTGCATTTCCCATGGATGACCTACATATCCCTGGATACTGTGGGCAATTTAGCATGTCCAACTCACTTAACCTGCATATCTTTGGTCTATGTGAAGAAACCGGGGCACCTGGAGGAAACCCACGCAGACACGGGGAGAATGTGCAAACTCCACACAGTCAGTCGCCTGAGGGTGGAATCGAACCCGGGTCCCTGGCGCTGTGGGGCAGCACTGAGCCACTATGCCACCCTAGATCAACATATTTCTGGTCCAATAGAAAGGAAGCATTGGTGGATCTTTTTCTGGGGAATATGGTGAGACAAGTTGTTCAATTAGAGGATCAATTTGGGAATAGTAATCATAACATCACATGGTTTAAGTTAGATATGAAAAGCATGAAGAGAAAACAGGGATAAAAATACTGAATTGGTGGAGAGTGCATTTTGGTGCATTGAGGTCAGACCTGTCCCAGATAAATTGGAAACAAAGACGGTCAGATTAAACCGATGGAATAATGTGCTGACTTAATCAGGAGCTGGTTTTGATTCGGTCAGGATCCATTCCCGAAATGTAAGATAGAAACAAGCCATGGATTCCTGAGTGAGAAAGGTGGTAATTAAACTGAAGTAAATAAAGGGCTTGCATGACAAAAGTCAGCTTTACAACACAAAGAAGGTTCAGGGTCAAGAAGGAAAGTTCAAAGGGGAACTAGAGAAGCTGAGAGAAATGTATGAGAAGAACCAGGCAGCGAACATAAAACTGATTTCAAAATTCATAAGTAAGTAACTTACCTGAATCTTTGCTGAGTTAACAGAGAAGGTTGATGTGGGGCAATGCTGTTGATATGGTGTATTTGATTTTCCAAAAGTCATCATTAGCTATTCTGGGTTACACTAAGTCAATGGTTGTACTTACCAGGAATTGGTATTTGGAGGCGTGCAGATGACACAAGGAGAGCTGCAGAAGTGTTTTATGAAGATAACAGAACAAGGATGCAGACTGATATAGCTGAAAATGTGTTGCTGGAAAAGCGCAGCAGGTCAGGCAGCATCCAAGGAACAGGAGAATCGATGTTTCGGGCATAAGCCCTTCTTCAGGAATTCCTGCTGCGCTTTTCCAGCAACACATTTTCAGCTCTGATCTCCACCATCTGCAGTCCTCACTTTCTCCTGCAGACTGATATAGACAGACAAAAGTGACAGGACCATAATTTTGCAAATGGAGTATAATGTGGGAAATTGTGAAGTTGTTCACTTCGGCAAAAAAGTCAAATATTATTTAAACAGAGAACAATTGCACAATTCTGTTGTGCAGAGGGATCTAGGAGTTCTGGTGCACAAGTCATAAAAATTAGCATGCAGGTACAACAGGTAATCAAGAAGGCTATTGATATGTTATCCTTCCTTACAAGGGGAACCGAGCATAAACATAATTGGGCTGTCCATCAATTCATTATTATTTTGTTTTCTCTTCATTCTTCTCCAGAGCTAACTTAAACCATGTAATGTTATGATTACTGTTCCCAAATGCTTCTGTTATACAGGGCTGCCATTCTCCAGGTGGTGGAAGTCGTAGGTTTAGAAGTTGTGTCTTAATTGCTAGTCCATGTAAACTGGCTCATCCAAAACTGTGTTGCCTGCAGACCTGACTTGTACACCTCAAAACAGAGCTCCAGTACAACCGTTACATTTGTTTCCAAGTTTTAGTGTATCTTTTTAACTAGTCTTTCTCTCTGAGAACAGATCTGCCTCTCCTTATTACTCCTGTACTCATTGACCTACATTGACTCCCAAACTGCCAACAGCCCCAATTTAAAATTCACTTGCTGTTTGAATCCCTCGATGACTGTCCCCTCATCTGTACCAGCCTCAGTCCCAAACACCTGGCCTCCCTTGTCCATTTGTCTGCCTGCTCCCACCTCTGAGTCCCTGGCCTATGGAAGGTCCTGATCTCAACCCTCTGGACTCCATTATTTGGACTCCTTCACTACATTTTTCTATCTGCACAATTTCACCCCTTTCCTTCTGAACATTGTTAAAATCCAGAATGCAGGAGTGATGTACTGCAAAAACGGAGGCAAAGTGCAGAAAATGCAGGAGAAACTCAGCAGGTCTGGCAGCATCTGTGGAGTCAAAAATACTTCAGGCAAAACAGCCTTGATCAACTTGCAACGTTAATTCTGTTTCTCCCAACCTGACACTGAGTACTGTCTGCTTTTACTTGCTTGGTTTCTTCAAACCTGAATCTTTTTGGCCAAGCTTCTAATTGGAATCAATATCCTAGTGCTTTGTAACATTCCTTTTTAAGGGAAAGGAGGTAAATAAATTGAAGTTGGTTTTTAGGAATAATATTGTGAAACTTGAAAGGCTTCAGAAAAGATTTACAAGGATGTTGCCAGGGTTGGACGGTTTGAGCTACGGGGAGAGGCTGAACAGGCTGGGGGTGTTTCCCCTGGAGCGTCGGAGGCTGAGGGGTGACCTTATGAGGGACATGGATAGGGTAAATAGACGAGGTCTTTTCCCTGTGGTGGAGGAGTCCAGAACTAGAGGGCATAGGTTTAGGGTGAGAGGGGAAAGATGTAAAAGGGAGCTAAAGGACGACGTTTTCATGCTGAGGGTGGTGCGTGTATGGAATGAGCTGCTGGAGGAAGTGGTGGATGCTAGTAAAAGTACAACATTTAAAAGGCATTTGCATGGGTATATGAATAGGTAGGGGGAGGGATTTGGGGCAGGTGCTGAAAAAGGGGACTAGATTAACTTAGGATATCTGGTTGGCATGGATGAGTTGGACTGAAGGGTCTGTTTCTGTGCTGTACATCTCTATGACTTGTGTTTATATCATGTTTTCTTACTACAAGGTGTATCGACTGTGTTGTATAAGAATGCCTAATCATTTTTCTGTCTTTTTAAGATAAATGCTTATTACAAAAAAAAATCATGCATTATGACTTCTAATTCCCAGAAGGTCACAAAAAATCATAGTTGCAGACTCAAAATGTTGGAATTTCAATGTGTTTCTTACTACCCTACATGATACATCACTACTCAGGATAGGAAAGTAGGAAGCAGTGAATGTGTAGATTCCCATAACAACTGGTTCCAAATTCTTTACAAATTATAGAATAACATAGAAAAATAATATCAGCCATACATCGCAAAGGTGATCTTTCATCACAGATTTTCATTTGCCTTTCAATAAAAGGGATAAAGTTGTCCTGAAACACACTCTGCCCACACACCACACTATCTGAACACTGAGCAAGAGTGTGACAGATGGTAGAGGCTGATAAACACATTCCTTAGCAACATCACAGTTGAACTTCTCAAATATATTTTTACATCGTCCCTTGTCACTTTTCTTTTGCAGAGTGTCGCATGCTATCCCTGCTGGGCTACTTCCTTGAGAAATGTTCGGGCAAAAGCTTGTTTCTTCGACTGCTCTCGCCTTGACCTGCCTGACCAGAAAAGGATTAAAATCATCTCCAGGGTGATTATTTCCGAGTGTCAAATCCACATTTACTCATTCGGGGTTGCCAATGCCAATCCATCCTGGAGCATCCTGGGATTGGCATGGCTCTGCCAGTGGCTGTTGAAAGCAATCCAAAAGATACTGCAATTTTATTTCAAGCAAACCGAAGAATATGCTGTAAATTGATACTGGCACAGGTAGCCGCACGTGTACTGTGCTCGTAAATATTACCAAACTCTGCTTTCCTATTGAGAATGTTAAAGGCTATGCTCTGAGATGTAATCATAGGGAAGATTACACAATGGAATGCTAACTCTGGCAGGGGCTGGTCCTGTCAGGAGGAAGCTCAGAGGGCTGTTCCCAGGCCAGTGAGGGGAAAGCAGTGGGAGCCAATGAGGAAACCAACATTTCTGAAGGAAGCAGATCCAAGGGGAGCTGACGGCCGAGTGGTATTATCACTGGAGTGCTAATCCAGAGACTCAGGTAATGTTCTAGGGACTGGGGTTCAAATCCTGCCACGGTAGATGGTAGAATTTGAATTTGAAAAAGCTGGAATTAAGAGTCTACATGATGACCGTGAATCCATTGCCGAATGTCAGAGTGACCCATCTGACATCCTTACCTGGTCTGGCCTGCATGTAAGCGCACACCCACAACAAAGTGGTTGTCTCTCAACTGCCCTCCGGGTAAATAGGGATGGGCAATAAGTACTGGAATTCCATGAATAAATAAAAGCTATGTTGATAATGAAGGTGATAGGGTTAATCTGAGCTAAACTGTAGCTACACCCATTCTGAGATATGTCACAGTTCCTGGGCAGCTCAGAGAGGCGGGAATTGGACACAGTCTCCTAAAGGAAATGCATGTGTCTCACTGTCTTCTTGTTAGCAATAGTTAATATGCCTCAGGATACACTGTAGTGATTGTAGTAATGAGGTCAGCCAGGTGGATGTCATTGAGTATGAGTTCCCCGATTGGGGCTATTTACCTGGTCCCATAAGGGAGCCCTGGCTGACAGATATAGACAGGCGTGTTAGAGCTGGCTCTGAGGGAGCTAGATCAGTGTCAAGGGCTATCCGTATGTAAATGAATGGTGGCTTGGTGACAGGATACTGGCCTCTGTGGAGTTATTTCATATGTATTGTCTGTATATAGTTACGAGCATGTAGTAAACAGTCATCTGTTATCTAACAGTCTCTTCTGCTGAGGCATATCATGGTGCATTCTCCACCACAGCCTCCTGAACAGGCCTGCAGCTGACCCCAGGAAGGAGGATTGACTTCTATCCTAGTCACAAGCTTGCAGTGGTTGGTACCTAGGCACACGCCATATGTGTGTGTGCGTGTGTGTGTGCGTGCGTGTGTGTCAGAGTGGGGGTATGTGTCTGTGAGAGTGTTTGAGCATGCATGTATTCTTGTGAGAGTCAGAGTGGGTATGTCTGATAGAGAGTATGCAAAGCAGCGTTATGTGTAAGATTGTGTGCATGCGCGAGTGAGAGTATGTATCGATGTCTGTGTGTGTGTGAGTGTGCGCTTGTGAGACAGAGAACTCACATGCATGTGTATACCCCTGTATGTGTTGTGTGGGACAGTGCACATGTGTGTGCATATTGGTGTATGCCTGTGTATGCCTGTGTGTGTGTATGAGTGCGTGTACAAATGTGTGTGCAGATGTGTGGATATCTCTGTGTATGAAAGAAAATGAACGTATGTGTGTGTGTGTTTGTGTGTGAGAAAAACTCTATGTGTGCATGTGTATATATAAATGTGTGTGTATGAGTGTGCATGCGCATATATGTGTGAGAGTGTATGTGTGCGCATATGTGTGAGAGTGTGTCTGTGTGTGTGAGAGTATGTGTGCGTGTGCATGTGTGTGTGAGGTTGAGTGTATGTGCGTGTGTGAGAGTGAGTGTGTGCACACGTGAGCTTGTGAGAGTGCATGTGTGACTGTGAGAGTGAGTGTGCGCGTGTAGCTGAGAGCGAGTGTGTGTGTGTGACTGTGAGAGTGAGTGTGTGCGTGTAGCTGAGAGCGAGTGTGTGTGTGTGACTGTGAGAGTGAGTGTGTGCGTGTAGCTGAGAGTGAGTGTGTGTGTGTGACTGTGAGAGTGAGTGTGTGCGTGTAGCTGAGAGCGAGTGTGTGTGTGTGACTGTGAGAGTGAGTGTGCGCGTGCGGCTATTACAGCGAGTGAGCGTGTGGTTGTGAGAATGAGTGTGTGTGTGTGTGGCTGAGAGAGTGAGTGTGCGCATGTGGCTGTGAGAGTGAGTGGGTGCGTGTAGCTGAGAGTGAGTGTGTGTGCGTGGCTGTGAGAGTGTGCGCGTGAGGCTGAGAGAGTGAGTCTGTGCATGTGGCTGTGAGAGTGAGTGTGTGTGTGTGGCTGAGAGAGTAAGTGTGCGCATATGGCTGTGAGAGTGAGTGTGCGCGTGTGGTGTGAAAGTGTGTGTATATGTGGCTGTGAGAGTGAGTGTGACTGAGTGTGTTGCGCTGTGAGAGTGAGTGTGCGCGTGTGGCTGTGAGAGTGAGTGTGTGTGTGGCTGAGAGAGTGAGTGTGCGCGTGTGGCTGTGAGAGTGAGTGTGTGTGGTTGTGAGAGTGAGTGTGCGCGTGTGGTGTGAAAGTGTGTGTATATGTGGCTGTGAGAGTGAGTGTGACTGATTGTGTTGCGCTGTGAGAGTGAGTGTGCGCGTGTGGCTGTGAGAGTGAGTGTGTGTGTGGCTGAGAGAGTGAGTGTGCGCGTGTGGCTGTGAGAGTGAGTGTGTGTGGTTGTGAGAGTGAGTGCGTGCATGTGTGTGTGAGTGTGTGGTTGTGAGAGTGAGTGTGCGCGTGTGGCTGTGAGAGTGAGTGAATGTGTGTGACTGTGAGAGTGAGTGTGTGTGTGTGGCTGTGAGAGAGTGTGCGCGTGTGGCTATGAGAATGTGTGTGTGCGTGTGGCTGTGAGAGTGAATGTGAGTGAGTGAGCGTGTGCGGCTGTGAGAGTGAGTGTGTGTGTGGTTGAGAGAGTGAGGGTGCACATGTGGCTGTGAGAGTGAGTGAGTGTGTGTGGCTGTGAGAGTGAATGTGTGCGTGTGGCTGTGAGAATGTGTGTGTGTGTGGCTATGAGAATGAGTGTGAGTGAGTGAGCGTGTGTGGCTGTGAGAGTGACTACGTGCGTGTGCTGTGAGAGTGAGTGTGTGTGTGTGGCTGTGAGAGTGAGTGTGCGCATGTGGCTGTGAGAGTGTGCGCGTGTGGCTGAGAGAGTGAGTCTGCGCGTGTGGCTGTGAGGGTGAGTGTGTGTGTGTAGCTGAGAGTGAGTGTGTGCGGGTGGCTGTGAGAGTGAGTGTGCGTGTGTAGCTGAGAGTGAGTATGTGTGTGTGGCTGTGAGAGTGAGTGTGTGCGTGTGACTGAGAGAGTGAGTGTGCATGTGTGCCTGTGAGAGTGAGTGTGTGTGTGTGGCTGTGAGAGTGAGTGTGTGTGTGTGTGGCTATGAGAGTGTGCGCATGTGGCTGAAAGAGTGAGTCTGCACGTGTGGCTGTGAGAGTGAGTGAGCGTGTGTGGCTCTGAGAGTGAGTGTGTGCGTGTAGCTGAGAGCGAGTAAGTGTGTGTGGCTGTGAGAGTGAGTGAGCATATGTGGCTGTGAGAGTGAGTGAGTGTGTGGTTGTGAGAGTGTGTGTGTGTGCATGTATGTCTGTGAGAGTGAGTGTCCACGTGTGGCTGTGAGAGTGAGTGTGTGTGTAGCTGTGAGATTGAGTGTGCGCGTACGGCTGTGAGAGTGTGTGTGTGTGGCTGTGAGAGTGAGTATGAGTGAGTGTGCATTTGTGGCTGTGAGAGTGAGTATGTGTGGGGCTGAGAGAGTGAGTGTATGCGTGTGGCTGTGAGAGTGAGCGTGTGGTTGTAACGTGAGTGTGTGTGTGTGTGTGGCTGTGAGAGTGTGTGCGCGCGCGCGTAGTTTTGAGAGTGAGTGTGCGTGTGTGGCTGTGAGAGTGAGTGTGCGCATGTAGCCGTGAGAATGAGTGTGCGCGTGTGGCTGTGAGAGTGAGTGCGCACATGTAGCTGTGAGAGTGAGTGTGTGTGGCTATGAGAGTGAGTGTGCGCGTGTAGCTGTGCCAGTGATTGTGTGTGTGGCCGTGAGACTGAGTGTGCGCGTGTAGCTGTGAGTGTGTGTGTAGCTGTGAGAGGGACTGCGCGCGTGTAGCTGTGCCAGTGATTGTGTGTGTGGCTGTGAGACTGAGTGTGCAGGTGTAGCTGTGAGTGTGTGCGTGGCTGTGAGATTGAGTGTGAGCGTGTAGCTGTGAGTGTGTGTGTGGCTGTGAGAGTGAGTGTGCGTGTGTGGTTATGCGAGTGTGCATGTGGCTTAGAAAGTGAGTCTGCACGTGTGGCTGTGAGAGTGAGTGTGCACGTGTAGCTGTGAGAGTGAGCGAGTGTGGCTGTGAGAGTATGTGTCTGTGGCTGTGAGAGTGAGCGAGTGTGGCTGTGAGAGTATGTGTCTGTGGCTGTGAGAGTGAGCGTGTTTGGCTGTGAGAGTGTGCGTGTGTGGCTGTGAGAGTGATTGGGTGTGAGTGGCTGTGAGAGTGTGCATGTGTGGCTGTGAGAGTGAGTGTGTGCGTGTAGCTGAGAGCGAGTGTGTGTGTGGTTGTGAGAGTGAGTGTGTGTGGCTGTGAGAGTGAATGTGCGCGTGTACCTGTGACAGTGATTGTGTGTGTGGCTGTGAGACTGAGTGTGCGTGTGTAGCTGTGAGAGTTTGTGCGTGTGGCTGTGAGAGTGTGTGTGCGCGTGTAGCTGTGAGTGTGTGTGTGGCTGTGAGAGTGAGTGTGTGCATATAGCTGTGCCAGTGATTGCGTGTGTGGCTGTGAGACTGAGTGTGCGCGTGCAGCAGTGAGTGTGTGTGTGGCTGTGAGAGTGAGTGTGCGCGTGTAGCTGTGCCAGTGATTGTGTGTGTGGCTGTGAGACTGAGTGTGCAGGTGTAGCTGTGAGTGTGTGCGTGGCTGTGAGAGTGAGTGTGAGCGTGTAGCTGTGAGTGTGTGTGTGGCTGTGAGAGTGAGTGTGCGTGTGTGGCTATGCGAGTGTGTGCATGTGGCTTAGAAAGTGAGTCTGCACGTGTGGCTGTGAGGGTGAGTGTGTGTGTGTAGCTGAGAGTGAGTGTGTGTGTGTGTGGCTGTGAGAGTGGGTGTGTGTGTGTAGCTGAGAGTGAGTATGTGTGTGATTGTGCGTGTGGATGTGAGATTGTGAGCTGTGAGATTGTGCGTGTGGCTGTGAGAGTGTGCGCTTGTAGCTTTGTGTGTGTGCGTGGCTATGAGAGTGTGCGTGTGTGGCTGAGAGAGTGAGCGTGCGTAGCTGTGAGAGTGAGCGTGTGTGACTGTGAGAGTGAGTGTGTGTTGCTGTGAGAGTGAGCGTGTGTGGCTGTGAGAGTGAGCGTGTGTGGCTGTGAGAGTGAGTGTGCGCATGTAGCCATGAGAATGAGTGTGCGCGTGTGGCTGTGAGAGTGAGTGCGCACATGTAGCTGTGAGAGTGAGTGTGTGTGGCTATGAGAGTGAGTGTGCGCGTGTAGCTGTGCCAGTGATTGTGTGTGTGGCTGTGAGACTGAGTGTGCAGGTGTAGCTGTGAGTGTGTGCGTGGCTGTGAGAGTGAGTGTGAGCGTGTAGCTGTGAGTGTATGTGTGGCTGTGAGAGTGAGTGTGCGTGTGTGGCTATGCGAGTGTGTGCATGCGGCTTAGAAAGTGAGTCTGCACGTGTGGCTGTGAGAGTGAGTGTGCACGTGTAGCTGTGAGAGTGAGCGAGTGTGGCTGTGAGAGTATGTGTCTGTGGCTGTGAGAGTGAGCGAGTGTGGCTGTGAGAGTATGTGTCTGTGGCTGTGAGAGTGAGCGTGTTTGGCTGTGAGAGTGTGCGTGTGTGGCTGTGAGAGTGATTGGCTGTGAGTGGCTGTGAGAGTGTGCATGTGTGGCTGTGAGAGTGGGTGTGTGTGGCTGAGAGAGTGAGCGTGTGTGGCTGTGAGAGTTTGTGTCTGTGGCTAGAGAGTGAGCGTGTGTTGCTGAGAGACTGAATCTGCACGTGTGGCTGTGAGGGTGAGTGTGTATGTTGCTGAGAGTGAGTATGTGTGTGTGGCTGTGAGAGTGAGTGTGTGCGTGTGACTGAGAGAGAGAGTGTGCACGTGTGGCTATGAGAGTGAGTGTGCATGTGTGGCTGTGAGAGTGAGTGTGTGCGTGTAGCTGAGAGCGAGTGTGTGTGTGGTTGTGAGAGTGAGTGTGTGTGGCTGTGAGAGTGAATGTGCGCGTGTACCTGTGACAGTGATTGTGTGTGTGGCTGTGAGGCTGAGTGTGCGTGTGTAGCTGTGAGAGTTTGTGCGTGTGGCTGTGAGAGTGTGTGTGCGCGTGTAGCTGTGAGTGAGTGTGTGGCTGTGAGAGTGAGTGTGCGCGTGCAGCAGTGAGTGTGTGTGTGGCTGTGAGAGTGAGTGTGCGCGTGTAGCTGTGCCAGTGATTGTGTGTGTGGCTGTGAGACTGAGTGTGCAGGTGTAGCTGTGAGTGTGTGCGTGGCTGTGAGAGTGAGTGTGAGCGTGTAGCTGTGAGTGTGTGTGTGGCTGTGAGAGTGAGTGTGCGTGTGTGGCTATGCGAGTGTGTGCATGTGGCTTAGAAAGTGAGTCTGCACGTGTGGCTGTGAGGGTGAGTGTGTGTGTGTAGCTGAGAGTGAGTGTGTGTGTGTGTGGCTGTGAGAGTGGGTGTGTGTGTGTAGCTGAGAGTGAGTATGTGTGTGATTGTGCGTGTGGATGTGAGATTGTGAGCTGTGAGATTGTGCGTGTGGCTGTGAGAGTGTGCGCTTGTAGCTTTGTGTGTGTGCGTGGCTGTGAGAGTGTGCGTGTGTGGCTGAGAGAGTGAGCGTGCGTAGCTGTGAGAGTGAGCGTGTGTGACTGTGAGAGTGAGTGTGTGTTGCTGTGAGAGTGAGCGTGTGTGGCTGTGAGAGTGAGCGTGTGTGGCTGTGAGAGTGAGTGTGCGCATGTAGCCATGAGAATGAGTGTGCGCGTGTGGCTGTGAGAGTGAGTGCGCACATGTAGCTGTGAGAGTGAGTGTGTGTGGCTATGAGAGTGAGTGTGCGCGTGTAGCTGTGCCAGTGATTGTGTGTGTGGCTGTGAGACTGAGTGTGCAGGTGTAGCTGTGAGTGTGTGCGTGGCTGTGAGAGTGAGTGTGAGCGTGTAGCTGTGAGTGTATGTGTGGCTGTGAGAGTGAGTGTGCGTGTGTGGCTATGCGAGTGTGTGCATGCGGCTTAGAAAGTGAGTCTGCACGTGTGGCTGTGAGAGTGAGTGTGCACGTGTAGCTGTGAGAGTGAGCGAGTGTGGCTGTGAGAGTATGTGTCTGTGGCTGTGAGAGTGAGCGAGTGTGGCTGTGAGAGTATGTGTCTGTGGCTGTGAGAGTGAGCGTGTTTGGCTGTGAGAGTGTGCGTGTGTGGCTGTGAGAGTGATTGGCTGTGAGTGGCTGTGAGAGTGTGCATGTGTGGCTGTGAGAGTGGGTGTGTGTGGCTGAGAGAGTGAGCGTGTGTGGCTGAGCGAGTGAGTTTGCACGTGTGGCTGTGAGGGTGAGTGTGTGTGTGTAGCTGAGAGTGAGTGTGTGTGTGTGTGGCTGTGAGAGTGGGTGTGTGTGTAGCTGAGAGTGAGTATGTGTGTGATTGTGCGTGTGGCTCTGAGATTGTGAGCTGTGAGATTGTGCGTGTGGCTGTGAGAGTGTGCGCGTGTAGCTGTGTGTGTGTGCGTGGCTGTGAGAGTGTGCGTGTGTGGCTGAGAGAGTGAGCGTGTGTAGCTGTGAGAGTGAGCGTGTGTGACTGTGAGAGTGAGTGTGTGTTGCTGTGAGAGTGAGCGTGTGTGGCTGTGAGAGTGAGCGTGTGTGGCTGTGAGAGTGTGCGTGTGTGGCTGTGAGAGTAAGCGTGTGTGGCTGTGAGAGTAAGCGTGTGTGGCTGTTTGAGTGAGTGTGTGTGTGTAGCTGAGAGTGAGTATGTGTGTGTGGCTGTGAGAGTGAGCGTGTGTGGCTGTGAGATTGTGAAAATGTGGCTGTGAGAGTGAGTGTGTGTAGCTGTGAGAGTGAGCATGTGTGGCGGTGAGAGTGAGCGTGTGTGACTGTGTGAGTGAGTGTGTAGCTGTGAGAGTGTGCGTGTGTGGCTGTGAGAATGAGCGTGTGTGGCTGTGACATAGTGCATGTGGCTGTGAGAGTGTGCGTGTGTGGCTGTGAGATAGTGTGTGTAGCTGTGAGAGTGTGCACGTGTAGCTGTGAGAGTGTGCGTGTGTGGCTGTTAGAATGAGTGTGCGCGTGTATCTGTGAGAGTGTGTGTGTATGGCTGTGAGAGTGCGTGTGTAGCTGTGAGAGTGAGCGTGTGTGGCTGTGAGAGTGAGTGTGAGCATGTGGCTGTGAGAGTGTGCGTGTGTGGCTGTGAGATAGTGTGTGTGGCTGTGAGAGTGTGCACGTGTAGCTGTGAGAGTGTGCGTGTGTGGCTGTTAGAATGAGTGTGCGCGTGTATCTGTGAGAGTGTGTGTGTATGGCTGTGAGAGTGCGTGTGTAGCTGTGAGAGTGAGCGTGTGTGGCTGTGAGAGTGAGTGTGAGCATGTGGCTGTGAGAGTGTGCGTGTGTGGCTGTGAGAGTGTGCATATGTGGCTGTGAGAGTGTGCATGTGTGGCTGTGAGAGTGAGTGGGTGTGAGTAGCTGTGAGAGTGTGCATGTGTGGCTGTGAGAGTGAGCGAGTGTGGCTGTGAGAGTATGTGTCTGTGGCTGTGAGAGTGAGCGTGTGTGGCTGTGAGAGTGTGCATGTGTGGCTGTGAGAGTGAGTGGGTGTGAGTGGCTGTGAGAGTGTGCGTGTGTGGCTGTGAGAGTGAGCGTGTGTGACTGTGAGAGTTTGTGTCTGTGGCTAGAGAGTGAGCGTGTGTGGCTGAGAGACTGAATCTGCACGTGTGGCTGTGAGGGTGAGTGTGTGTGTGTAGCTGAGAGTGAGTGTGTGTGTGTGTGTGGCTGTTTGAGTGAGCGTGTGTGTATAGCTGAGAGTGAGTATGTGTGTGTGGCTGTGAGAGTGAGTGTGTATGTTGCTGAGAGTGAGTATGTGTGTGTGGCTGTGAGAGTGAGTGTGTGCGTGTGACTGAGAGAGAGAGTGTGCACGTGTGGCTATGAGAGTGAGTGTGCATGTGTGGCTGTGAGAGTGAGTGTGTGCGTGTAGCTGAGAGCGAGTGTGTGTGTGGTTGTGAGAGTGAGTGTGTGTGGCTGTGAGAGTGAATGTGCGCGTGTACCTGTGACAGTGATTGTGTGTGTGGCTGTGAGACTGAGTGTGCGTGTGTAGCTGTGAGAGTTTGTGCGTGTGGCTGTGAGAGTGTGTGTGCGCCTGTGAGAGTGAGTGTGTGCATATAGCTGTGCCAGTGATTGTGTGTGTGGCTGTGAGACTGAGTGTGCGCGTGCAGCAGTGAGTGTGTGTGTGGCTGTGAGAGTGAGTGTGTGTGTGTAGCTGAGAGTGAGTGTGTGTGTGTGTGTGGCTGTGTGAGTGGGTGTGTGTGTGTAGTTGAGAGTGAGTATGTGTGTGTGGCTGCGAGAGTGAGTGTGTGCGTGTGGCTGTGAGAGTGAGCGTGTGGCTGTGAGAGTGAGTGTGCGTGTGTGGCTGTGAGAGTGAGTATGTGTGTGGCTGAGAGAGTGAGTGTGTGCGTGTGGCTGTGAGAGTGTGCGTGTGGTTGTGAGAGTGTGCATGTGTGGCTGTGAGAGTGAGCGAGTGTGGCTGTGAGAGTATGTGTCTGTGGCTGTGAGAGTGAGCGTGTGTGGCTGTGAGAGTGAGTGGGTGTGAGTGGCTGTGAGAGTGTGCGTGTGTGGCTGTGAGAGTGAGCGTGTGTGGCTGTGAGAGTGAGTGTGAGCATGTGGCTGTGAGGAGTGTGCGTGTGTGGCTGTGAGAGTGTGCATATGTGGCTGTGAGAGTGTGCATGTGTGGCTGTGAGAGTGAGCGAGTGTGGCTGTGAGAGTATGTGTCTGTGGCTGTGAGAGTGAGCGTGTGTGGCTGTGAGAGTGTGCATGTGTGGCTGTGAGAGTGAGTGGTTGTGAGTGGCTGTGAGAGTGTGCGTGTGTGGCTGTGAGAGTGAGCGTGTGTGGCTGTGAGAGTATGTGTCTGTGGCTAGAGAGTGAGCGTGTGTGGCTGAGAGACAGAATCTGCACGTGTGGCTGTGAGGGTGAGTGTGTATGTGTAGCTGAGAGTGAGTGTGTGTGTGTGTGGCTGTTTGAGTGAGCGTGTGTGTGTAGCTGAGAGTGAGTATGTGTGTGTGGCTGTGAGAGTGAGTGTGTATGTTGCTGAGAGTGAGTATGTGTGTGTGGCTGTGAGAGTGAGTGTGTGCGTGTGACTGAGAGAGAGAGTGTGCACGTGTGGCTATGAGAGTGAGTGTGCATGTGTGGCTGTGAGAGTGAGTGTGTGCGTGTAGCTGAGAGCGAGTGTGTGTGTGGTTGTGAGAGTGAGTGTGTGTGGCTGTGAGAGTGAATGTGCGCGTGTACCTGTGACAGTGATTGTGTGTGTGGCTGTGAGACTGAGTGTGCGTGTGTAGCTGTGAGAGTTTGTGCATGTGGCTGTGAGAGTGTGTGTGCGCGTGTAGCTGTGAGTGTGTGTGTGGCTGTGAGAGTGAGTGTGTGCATATAGCTGTGCCAGTGATTGTGTGTGTGGCTGTGAGACTGAGTGTGCGCGTGTAGCAGTGAGTGTGTGTGTGGCTGTGAGAGTGAGTGTGCGCGTGTAGCTGTGCCAGTGATTGTGTGTGTGGCTGTGAGACTGAGTGTGCAGGTGTAGCTGTGAGTGTGTGCGTGGCTGTGAGAGTGAGTGTGAGCGTGTAGCTGTGAGTGTGTGTGTGGCTGTGAGAGTGAGTGTGCGTGTGTGGCTATGCGAGTGTGTGCATGTGGCTTAGAAAGTGAGTCTGCACGTGTGGCTGTGAGAGTGAGTGTGCACGTGTAGCTGTGAGAGTGAGCAAGTGTGGCTGTGAGAGTATGTGTCTGTGGCTGTGAGAGTGAGCGTGTGTAGCTGTGAGAGTGTGCGTGTGTGACTGTGAGAGTGAATGGGTGTGAATGGCTGTGAGAGTGTGCGTGTGTGGCTGTGAGAGTGAGCGTGTGTGGCTGTGAGAGTGAGCGTGTGTGGCTGAGAGTGAGAGTGTGTGTGTGTGTGGCTGTGAGGGTGAGTGTGTGTGTGTAGCTGAGAGTGTGTATGTGTGTGTGGCTGTGAGAGTGAGCGTGTGTGGCTGTGAGAGTGAGCGTGTGTGGCTGTGAGAGTGAGAGTGTGTGGCTGTAGGAGTGTGCGTGTGTGGCTGTGGGAGTGTGCGTGTGTGGCTGTGAGAGTGAGCGTGTGTGGCTGTGAGAGTGAGAGTGTGTGGCTGTGGGAGTGTGCGTGTGTGACTGTGAGAGTAAGCGTGTGTGGCTGTGACATAGTGCATGTGGCTGTGAGAGTGTGCGTGTGTGGCTGTGAGATAGTGTGTGTAGCTGTGAGAGTGTGCGTGTGTGGCTGTTAGAATGAGTGTGCGCGTGTATCTGTGAGAGTGTGTGTGTATGGCTGTGAGAGTGCGTGTGTAGCTGTGAGAGTGAGCGTGTGTGGCTGTGAGAGTGAGTGTGAGCATGTGGCTGTGAGAGTGTGCGTGTGTGGCTGTGAGAGTGTGCATATGTGGCTGTGAGAGTGTGCATGTGTGGCTGTGAGAGTGAGTGGGTGTGAGTAGCAGTGAGAGTGTGCATGTGTGGCTGTGAGAGTGAGCGAGTGTGGCTGTGAGAGTATGTGTCTGTGGCTGTGAGAGTGAGTATGTGTGTGGCTGAGAGAGTGAGTGTGTGCGTGTGGCTGTGAGAGTGTGCGTGTGGTTGTGAGAGTGTGCATGTGTGGCTGTGAGAGTGAGCGAGTGTGGCTGTGAGAGTATGTGTCTGTGGCTGTGAGAGTGAGCATGTGTGGCTGTGAGAGTGTGCATGTGTGGCTGTGAGAGTGAGTGGGTGTGAGTGGCTGTGAGAGTGTGCGTGTGTGGCTGTGAGAGTGAGCATGTGTGGCTGTGAGAGTATGTGTCTGTGGCTAGAGAGTGAGCGTGTGTGGCTGAGAGACTGAATCTGCACTTGTGGCTGTGAGGGTGAGTGTGTGTGTAGCTGAGAGTGAGTGTGTGTGTGTGTGGCTGTTTGAGTGAGCGTGTGTGTGTAGCTGAGAGTGAGTATGTGTGTGTGGCTGTGAGAGTGAGTGTGTATGTTGCTGAGAGTGAGTATGTGTGTGTGGCTGTGAGAGTGAGTGTGTGCGTGTGACTGAGAGAGAGAGTGTGCACGTGTGGCTATGAGAGTGAGTGTGCATGTGTGGCTGTGAGAGTGAGTGTGTGCGTGTAGCTGAGAGCGAGTGTGTGTGTGGTTGTGAGAGTGTGCGTGTGTGGCTGTGAGAGTGAGCGTGTGTGGCTGTGAGAGGATGTGTCTGTGGCTAGAGAGTGAGCGTGTGTGGCTGAGAGACTGAATCTGCACGTGTGGCTGTTTGAGTGAGCGTGTGTGTGTAGCTGAGAGTGAGTATGTGTGTGTGGCTGTGAGAGTGAGTGTGTATGTTGCTGAGAGTGAGTATGTGTGTGTGGCTGTGAGAGTGAGTGTGTGCGTGTGACTGAGAGAGAGAGTGTGCACGTGTGGCTATGAGAGTGAGTGTGCATGTGTGGCTGTGAGAGTGAGTGTGTGCGTGTAGCTGAGAGCGAGTGTGTGTGTGGTTGTGAGAGTGAGTGTGTGTGGCTGTGAGAGTGAATGTACGCGTGTACCTGTGACAGTGATTGTGTGTGTGGCTGTGAGACTGAGTGTGCGTGTGTAGCTGTGAGAGTTTGTGCGTGTGGCTGTGAGAGTGTGTGTGCTCGTGTAGCTGTGAGTGTGTGTGTGGCTGTGAGAGTGAGTGTGTGCATATAGCTGTGCCAGTGATTGTGTGTGTGGCTGTGAGACTGAGTGTGCGCGTGTAGCAGTGAGTGTGTGTGTGGCTGTGAGAGTGAGTGTGCGCGTGTAGCTGTGCCAGTGATTGTGTGTGTGGCTGTGAGACTGAGTGTGCAGGTGTAGCTGTGAGTGTGTGCGTGGCTGTGAGAGTGAGTGTGAGCGTGTAGCTGTGAGTGTGTGTGTGGCTGTGAGAGTGAGTGTGCGTGTGTGGCTATGCGAGTGTGTGCATGTGGCTTAGAAAGTGAGTCTGCACGTGTGGCTGTGAGAGTTAGTGTGCACGTGTAGATGTGAGAATGAGCGAGTGTGGCTGTGAGAGTATGTGTCTGTGGCTGTGAGAGTGAGCGTGTGCAGCTGTGAGATTGTGCGTGTGTGACTGTGAGAGTGAATGGGTGTGAATGGCTGTGAGAGTGTGCGTGTGTGGCTGTGAGAGTGAGCGTGTGTGGCTGTGAGAGTGAGCGTGTGTGGCTGAGAGTGAAAGTGTGTGTGTGTGTGGCTGTTTGAGTGACTGTGCGTGTGTAGCTGAGAGTGAGTATGTGTGTGTGGCTGTGAGAGTGAGCGTGTGTGGCTGTGAGATTGTGAGAATGTGGCTGTGAGAGTGAGAGTGTGTGGCTGTGTGAGTGTGCGTGTGTGGCTGTGAGAGTAAGCGTGTGTGGCTGTGAGAGTGAGCGTGTGTGGCTGTGAGAGTGTGCGTGTGTAGCTGTGAGAGTGAGTGTGCATGTGTGGCTGTGAGAGTGAGCGAGTGTGGCTGTGAGAGTATGTGTCTGTGGCTGTGAGAGTGAGCGTGTGTGGCTGTGAGAGTATGTGTCTGTGGCTGAGAGAGTGTGCGTGTGTGGCTGAGAGAGTGAGTCTGCACGTGTGGCTGTGAGGGTGAGTGTGTGTGTGTAGTTGAGAGTGAGTATGTGTGTGTGGCTGCGAGAGTGAGTGTGTGCGAGTGGCTGTGAGAGTGAGCGTGTGGTTGTGAGAGTGAGTGTGCGTGTGTGGCTGTGAGAGTGAGTATGTGTGTGGCTGAGAGAGTGAGTGTGTGCGTGTGGCTGTGAGAGTGTGCGTGTGGTTGTGAGAGTGTGTGTGTGTGTGTGGCTGTGAGAGTGTGCGCGCGCGTGTAGTTTTGAGAGTGAGTGTGCGTGTGTGGCTGTGAGAGTGAATGTGCGCAAGTAGCCGTAAGAGTGATGTGCGCGTGTGGCTGTGAGAGTGTGCGCGTGTACCTGAGAGAGTGAGTCTGCGCGTGTGGCTGTGAGAGTGAGTGTGCACATGTAGCTGTGAGAGTGAGTGTGTGTGGCTATGAGAGTGAGTGTGCGCGGCTATGAGAGTGAGTGTGCGCGTGTAGTTGTGAGAGTGTGCGTGTGTGGATGTGAGAGAGAGTGTGCCTGTGTGGCTGTGAGAGTGAGTGTGTGTGGCTGTGAGAGTGTGCGTGTGTAGCAGTGAGAGTGACTGTGTGTGGCTGTGAGATAGTGTGTGTGGCTGTGAGAGTGTGCGTGTGTAGCAGTGAGAGTGAGTGTGTGTGGCTGTGAGATAGTGTGTGTGGCTGTGAGAGTGTGCGTGTGTGGCTGTGAGAGTGAGTGGGTGTGAGTGGCTGTGAGAGTGTGCGTGTGTGGCTGTGAGAGTGAGTGAGTGTGGCTGTGAGAGTGTGCGCATGCAGCAGTGAGATAGTTCGTGTGGCTGTGAGAGTGTGCGTGTGTGGCTGTGAGAGTGCGCATGTGGCTGTGAGAGTGTGCGTGTGTGGCTGAGGTAGTGAGAGTGTGTGGCTGTGAGAGTGAGCGTGTGTGGCTGTGAGAGTGCGCGTGTGTGGCTGTGAGAGTATGCGTGTGTGGCTGTGAGAGTGAGCGTGTGTGACTGTGAGAGTAAGCGTGTGTGGCTGTGAGAGTGTGCGTGTGTGGCTCTGAGAATGTGCGTGTGTGGCTGTGAGAGTAAGCGTGTGTGGCTGTGAGAGTGAGCGTGTGTGACTGTGAGAGTGTGCGTGTGTGGATGTGAGAGAGAGTGTGCATGTGTGGCTGTGAGAGTGAGTGTGTGTGGCTGTGAGAGTGTGCGTGTGTGACTGTGAGAGTGTGCGTGTGTGGATGTGAGAGAGAGTGTGCATGTGTGGCTGTGAGAGTAAGCGTGTGTGGCTGTGAGAGTGTGCGTGTGTGGCTGTGAGAGTGTGCGTGTGTGGCTGTGAGAGTAAGCGTGTGTGGCTGTGAGAGTGAGCATGTGTGACTGTGAGAGTGTGCGTGTGTGGCTGTGAGAGTGAGTGTGTGTGGCTGTGAGAGTGTGCGTGTGTAGCAGTGAGAGTGAGTGTGTGTGGCTATGAGAGTGTGCGTGTGTGGCTGTGAGAGGGAGTGGGTGTGAGTGGCTGTGAGAGTGTGCGTGTGTGGCTGTGAGAGTGAATGAGTGTGGTTGTGAGAGTGTGTGTGTGTGTGTGTGGCTGTGAGAGTGTGTGCGCGCGTGTAGTTTTGAGAGTGAGTGTGTGTGTGTGGCTGTGAGAGTGAATGTGCGCATGTAGCCGTGAGAGTGATGTGCGCGTGTGGCTGTGAGAGTGAGTGTGTGTGGCTGTGAGAGTGTGCGTGTGTGGCTGTGAGAGTGTGCGTGTGTGGCTGTGAGAGTAAGCGTGTGTGGCTGTGAGAGTGAGCGTGTGTGACTGTGAGAGTGTGCGTGTGTGGATGTGAGAGAGAGTGTGCATGTGTGGCTGTGAGAGTGAGTGTGTGTGGCTATGAGAGTGAGTGTGCGCGTGTAGTTGTGAGAGTGTGCGTGTGTGGATGTGAGAGAGCGTGGGCATGTGTGGCTGTGAGAGCGAGTGTGTTTGGCTGTGAGAGTGTGCGTGTGTAGCAGTGAGAGTGAGTGTGTGTGGCTGTGAGATAGTGTGTGTGGCTGTGAGATAGTGTGTGTGGCTGTGAGAGTGTGCGTGTGTGGCTGTGAGAGTGTGCGTGTGTGGCTTTGAGAATGTGCGTGTGTGGCTGTGAGAGTGAGCGTGTGTGACTGTGAGAGTGTGCGTGTGTGGATGTGAGAGAGAGTGTGCATGTGTGGCTGTGAGAGTGAGTGTGTGTGGCTGTGAGAGTGTGCGTGTGTGACTGTGAGAGTGTGCGTGTGTGGATGTGAGAGAGAGTGTGCATGTGTGGCTGTGAGAGTAAGCGTGTGTGGCTGTGAGAGTGTGCGTGTGTGGCTGTGAGAGTGTGCGTGTGTGGCTGTGAGAGTGAGCGTGTGTGACTGTGAGAGTAAGCGTGTGTGGCTGTGAGAGTGTGTGTGTGTGGCTGTGAGAGTGTGTGTGTGTGGCTGTGAGAGTAAGCGTGTGTGGCTGTGCGAGTGTGCGTGTGTGGCTGTGAGAGTGAGCGTGTGTGGCTGTGAGAGTGAGCGTGTGTGGCTGAGAGTGAAAGTGTGTGTGTGTGTGGCTGTTTGAGTGACTGTGCGTGTGTAGCTGAGAGTGAGTATGTGTGTGTGGCTGTGAGAGTGAGCGTGTGTGGCTGTGAGATTGTGAGAATGTGGCTGTGAGAGTGAGAGTGTGTGGCTGTGTGAGTGTGCGTGTGTGGCTGTGAGAGTAAGCGTGTGTGGCTGTGAGAGTGAGCGTGTGTGGCTGTGAGAGTGTGCGTGTGTAGCTGTGAGAGTGAGTGTGCATGTGTGGCTGTGAGAGTGAGCGAGTGTGGCTGTGAGAGTATGTGTCTGTGGCTGTGAGAGTGAGCGTGTGTGGCTGTGAGAGTATGTGTCTGTGGCTGAGAGAGTGTGCGTGTGTGGCTGAGAGAGTGAGTCTGCACGTGTGGCTGTGAGGGTGAGTGTGTGTGTGTAGTTGAGAGTGAGTATGTGTGTGTGGCTGCGAGAGTGAGTGTGTGCGAGTGGCTGTGAGAGTGAGCGTGTGGTTGTGAGAGTGAGTGTGCGTGTGTGGCTGTGAGAGTGAGTATGTGTGTGGCTGAGAGAGTGAGTGTGTGCGTGTGGCTGTGAGAGTGTGCGTGTGGTTGTGAGAGTGTGTGTGTGTGTGTGGCTGTGAGAGTGTGCGCGCGCGTGTAGTTTTGAGAGTGAGTGTGCGTGTGTGGCTGTGAGAGTGAATGTGCGCAAGTAGCCGTAAGAGTGATGTGCGCGTGTGGCTGTGAGAGTGTGCGCGTGTACCTGAGAGAGTGAGTCTGCGCGTGTGGCTGTGAGAGTGAGTGTGCACATGTAGCTGTGAGAGTGAGTGTGTGTGGCTATGAGAGTGAGTGTGCGCGGCTATGAGAGTGAGTGTGCGCGTGTAGTTGTGAGAGTGTGCGTGTGTGGATGTGAGAGAGAGTGTGCCTGTGTGGCTGTGAGAGTGAGTGTGTGTGGCTGTGAGAGTGTGCGTGTGTAGCAGTGAGAGTGACTGTGTGTGGCTGTGAGATAGTGTGTGTGGCTGTGAGAGTGTGCGTGTGTAGCAGTGAGAGTGAGTGTGTGTGGCTGTGAGATAGTGTGTGTGGCTGTGAGAGTGTGCGTGTGTGGCTGTGAGAGTGAGTGGGTGTGAGTGGCTGTGAGAGTGTGCGTGTGTGGCTGTGAGAGTGAGTGAGTGTGGCTGTGAGAGTGTGCGCATGCAGCAGTGAGATAGTTCGTGTGGCTGTGAGAGTGTGCGTGTGTGGCTGTGAGAGTGCGCATGTGGCTGTGAGAGTGTGCGTGTGTGGCTGAGGTAGTGAGAGTGTGTGGCTGTGAGAGTGAGCGTGTGTGGCTGTGAGAGTGCGCGTGTGTGGCTGTGAGAGTATGCGTGTGTGGCTGTGAGAGTGAGCGTGTGTGACTGTGAGAGTAAGCGTGTGTGGCTGTGAGAGTGTGCGTGTGTGGCTCTGAGAATGTGCGTGTGTGGCTGTGAGAGTAAGCGTGTGTGGCTGTGAGAGTGAGCGTGTGTGACTGTGAGAGTGTGCGTGTGTGGATGTGAGAGAGAGTGTGCATGTGTGGCTGTGAGAGTGAGTGTGTGTGGCTGTGAGAGTGTGCGTGTGTGACTGTGAGAGTGTGCGTGTGTGGATGTGAGAGAGAGTGTGCATGTGTGGCTGTGAGAGTAAGCGTGTGTGGCTGTGAGAGTGTGCGTGTGTGGCTGTGAGAGTGTGCGTGTGTGGCTGTGAGAGTAAGCGTGTGTGGCTGTGAGAGTGAGCATGTGTGACTGTGAGAGTGTGCGTGTGTGGCTGTGAGAGTGAGTGTGTGTGGCTGTGAGAGTGTGCGTGTGTAGCAGTGAGAGTGAGTGTGTGTGGCTATGAGAGTGTGCGTGTGTGGCTGTGAGAGGGAGTGGGTGTGAGTGGCTGTGAGAGTGTGCGTGTGTGGCTGTGAGAGTGAATGAGTGTGGTTGTGAGAGTGTGTGTGTGTGTGTGTGGCTGTGAGAGTGTGTGCGCGCGTGTAGTTTTGAGAGTGAGTGTGTGTGTGTGGCTGTGAGAGTGAATGTGCGCATGTAGCCGTGAGAGTGATGTGCGCGTGTGGCTGTGAGAGTGAGTGTGTGTGGCTGTGAGAGTGTGCGTGTGTGGCTGTGAGAGTGTGCGTGTGTGGCTGTGAGAGTAAGCGTGTGTGGCTGTGAGAGTGAGCGTGTGTGACTGTGAGAGTGTGCGTGTGTGGATGTGAGAGAGAGTGTGCATGTGTGGCTGTGAGAGTGAGTGTGTGTGGCTATGAGAGTGAGTGTGCGCGTGTAGTTGTGAGAGTGTGCGTGTGTGGATGTGAGAGAGCGTGGGCATGTGTGGCTGTGAGAGCGAGTGTGTTTGGCTGTGAGAGTGTGCGTGTGTAGCAGTGAGAGTGAGTGTGTGTGGCTGTGAGATAGTGTGTGTGGCTGTGAGATAGTGTGTGTGGCTGTGAGAGTGTGCGTGTGTGGCTGTGAGAGTGTGCGTGTGTGGCTTTGAGAATGTGCGTGTGTGGCTGTGAGAGTGAGCGTGTGTGACTGTGAGAGTGTGCGTGTGTGGATGTGAGAGAGAGTGTGCATGTGTGGCTGTGAGAGTGAGTGTGTGTGGCTGTGAGAGTGTGCGTGTGTGACTGTGAGAGTGTGCGTGTGTGGATGTGAGAGAGAGTGTGCATGTGTGGCTGTGAGAGTAAGCGTGTGTGGCTGTGAGAGTGTGCGTGTGTGGCTGTGAGAGTGTGCGTGTGTGGCTGTGAGAGTGAGCGTGTGTGACTGTGAGAGTAAGCGTGTGTGGCTGTGAGAGTGTGTGTGTGTGGCTGTGAGAGTGTGTGTGTGTGGCTGTGAGAGTAAGCGTGTGTGGCTGTGCGAGTGAGCGTGTGTGACTGTGAGAGTGTGCGTGTGTGGATGTGAGAGAGAGTGTGCATGTGTGGCTGTGAGAGTGAGTGTGTGTGGCTATGAGAGTGAGTGTGCGCGTGTAGTTGTGAGAGTGTGCATGTATGGCTGTGAGAGTAAGCGTGTGTGGCTGTGAGAGTGTGCGTGTGTGGCTGTGAGAGTGTGCGTGTGTGGCTGTGAGAGTAAGCGTGTGTGGCTGTGAGAGTGAGCATGTGTGACTGTGAGAGTGTGCGTGTGTGGCTGTGAGAGTGAGTGTGTGTGGCTGTGAGAGTGTGCGTGTGTAGCAGTGAGAGTGAGTGTGTTTCGCTGTGAGATAGTGTGTGTGGCTGTGAGAGTGTGCGTGTGTAGCAGTGAGAGTGAGTGTGTGTGGCTATGAGAGTGTGCGTGTGTGGCTGTGAGAGGGAGTGGGTGTGAGTGGCTGTGAGAGTGTGCGTGTGTGGCTGTGAGAGTGTGTGCGCACGTGTAGTTTTGAGAGTGAGTGTGTGTGTGTGGCTGTGAGAGTGAATGTGCGCATGTAGCCGTGAGAGTGATGTGCGCGTGTGGCTGTGAGAGTGAGTCTGCGCGTGTGGCTGTGAGAGTGAGCGTGTGTGACTGTGAGAGTAAGCGTGTGTGGCTGTGAGAGTGTGCGTGTGTGGCTGTGAGAGTGTGCGTGTGTGACTGTGAGAGTAAGCGTGTGTGGCTGTGAGAGTGAGCGTGTGTGACTGTGAGAGTGTGCGTGTGTGGATGTGAGAGAGAGTGTGCATGTGTGGCTGTGAGAGTGAGTGTGTGTGGCTATGAGAGTGAGTGTGCGCGTGTAGTTGTGAGAGTGTGCGTGTGTGGATGTGAGAGAGCGTGGGCATGTGTGGCTGTGAGAGCGAGTGTGTTTGGCTGTGCGAGTGTGCGTGTGGCTCTGAGAGTGTGCGTGTGTGGCTGTGAGAGTGAGCGTGTGTGGCTGTGAGAGTGTGCGTGTGTAGCTGTGAGAGTGTGCATGTGTGGCTGTGAGAATGAGCGTGTGTGACTGTGAGAGTGTGTGTGTAGCTGTGAGAGTGAGCGTGTGTGGCTGTGAGAGTGAGTGTGAGCATGTGGCTGTGAGAGTGTGCGTGTGTGGCTGTGAGAGTGAGCGTGTGTGGTTGTGAGAGTGTGCATGTGTGGCTGTGAGAGTGAGTGGGTGTCAGTGGCTGTGAGAGTGTGCGTGTGTGGCCGTGTGAGTGAGCCTGTGTAGCTGTGAGAGTATGTGTCTGTGGCTAGAGAGTGAGCGTGTGTGGCTGAGAGACTGAATCTGCACGTGTGGCTGTGAGGGTGAGTGTGTGTGTGTAGCTGAGAGTGAGTATGTGTGTGTGTGGCTGTGAGAGTGAGTGTGTACGTGTGACTGAGAGAGAGAGTGTGCATGTGTGGCTGTGAGAGTGAGTGTGTATGTTGCTGAGAGTGAGTATGTGTGTGTGGCTGTGAGAGTGAGTGTGTACGTGTGACTGAGAGAGAGAGTGTGCATGTGTGGCTATGAGAGTGAGCGTGCGTGTGTGGCTGTGAGAGTGAGTGTGTGCGTGTAGCTGAGAGCGAGTGTGTGTGTGGCTGTGAGTGAGTGTGTGTGGCTGTGAGAGTGAATGTGCACGTGTACCTGTGACAGTGATTGTGTGTGTGGCTGTGGGACTGAGTGTGCGCGTGTAGCTGTGAGTGTGTGTGTGGCTGTGAGAGTGAGTGTGTGCATGTAGCTGTGCCAGTGATTGTGTGTGTGGCTGTGAGACTGAGTGTGCGCGTGTAGCAGTGAGTGTGTGTGTGGCTGTGAGAGTGAGTGTGCGCGTGTAGCTGTGCCAGTGATTGTGTGTGTGGCTGTGAGACTGAGTGTGCAGGTGTAGCTGTGAGTGTGTGCGTGGCTGTGAGAGTGAGTGTGAGCGTGTAGCTGTGAGTGTGTGTGTGGCTGTGAGAGTGAGTGTGCGTGTGTGGCTATGCAAGTGTGTGCATGTGGCTTAGAAAGTGAGTCTGCACGTGTGGCTGTGAGAGTGAGTGTGCACGTGTAGCTGTGAGAGTGAGCGAGTGTGGCTGTGAGAGTATGTGTCTGTGGCTGTGAGAGTGAGCGTGTGTAGCTGTGAGAGTGTGCGTGTGTGGCTGTGAGAGTGAATGGGTGTGAATGGCTGTGAGAGTGAGCGTGTGTGGCTGTGAGAGTGAGCGAGTGTGGTTGTGAGAGTATGTGTCTGTGGCTGTGAGAGTGAGCGTGTGTACCTGTGAGAGAGTGCGTTTGTGGCTGTGAGAGTGAATGGGTGTGAATGGCTGTGAGAGTGTGCGTGTGTGGCTGTGAGAATGAGCGTGTGTGGCTGTGAGAGTGAGCATGTGTGGCTGAGAGACTGAATCTGCACGTGTGGCTGTGAGGGTGAGTGTGTGTGTGTAGCAGAGAGTGAGAGTGTGTGTGTGTGTGGCTGTTTGAGTGAGTGTGTGTGTGTAGCTGAGGGTGAGTATGTGTGTGTGGCTGTGAGAGTGTGCGTGTGTGGCTGTGAGATTGTGAGAATGTGGCTGTGAGAGTGAGAGTGTGTGGCTGTGAGAGTGTGCGTGTGTGGCTGTGAGAGTGAGTGTGTGTTGCTGTGAGAGTGAGCGTGTGTGGCTGTGAGAGTGTGCGTGTGTAGCTGTGAGAGTGAGCGTGTGTGGCTGTGAGAGTGAGCGTGTGTGACTGTGTGAGTGAGTGTGTATTGCTGTGAGAGTGAGCGTGTGTGGCTGTGAGAGTGTGCGTGTGTAGCTGTGAGAGTGTGCGTGTGTGGCTGTGAGATTGTGCGTGTGGCTGTGAGAGTGTGCGCATGTAGCTGTGTGTGTGTTGCGTGGCTGTGAGAGTGAGAGTACGCGTGTAGCTGTGAGTGTGTGTGTGGCTGTGAGAGTGAGTGTGCGTGTGTGGCTATGCGAGTGTGTGCATGTGGCTTAGAAAGTGAGTCTGCACTTGTGGCTGTGAGAGTGAGTGTGCACGTGTAGCTGTGAGAGTGAGCGTATGTGGCTGTTAGAATGAGTGTGCGCGTGTATCTGTGAGAGTGTGCGTGTATGGCTGTGAGAGTGCGTGTGTAGCTGTGAGAGTGAGCGTATGTGGCTGTGAGTGTGAGTGAGGCTGTGAGAGTGTGCATGTGTGGCTGTGAGAGTGAGTGTGAGCGTGTAGCTGTGAGAGTGTGCGTGTGTGGCTGTGAGAGTGTGCGTATGAGGCTGTGAGAGTGTGCGTGTGTGGCTGTGAGAGTGAGTGGGTGCGAGCAGCTGTGAGAGTGTGCATGTGTGGCTGTGAGAGTGAGCGAGTGTGGCTGTGAGAGTATGTGTCTGTGGCTGTGAGAGTGAGCGTGTGTGGCTGTGAGAGTGTGCGTGTGTGGCTGTGAGAGTGAGTGGGTGTGAGTGGCTGTGAGAGTGTGCGTGTATGGCTGTGAGGGTGAGCGTGTGTGGCTGTGAGAGTATGTCTCTGTGGCTGAGAGAGTGAGCGTGTGTGGCTGAGAGAGTGATTTTGCACGTGTGGCTGTGAGGGTGAGTGTGTGTGTGTGTGTAGCTGAGAGTGAGTGTGTGTGTGTGTGTGGCTGTGAGAGTGGGTGTGTGTGTGTAGCTGAGAGTGAGTATGTGTGTGTGGCTGCGAGAGTGAGTGTGTGCGTGTGGCTGTGAGAGTGAGCGTGTGGTTGTGAGAGTGAGTGTGTGTGCACATGTAGCTGTGAGAGTGAGTGTGTGTGGCTATGAGAGTGAGTGTGCGCGTGTAGTTGTGAGAGTGTGCGTGTGTGGATGTGAGAGAGAGTGTGCATGTGTGGCTGTGAGAGTGAGTGTGTGTGGCTGTGAGAGTGTGCGTGTGTAGCAGTGAGAGTGAGTGTGTCTGGCTGTGAGATAGTGTGTGTGGCTGTGAGAGTGTGCGTGTGTGGCTGTGAGAGGGAGTGGGTGTGAGTGGCTGTGAGAGTGTGCGTGTGTGGCTGTGAGAGTGAATGAGTGTGGCTGTGAGAGTGTGCGTGTGGTTGTGAGAGTGTGTGTGCGCGTGTAGTTTTGAGAGTGAGTGTGCGTGTGTGGCTGTGAGAGTGAATGTGCGCATGTAGCCGTGAGAGTGATGTGCGCGTGAGGCTGTGAGAGTGTGCGCGTGTACCTGAGAGAGTGAGTCTGCGCGTGTGGCTGTGAGAGTGAGTGTGTGTGGCTATGAGAGTGAGTGTGCGCGTGTAGTTGTGAGAGTGTGCGTGTGTGGATGTGAGAGAGAGTGTACATGTGTGGTTGTGAGAGTGAGTGTGTGTGGCTGTGAGAGTGTGCGTTTGTAGCAGTGAGAGTGAGTGTGTCTGGCTGTGAGATAGTGTGTGTGGCTGTGAGAGTGTGCGTGTGTAGCATGAGAGTGAGTGTGTGTGGCTGTGAGATAGTGTGTGTGGCTGTGACAGTGTGCGTGTGTGGCTGTGAGAGTGAGTGGGTGTGAGTGGCTGTGAGAGTGTGCGTGTGTGGCTGTGAGCGTGAGTGAGTGTGGCTGTGAGAGTGTGCGCATGTAGCTGTGAGATAGTTCGTGTAGCTGTGAGAGTGTGCGTGTGTTGCTGTGAGAGTGGGCATGTGGCTGTGAGAGTGAGTGTGTGTTGCTGTGAGAGTGAGCTTGTGTGGCTGTGAGAGTGTGCGTGTGTGGCTGTGAGAGTGTGCGTGTGTGGCTGTGAGAGTAAGCGTGTGTGGCTGTGAGAGTGTGCGTGTGTGGCTGTGAGAGTGAGCGTGTGTAGCTGTGAGAGTGAGCGTGTGTGACTGTGAGAGTGAGTGTGTGTTGCTGTGAGAGTGAGCGTGTGTGGCTGTGAGATTGTGCGTGTGTGGCTGTGAGAGTGTGTGTGTGGATGTGAGAGAGAGTGTGCATGTGTGGCTGTGAGAGTGTGCGTGTGTGGCTGTGAGAGTAAGCGTGTGTGGCTGTGAGAGTGTGAGTATGTGGCTGTGAGAGTTAGCGTGTGTGGCTGTGAGAATGAGCGTGTGTGACTGTGAGAGTGTGCGTGTGTGGATGTGAGAGTGAGTGTGCATGTGTGGCTGTGAGAGTGAGTGTGTGTGGCTGTGAGAGTGTGCGTGTGTAGCAGTGAGAGTGAGTGTGTGTGGCTGTGAGATAGTGTGCGTGGCTGTGAGAGTGTGCGTATGTAGCAGTGAGAGTGAGTGTGGCTGTGAGAGTGAGTGTGTGTTGCTGTGAGAGTGAGCGTGTGTGGCTGTGAGAGTGTGCGTGTGTGGCTGTGAGAGTGTGCGTGTGTGGCTGTGAGAGTAAGTGTGTGTGGCTGTGAGAGTGAGCGTGTGTGACTGTGAGAGTAAGAGTGTGTGGCTGTGAGAGTGTGCGTGTGTGGCTGTGAGAGTGAGTGGGTGTTGCTGTGAGAGTGAGCGTGTGTGGCTGTGAGAGTATGCGTGTGTGGCTGTGAGAGTGAGCGTGTGTGACTGTGTGAGTAAGCGTGTGTGGCTGTGAGAGTGAGCGTGTGTGACTGTGAGAGTGTGCGTGTGTGGATGTGAGAGAGAGTGTGCATGTGTGGCTGTGAGAGTGAGTGTGTGTGGCTGTGAGAGTGTGTGTGTGTAGCAGTGAGAGTGAGTGTGTGTGGCTGTGAGGTAGTGTGTGTGGCTGTGAGAGTGTGCGTGTGTAGCAGTGAGAGTGAGTGTGTGTGGCTGTGAGATAGTGTGTGTGGCTGTGAGAGTGTGCGTGTGTGGCTGTGAGAGGGAGTGGGTGTGAGTGGCTGTGAGTGTGTGCGTGTGTGGCTGTGAGAGTGAATGAGTGTGGCTGTGAGAGTGTGCGTGTGGCTGTGAGACTGTGTGCGCGCGTGTAGTTTTGAGAGTGAGTGTGCGTGTGTGGCTGTGAGAGTGAATGTGCGCATGTAGCCGTGAGAGTGATGTGCGCTTGTGGCTGTGAGAGTGTGCGCGTGTACCTGAGAGAGTGAGTCTGCGCGTGTGGCTGTGAGAGTGAGTGTGTGTGGCTATGAGAGTGAGTGTGCGCGTGTAGTTGTGAGAGTGTGCTGTGTGGCTGTGAGAGTGAGTGGGTGTGAGTGGCTGTGAGAGTGTGCGTGTGTGGCTGTGAGCGTGAGTGAGTGTGGCTGTGAGAGTGTGCGCATGTAGCTGTGAGATAGTTCGTGTAGCTGTGAGAGTGTGCGTGTGTTGCTGTGAGAGTGCGCATGTGGCTGTGAGAGTGAGTGTGTGTTGCTGTGAGAGTGTGCTTGTGTGGCTGTGAGAGTGTGCGTGTGTGGCTGTGAGAGTGTGCGTGTGTGGCTGTGAGAGTAAGCGTGTGTGGCTGTGAGAGTGTGCGTGTGTGGCTGTGAGAGTGTGCGTGTGTGGCTGTGAGAGTGTGCGTGTGAGGCTGTGAGAGTAAGCGTGTGTGGCTGTGAGAGTGTGCGTGTGTGGCTGTGAGAGTGAGCGTGTGTAGCTGTGAGAGTGAGCGTGTGTGACTGTGAGAGTGAGTGTGTGTTGCTGTGAGAGTGAGCGTGTGTGGCTGTGAGATTGTGCGTGTGTGGCTGTGAGAGTGTGCGTGTGTGGCTGTGAGAGTAAGCGTGTGTGGCTGTGAGAGTGTGAGTATGTGGCTGTGAGAGTTAGCGTGTGTGGCTGTGAGAGTGAGCGTGTGTGACTGTGAGAGTGTGCGTGTGTGGATGTGAGAGTGAGTGTGCATGTGTGGCTGTGAGAGTGAGTGTGTGTGGCTGTGAGAGTGTGCGTGTGTGGCTGTGAGAGTGAGTGTGTGTGAGTGTAAGAGTGTGCGTGTGTGGCTGTGAGAGTGAGTGTGTGTGGCTGTGAGAGTGTGCGTGTGTAGCAGTGAGAGTGAGTGTGTGTGGCTGTGAGATAGTGTGTGTGGCTGTGAGAGTGTGCGTGTGTAGCAGTGAGAGTGAGTGTGGCTGTGAGAGTGAGTATGTGTTGCTGTGAGAGTGAGCGTGTGTGGCTGTGAGAGTGTGCGTGTGTGGCTGTGAGAGTGTGCGTGTGTGGCTGTGAGAGTAAGCGTGTGTGGCTGTGAGAGTGAGCGTGTGTGACTGTGAGAGTAAGAGTGTGTGGCTGTGACAGTGTGCGTGTGTGGCTGTGAGAGTGAGTGGGTGTGAGTGGCTGTAAGAGTGTGCGTGTGTGGCTGTGAGAGTGAGTGAGTGTGGCTGTGAGAGTGTGCGCATGCAGCTGTGAGATAGTTCGTGTGGCTGTGAGAGTGTGCGTGTGTGGCTGTGAGAGTGCGCATGTGGCTGTGAGAGTGTGCGTGTGTGGCTGAGAGAGTAAGCGTGTGTAGCTGTGAGAGTGAGTGTGTGTGACTGTGAGAGTGAGTGTGTGTTGCTGTGAGAGTGAGCGTGTGTGGCTGTGAGAGTGTGCGTGTGTGGCTGTGAGAGTAAGCGTGTGTGGCTGTGAGAGTGAGCGTGTGTGACTGTGAGAGTAAGCGTGTGTGGCTGTGAGAGTGTGAGTATGTGGCTGTGAGAGTTAGCGTGTGTGGCTGTGAGAGTGAGCGTGTGTGACTGTGAGAGTGTGCGTGTGTGGATGTGAGAGTGAGTGTGCATGTGTGGCTGTGAGAGTGAGTGTGTGTGGCTGTGAGAGTGTGCGTGTGTTGCTGTGAGAGTGAGTGTGTGTGAGTGTAAGAGTGTGCGTGTGTGGATGTGAGAGAGAGTGTGCATGTGTTGCTGTAAGAGTGAGTGTGTGTGGCTGTGAGAGTGTGCGTGTGTAGCAGTGAGAGTGAGTGTGTGTGGCAGTGAGATAGTGTGTGTGGCTGTGAGAGTGTGCGTGTATGGCTGTGAGAGTGAGTGGGTGTGAGTGGCTGTGAGAGTGTGCGTGTGTAGCTGTGAGATAGTTCATGTGGCTGTGAGAGTGTGCGTGTGTGGCTGTGAGAGTGAGTGTGTGTGGCTGTGAGATAGTGTGTGTGGCTGTGAGAGTGTGCGTGTATGGCTGTGAGAGTGAGTGGGTGTGAGTGGCTGTGAGAGTGTGCGTGTGTAGCTGTGAGATAGTTCATGTGGCTGTGAGAGTGTGCGTGTGTGGCTGTGAGAGTGTGCGTGTGTGGCTGTGAGAGTGTGCGTGTGTAGCTGTGAGAGTGTGCGTGTGTGGCTGTGAGAATGAGTGTGTGTGGCTGTGAGTGTGTGCGTGTGTAGCTGTGAGAGTTTGAGAGTGAGCGTGTGTAGCTGTGAGAGTGTGCATGTGTAGCTGTGAGAGTTTGAGAGTGAGCGTGTGTAGCTGTGAGAGTGAGCGTGTGTGGCTGTGAGAGGAAGTGTGTGTGGCTGTGAGAATGAGCGTGTGTGGCTGTGAGAATGAGCGTGTGTGGCTGTGAGAGTGAGCGTGTGTGACTGTGTGAGTGAGTGTGTATTGCTGTGAGAGTGAGCGTGTGTGGCTGTGAGAGTGTGCGTGTGTAGCTGTGAGAGTGAGCGTGTGTGACTGTGTGAGTGAGTGTGTATTGCTGTGAGAGTGAGCGTGTGTGGCTGTGAGAGTGTGCATGTGTGGCTGTGAGAGTGAGTGGCTGTGAGAGTGTGCGTCTGTGGCTGTGAGAGTGAGCGTGTGTGGCTGTGAGAGTATGTGTCTGTGGCTAGAGAGTGTGCGTGTGTGGCTGTGAGAGTGAGTGAGTGTGGCTGTGAGAGTGTGCGCATGCAGCTGTGAGATAGTTCTTGTGGCTGTGAGAGTGAGCGTGTGTGACTGTGAGAGTGAGTGTGCATTGCTGTGAGAGTGAGCGTGTGTGGCTGTGAGAGTAAGCGTGTGTGGCTGTGAGAGTGAGTGTTTGTGACTGTGAGAGTAAGCGTGTGTGGCTGTGAGAGTGAGCGTGTGTGGCTGTGAGATTGTGAGAATGTGGCTGTGAGATAGTTCATGTGGCTGTGAGAGTGTGCGTGTGTGGCTGTGAGAGTGTGCGTGTGTGGCTGTGAGAGTGTGCGTGTGTAGCTGTGAGAGTGTGCGTGTGTGGCTGTGAGAATGAGTGTGTGTGGCTGTGAGTGTGTGCGTGTGTAGCTGTGAGAGTTTGAGAGTGTGCGTGTGTGGCTGTGAGAGTAACCGTGTGTGGATGTGAGTGTGTGCGTGTGTAGCTGTGAGAGTGTGCATGTGTGGCTGTGAGAGTGAGTGTGTGTGGCTATGAGAGTGAGTGTGCGCGTGTAGTTGTGAGAGTGTGCGTGTGTGGATGTGAGAGAGCGTGGGCATGTGTGGCTGTGAGAGCGAGTGTGTTTGGCTGTGAGAGTGTGCGTGTGTAGCAGTGAGAGTGAGTGTGTGTGGCTGTGAGATAGTGTGTGTGGCTGTGAGATAGTGTGTGTGGCTGTGAGAGTGTGCGTGTGTGGCTGTGAGAGTGTGTGTGTGTGGCTGTGAGAGTGTGTGTGTGTGGCTGTGAGAGTAAGCGTGTGTGGCTGTGCGAGTGAGCGTGTGTGACTGTGAGAGTGTGCGTGTGTGGATGTGAGAGAGAGTGTGCATGTGTGGCTGTGATAGTGAGTGTGTGTGGCTGTGAGAGTGTGCGTGTGTGACTGTGAGAGTGTGCGTGTGTGGATATGAGAGAGAGTGTGCATGTGTGGCTGTGAGAGTAAGCGTGTGTGGCTGTGAGAGTGTGCGTGTGTGGCTGTGAGAGTGTGCGTGTGTGGCTGTGAGAGTAAGCGTGTGTGGCTGTGAGAGTGAGCATGTGTGACTGTGAGAGTGTGCGTGTGTGGCTGTGAGAGTGAGTGTGTGTGGCTGTGAGAGTGTGCGTGTGTAGCAGTGAGAGTGAGTGTGTTTCGCTGTGAGATAGTGTGTGTGGCTGTGAGAGTGTGCGTGTGTAGCAGTGAGAGTGAGTGTGTGTGGCTATGAGAGTGTGCGTGTGTGGCTGTGAGAGGGAGTGGGTGTGAGTGGCTGTGAGAGTGTGCGTGTGTGGCTGTGAGAGTGTGTGCGCACGTGTAGTTTTGAGAGTGAGTGTGTGTGTGTGGCTGTGAGAGTGAATGTGCGCATGTAGCCGTGAGAGTGATGTGCGCGTGTGGCTGTGAGAGTGAGTCTGCGCGTGTGGCTGTGAGAGTGAGCGTGTGTGACTGTGAGAGTAAGCGTGTGTGGCTGTGAGAGTGTGCGTGTGTGGCTGTGAGAGTGTGCGTGTGTGACTGTGAGAGTAAGCGTGTGTGGCTGTGAGAGTGAGCGTGTGTGACTGTGAGAGTGTGCGTGTGTGGATGTGAGAGAGAGTGTGCATGTGTGGCTGTGAGAGTGAGTGTGTGTGGCTATGAGAGTGAGTGTGCGCGTGTAGTTGTGAGAGTGTGCGTGTGTGGATGTGAGAGAGCGTGGGCATGTGTGGCTGTGAGAGCGAGTGTGTTTGGCTGTGCGAGTGTGCGTGTGTAGCAGTGAGAGTGTGCGTGTGTGGCTGTGAGAGTGAGCGTGTGTGGCTGTGAGAGTGTGCGTGTGTAGCTGTGAGAGTGTGCATGTGTGGCTGTGAGAATGAGCGTGTGTGACTGTGAGAGTGTGTGTGTAGCTGTGAGAGTGAGCGTGTGTGGCTGTGAGAGTGAGTGTGAGCATGTGGCTGTGAGAGTGTGCGTGTGTGGCTGTGAGAGTGAGCGTGTGTGGTTGTGAGAGTGTGCATGTGTGGCTGTGAGAGTGAGTGGGTGTCAGTGGCTGTGAGAGTGTGCGTGTGTGGCCGTGTGAGTGAGCCTGTGTAGCTGTGAGAGTATGTGTCTGTGGCTAGAGAGTGAGCGTGTGTGGCTGAGAGACTGAATCTGCACGTGTGGCTGTGAGGGTGAGTGTGTGTGTGTAGCTGAGAGTGAGTATGTGTGTGTGTGGCTGTGAGAGTGAGTGTGTACGTGTGACTGAGAGAGAGAGTGTGCATGTGTGGCTGTGAGAGTGAGTGTGTATGTTGCTGAGAGTGAGTATGTGTGTGTGGCTGTGAGAGTGAGTGTGTACGTGTGACTGAGAGAGAGAGTGTGCATGTGTGGCTATGAGAGTGAGCGTGCGTGTGTGGCTGTGAGAGTGAGTGTGTGCGTGTAGCTGAGAGCGAGTGTGTGTGTGGCTGTGAGTGAGTGTGTGTGGCTGTGAGAGTGAATGTGCACGTGTACCTGTGACAGTGATTGTGTGTGTGGCTGTGGGACTGAGTGTGCGTGTGTAGCTGTGAGAGTTTGTGCGTGTGGCTGTGAGAGTGTGTGTGCGCGTGTAGCTGTGAGTGTGTGTGTGGCTGTGAGAGTGAGTGTGTGCATGTAGCTGTGCCAGTGATTGTGTGTGTGGCTGTGAGACTGAGTGTGCGCGTGTAGCAGTGAGTGTGTGTGTGGCTGTGAGAGTGAGTGTGCGCGTGTAGCTGTGCCAGTGATTGTGTGTGTGGCTGTGAGACTGAGTGTGCAGGTGTAGCTGTGAGTGTGTGCGTGGCTGTGAGAGTGAGTGTGAGCGTGTAGCTGTGAGTGTGTGTGTGGCTGTGAGAGTGAGTGTGCGTGTGTGGCTATGCGAGTGTGTGCATGTGGCTTAGAAAGTGAGTCTGCACGTGTGGCTGTGAGAGTGAGTGTGCACGTGTAGCTGTGAGAGTGAGCGAGTGTGGCTGTGAGAGTATGTGTCTGTGGCTGTGAGAGTGAGCGTGTGTAGCTGTGAGAGTGTGCGTGTGTGGCTGTGAGAGTGAATGGGTGTGAATGGCTGTGAGAGTGAGCGTGTGTGGCTGTGAGAGTGAGCGAGTGTGGTTGTGAGAGTATGTGTCTGTGGCTGTGAGAGTGAGCGTGTGTACCTGTGAGAGAGTGCGTTTGTGGCTGTGAGAGTGAATGGGTGTGAATGGCTGTGAGGGTGTGCGTGTGTGGCTGTGAGAATGAGCGTGTGTGGCTGTGAGAGTGAGCATGTGTGGCTGAGAGACTGAATCTGCACGTGTGGCTGTGAGGGTGAGTGTGTGTGTGTAGCAGAGAGTGAGAGTGTGTGTGTGTGTGGCTGTTTGAGTGAGTGTGTGTGTGTAGCTGAGGGTGAGTATGTGTGTGTGGCTGTGAGAGTGTGCGTGTGTGGCTGTGAGATTGTGAGAATGTGGCTGTGAGAGTGAGAGTGTGTGGCTGTGAGAGTGTGCGTGTGTGGCTGTGAGAGTGAGTGTGTGTTGCTGTGAGAGTGAGCGTGTGTGGCTGTGAGAGTGTGCGTGTGTAGCTGTGAGAGTGAGCGTGTGTGGCTGTGAGAGTGAGCGTGTGTGACTGTGTGAGTGAGTGTGTATTGCTGTGAGAGTGAGCGTGTGTGGCTGTGAGAGTGTGCGTGTGTAGCTGTGAGAGTGTGCGTGTGTGGCTGTGAGATTGTGCGTGTGGCTGTGAGAGTGTGCGCATGTAGCTGTGTGTGTGTTGCGTGGCTGTGAGAGTGAGAGTGCGCGTGTAGCTGTGAGTGTGTGTGTGGCTGTGAGAGTGAGTGTGCGTGTGTGGCTATGCGAGTGTGTGCATGTGGCTTAGAAAGTGAGTCTGCACTTGTGGCTGTGAGAGTGAGTGTGCACGTGTAGCTGTGAGAGTGAGCGTATGTGGCTGTTAGAATGAGTGTGCGCGTGTATCTGTGAGAGTGTGCGTGTATGGCTGTGAGAGTGCGTGTGTAGCTGTGAGAGTGAGCGTATGTGGCTGTGAGTGTGAGTGAGGCTGTGAGAGTGTGCATGTGTGGCTGTGAGAGTGAGTGTGAGCGTGTAGCTGTGAGAGTGTGCGTGTGTGGCTGTGAGAGTGTGCGTATGAGGCTGTGAGAGTGTGCGTGTGTGGCTGTGAGAGTGAGTGGGTGCGAGTAGCTGTGAGAGTGTGCATGTGTGGCTGTGAGAGTGAGCGAGTGTGGCTGTGAGAGTATGTGTCTGTGGCTGTGAGAGTGAGCGTGTGTGGCTGTGAGAGTGTGCGTGTCTGGCTGTGAGAGTGAGTGGGTGTGAGTGGCTGTGAGAGTGTGCGTGTATGGCTGTGAGGGTGAGCGTGTGTGGCTGTGAGAGTATGTCTCTGTGGCTGAGAGAGTGAGCGTGTGTGGCTGAGAGAGTGATTTTGCACGTGTGGCTGTGAGGGTGAGTGTGTGTGTGTGTGTAGCTGAGAGTGAGTGTGTGTGTGTGTGTGGCTGTGAGAGTGGGTGTGTGTGTGTAGCTGAGAGTGAGTATGTGTGTGTGGCTGCGAGAGTGAGTGTGTGCGTGTGGCTGTGAGAGTGAGCGTGTGGTTGTGAGAGTGAGTGTGTGTGCACATGTAGCTGTGAGAGTGAGTGTGTGTGGCTATGAGAGTGAGTGTGCGCGTGTAGTTGTGAGAGTGTGCGTGTGTGGATGTGAGAGAGAGTGTGCATGTGTGGCTGTGAGAGTGAGTGTGTGTGGCTGTGAGAGTGTGCGTGTGTAGCAGTGAGAGTGAGTGTGTCTGGCTGTGAGATAGTGTGTGTGGCTGTGAGAGTGTGCGTGTGTGGCAGTGAGAGGGAGTGGGTGTGAGTGGCTGTGAGAGTGTGCGTGTGTGGCTGTGAGAGTGAATGAGTGTGGCTGTGAGAGTGTGCGTGTGGTTGTGAGAGTGTGTGTGCGCGTGTAGTTTTGAGAGTGAGTGTGCGTGTGTGGCTGTGAGAGTGAATGTGCGCATGTAGCCGTGAGAGTGATGTGCGCGTGAGGCTGTGAGAGTGTGCGCGTGTACCTGAGAGAGTGAGTCTGCGCGTGTGGCTGTGAGAGTGAGTGTGTGTGGCTATGAGAGTGAGTGTGCGCGTGAAGTTGTGAGAGTGTGCGTGTGTGGATGTGAGAGAGAGTGTACATGTGTGGTTGTGAGAGTGAGTGTGTGTGGCTGTGAGAGTGTGCGTTTGTAGCAGTGAGAGTGAGTGTGTCTGGCTGTGAGATAGTGTGTGTGGCTGTGAGAGTGTGCGTGTGTAGCATGAGAGTGAGTGTGTGTGGCTGTGAGATAGTGTGTGTGGCTGTGACAGTGTGCGTGTGTGGCTGTGAGAGTGAGTGGGTGTGAGTGGCTGTGAGAGTGTGCGTGTGTGGCTGTGAGCGTGAGTGAGTGTGGCTGTGAGAGTGTGCGCATGTAGCTGTGAGATAGTTCGTGTAGCTGTGAGAGTGTGCGTGTGTTGCTGTGAGAGTGGGCATGTGGCTGTGAGAGTGAGTGTGTGTTGCTGTGAGAGTGAGCTTGTGTGGCTGTGAGAGTGTGCGTGTGTGGCTGTGAGAGTGTGCGTGTGTGGCTGTGAGAGTAAGCGTGTGTGGCTGTGAGAGTGTGCGTGTGTGGCTGTGAGAGTGAGCGTGTGTAGCTGTGAGAGTGAGCGTGTGTGACTGTGAGAGTGAGTGTGTGTTGCTGTGAGAGTGAGCGTGTGTGGCTGTGAGATTGTGCGTGTGTGGCTGTGAGAGTGTGTGTGTGGATGTGAGAGAGAGTGTGCATGTGTGGCTGTGAGAGTGTGCGTGTGTGGCTGTGAGAGTAAGCGTGTGTGGCTGTGAGAGTGTGAGTATGTGGCTGTGAGAGTTAGCGTGTGTGGCTGTGAGAATGAGCGTGTGTGACTGTGAGAGTGTGCGTGTGTGGATGTGAGAGTGAGTGTGCATGTGTGGCTGTGAGAGTGACTGTGTGTGGCTGTGAGAGTGTGCGTGTGTAGCAGTGAGAGTGAGTGTGTGTGGCTGTGAGATAGTGTGCGTGGCTGTGAGAGTGTGCGTATGTAGCAGTGAGAGTGAGTGTGGCTGTGAGAGTGAGTGTGTGTTGCTGTGAGAGTGAGCGTGTGTGGCTGTGAGAGTGTGCGTGTGTGGCTGTGAGAGTGTGCGTGTGTGGCTGTGAGAGTAAGCGTGTGTGGCTGTGAGAGTGAGCGTGTGTGACTGTGAGAGTAAGAGTGTGTGGCTGTGAGAGTGTGCGTGTGTGGCTGTGAGAGTGAGTGGGTGTTGCTGTGAGAGTGAGCGTGTGTGGCTGTGAGAGTATGCGTGTGTGGCTGTGAGAGTGAGCGTGTGTGACTGTGTGAGTAAGCGTGTGTGGCTGTGAGAGTGAGCGTGTGTGACTGTGAGAGTGTGCGTGTATGGATGTGAGAGAGAGTGTGCATGTGTGGCTGTGAGAGTGAGTGTGTGTGGCTGTGAGAGTGTGTGTGTGTAGCAGTGAGAGTGAGTGTGTGTGGCTGTGAGGTAGTGTGTGTGGCTGTGAGAGTGTGCGTGTGTAGCAGTGAGAGTGAGTGTGTGTGGCTGTGAGATAGTGTGTGTGGCTGTGAGAGTGTGCGTGTGTGGCTGTGAGAGGGAGTGGGTGTGAGTGGCTGTGAGTGTGTGCGTGTGTGGCTGTGAGAGTGTGTGTGTGGATGTGAGAGAGAGTGTGCATGTGTGGCTGTGAGAGTGTGCGTGTGTGGCTGTGAGAGTAAGCGTGTGTGGCTGTGAGAGTGTGAGTATGTGGCTGTGAGAGTTAGCGTGTGTGGCTGTGAGAGTGAGCGTGTGTGACTGTGAGAGTGTGCGTGTGTGGATGTGAGAGTGAGTGTGCATGTGTGGCTGTGAGAGTGAGTGTGTGTGGCTGTGAGAGTAAGAGTGTGTGGCTGTGAGAGTGTGCGTGTGTGGCTGTGAGAGTGAGTGGGTGTTGCTGTGAGAGTGAGCGTGTGTGGCTGTGAGAGTATGCGTGTGTGGCTGTGAGAGTGAGCGTGTGTGACTGTGTGAGTAAGCGTGTGTGGCTGTGAGAGTGAGCGTGTGTGACTGTGAGAGTGTGCGTGTATGGATGTGAGAGAGAGTGTGCATGTGTGGCTGTGAGAGTGAGTGTGTGTGGCTGTGAGAGTGTGTGTGTGTGGCTGTGAGAGTGAGTGTGTGTGGCTGTGAGGTCGTATGTGTGGCTGTGAGAGTGTGCGTGTGTAGCAGTGAGAGTGAGTGTGTGTGGCTGTGAGGTAGTGTGTGTGGCTGTGAGAGTGTGCGTGTGTAGCAGTGAGAGTGAGTGTGTGTGGCTGTGAGATAGTGTGTGTGGCTGTGAGAGTGTGCGTGTGTGGCTGTGAGAGGGAGTGGGTGTGAGTGGCTGTGAGTGTGTGCGTGTGTGGCTGTGAGAGTGAATGAGTGTGGCTGTGAGAGTGTGCGTGTGGCTGTGAGACTGTGTGCGCGCGTGTAGTTTTGAGAGTGAGTGTGCGTGTGTGGCTGTGAGAGTGAATGTGCGCATGTAGCCGTGAGAGTGATGTGCGCTTGTGGCTGTGAGAGTGTGCGCGTGTACCTGAGAGAGTGAGTCTGCGCGTGTGGCTGTGAGAGTGAGTGTGTGTGGCTATGAGAGTGAGTGTGCGCGTGTAGTTGTGAGAGTGTGCTGTGTGGCTGTGAGAGTGAGTGGGTGTGAGTGGCTGTGAGAGTGTGCGTGTGTGGCTGTGAGCGTGAGTGAGTGTGGCTGTGAGAGTGTGCGCATGTAGCTGTGAGATAGTTCGTGTAGCTGTGAGAGTGTGCGTGTGTTGCTGTGAGAGTGCGCATGTGGCTGTGAGAGTGAGTGTGTGTTGCTGTGAGAGTGAGCTTGTGTGGCTGTGAGAGTGTGCGTGTGTGGCTGTGAGAGTGTGCGTGTGTGGCTGTGAGAGTAAGCGTGTGTGGCTGTGAGAGTGTGCGTGTGTGGCTGTGAGAGTGTGCGTGTGTGGCTGTGAGAGTGTGCGTGTGTGGCTGTGAGAGTAAGCGTGTGTGGCTGTGAGAGTGTGCGTGTGTGGCTGTGAGAGTGAGCGTGTGTAGCTGTGAGAGTGAGCGTGTGTGACTGTGAGAGTGAGTGTGTGTTGCTGTGAGAGTGAGTGTGTGTGGCTGTGAGATTGTGCGTGTGTGGCTGTGAGAGTGTGTGTGTGGATGTGAGAGAGAGTGTGCATGTGTGGCTGTGAGAGTGTGCGTGTGTGGCTGTGAGAGTAAGCGTGTGTGGCTGTGAGAGTGTGAGTATGTGGCTGTGAGAGTTAGCGTGTGTGGCTGTGAGAGTGAGCGTGTGTGACTGTGAGAGTGTGCGTGTGTGGATGTGAGAGTGAGTGTGCATGTGTGGCTGTGAGAGTGAGTGTGTGTGGCTGTGAGAGTGTGCGTGTGTGGCTGTGAGAGTGAGTGTGTGTGAGTGTAAGAGTGTGCGTGTGTGGCTGTGAGAGTGAGTGTGTGTGGCTGTGAGAGTGTGCGTGTGTAGCAGTGAGAGTGAGTGTGTGTGGCTGTGAGATAGTGTGTGTGGCTGTGAGAGTGTGCGTGTGTAGCAGTGAGAGTGAGTGTGGCTGTGAGAGTGAGTATGTGTTGCTGTGAGAGTGAGCGTGTGTGGCTGTGAGAGTGTGCGTGTGTGGCTGTGAGAGTGTGCGTGTGTGGCTGTGAGAGTAAGCGTGTGTGGCTGTGAGAGTGAGCGTGTGTGACTGTGAGAGTAAGAGTGTGTGGCTGTGACAGTGTGCGTGTGTGGCTGTGAGAGTGAGTGGGTGTGAGTGGCTGTAAGAGTGTGCGTGTGTGGCTGTGAGAGTGAGTGAGTGTGGCTGTGAGAGTGTGCGCATGCAGCTGTGAGATAGTTCGTGTGGCTGTGAGAGTGTGCGTGTGTGGCTGTGAGAGTGCGCATGTGGCTGTGAGAGTGTGCGTGTGTGGCTGAGAGAGTAAGCGTGTGTAGCTGTGAGAGTGAGTGTGTGTGACTGTGAGAGTGAGTGTGTGTTGCTGTGAGAGTGAGCGTGTGTGGCTGTGAGAGTGTGCGTGTGTGGCTGTGAGAGTAAGCGTGTGTGGCTGTGAGAGTGAGCGTGTGTGACTGTGAGAGTAAGCGTGTGTGGCTGTGAGAGTGTGCATGTGTGGCTGTGAGAGTTAGCGTGTGTGGCTGTGAGAGTGAGCGTATGTGACTGTGAGAGTGTGCGTGTGTGGATGTGAGAGTGAGTGTGCATGTGTGGCTGTGAGAGTGAGTGTGTGTGGCTGTGAGAGTGTGCGTGTGTGGCTGTGAGAGTGAGTGTGTGTGAGTGTAAGAGTGTGCGTGTGTGGATGTGAGAGAGAGTGTGCATGTGTTGCTGTAAGAGTGAGTGTGTGTGGCTGTGAGAGTGTGCGTGTGTAGCAGTGAGAGTGAGTGTGTGTGGCAGTGAGATAGTGTGTGTGGCTGTGAGAGTGTGCGTGTATGGCTGTGAGAGTGAGTGGGTGTGAGTGGCTGTGAGAGTGTGCGTGTGTAGCTGTGAGATAGTTCATGTGGCTGTGAGAGTGTGCGTGTGTGGCTGTGAGAGTGAGTGTGTGTGGCTGTGAGATAGTGTGTGTGGCTGTGAGAGTGTGCGTGTATGGCTGTGAGAGTGAGTGGGTGTGAGTGGCTGTGAGAGTGTGCGTGTGTAGCTGTGAGATAGTTCATGTGGCTGTGAGAGTGTGCGTGTGTGGCTGTGAGAGTGTGCATGTGTGGCTGTGAGAGTGTGCGTGTGTGGCTGTGAGAATGAGTGTGTGTGGCTGTGAGTGTGTGCGTGTGTAGCTGTGAGAGTTTGAGAGTGAGCGTGTGTAGCTGTGAGAGTGTGCATGTGTAGCTGTGAGAGTTTGAGAGTGAGCGTGTGTAGCTGTGAGAGTGAGCGTGTGTGGCTGTGAGAGGAAGTGTGTGTGGCTGTGAGAATGAGCGTGTGTGGCTGTGAGAATGAGCGTGTGTGGCTGTGAGAGTGAGCGTGTGTGACTGTGTGAGTGAGTGTGTATTGCTGTGAGAGTGAGCGTGTGTGGCTGTGAGAGTGTGCGTGTGTAGCTGTGAGAGTGAGCGTGTGTGACTGTGTGAGTGAGTGTGTATTGCTGTGAGAGTGAGCGTGTGTGGCTGTGAGAGTGTGCATGTGTGGCTGTGAGAGTGAGTGGCTGTGAGAGTGTGCGTCTGTGGCTGTGAGAGTGAGCGTGTGTGGCTGTGAGAGTATGTGTCTGTGGCTAGAGAGTGTGCGTGTGTGGCTGTGAGAGTGTGTGAGTGTGGCTGTGAGAGTGTGCGCATGCAGCTGTGAGATAGTTCTTGTGGCTGTGAGAGTGAGCGTGTGTGACTGTGAGAGTGAGTGTGCATTGCTGTGAGAGTGAGCGTGTGTGGCTGTGAGAGTAAGCGTGTGTGGCTGTGAGAGTGAGTGTTTGTGACTGTGAGAGTAAGCGTGTGTGGCTGTGAGAGTGAGCGTGTGTGGCTGTGAGATTGTGAGAATGTGGCTGTGAGATAGTTCATGTGGCTGTGAGAGTGTGCGTGTGTGGCTGTGAGAGTGTGCGTGTGTGGCTGTGAGAGTGTGCGTGTGTAGCTGTGAGAGTGTGCGTGTGTGGCTGTGAGAATGAGTGTGTGTGGCTGTGAGTGTGTGCGTGTGTAGCTGTGAGAGTTTGAGAGTGTGCGTGTGTGGCTGTGAGAGTAACCGTGTGTGGATGTGAGTGTGTGCGTGTGTAGCTGTGAGAGTGTGCATGTGTGGCTGTGAGAGGAAGTGTGTGTGGCTGTGAGAGTGAGTGTGTGTTGCTGTGAGAGTAAGCGTGTGTTGCTGTGAGAGTAAGCGTGTGTGGCTGTGAGAGTAAGCGTGTGTGGCTGTGAGAGTGTGCGTGTGTAGCTGAGAGAGTGAGCGTGTGTGACTGTGTGAGTGAGTGTGTATTGCTGTGAGAGTGTGCGTGTGTGGCTGTGAGAGTGTGCGTATGTAGCTGTGAGAGTGTGCGTGTGTGATTGTGAGAGTGAGTGTGTGTTGCTGTGTGAGTTTCCGTGTGTGGCTGTGAGAATGAGTGTGTGTGGCTGTGAGAGTATGTGTCTGTGGCTGTGAGAGTGTGCGTGTGTAGCTGTGAGAGTGTGTGTGTGTAGCTGTGAGAGTGTGCGTGTGTGGCTGAGAGAATGAACGTGTGTGGCTGTGAGAGTGTGCATGTGTGGCTGAGAGAGTGAGCGTGTGTAGCTGTGAGAGTGAGCGTGTGTGACTGTGAGAGTGAGTGTGTGTTGCTGTGTGAGTTTGCGTGTGTTGCTGTGAGAGTGTGCGTGTGTGGCTGTGAGAATGAGCGTGGCTGTGAGAGTGTGCGTCTGTGGCTGAGAGAGTGAGCGTGTGTAGCTGTGAGAGTGAGCATGTGTGACTGTGAGAGTGAGTGTGTGTTGCTGTGAGAGTGAGTGTGTGTGGCTGTGAGAGGAAGTGTGTGTGGCTGTGAGAGTGAGCGTGTGTGACTGTGAGAGTAAGCGTGTGTGGCTCTGAGAGTGAGCGTGTGTGGCTGTGAGATTGTGAGAATGTGGCTGTGAGAGTGAGAGTGTGTAGCTGTGAGAGTGTGCGTGCGTGGCTGTGAGAGTAAGCGTGTGTGGCTGTGAGAGTGAGTGTGTGTTGCTGTGAGAGTGAGCATGTGTGGCTGTGGGATTGTGAGAATGTGGCTGTGAGAGTGAGAGTGTGTGGCTGTGAGAGTGTGCGTGTGTGGCTGTGAGAGTAAGCGTGTGTGGCTGTGAGAGTAAGCGTGTGTGGCTGTGAGAGTGAGTGTGTGTTGCTGTGAGAGTGTGCGTGTGTGGCTGTGAGAGTGTGCGTATGTAGCTGTGAGAGTGTGTGTGTGTGGCTGTGAGAATGAGTGTGTGTGGCTGTGAGAATATGTGTCTGTGGCTGTGAGAGTGTGCGTGTGTGGCTGTGAGAGTGTGTGTGTGTACCTGTGAGAGTGTGCGTGTGTGGCTGAGAGAATGAACGTGTGTGGCTGTGAGAGTGTGCGTGTGTGGCTGAGAGAGTGAGCATGTGTAGCTGTGAGAGTGAGCGTGTGTGACTGTGAGAGTGAGTGTGTGTTGCTGTGTGAGTTTGCGTGTGTGGCTGTGAGAATGAGCGTGGCTGTGAGAGTGAGTGTGTGTTGCTGTGTGAGTTTGCGTCTGTGGCTGAGAGAGTGAGCGTGTGTAGCTGTGAGAGTGAGCGTGTGTGACTGTGAGAGTGAGTGTGTGTTGCTGTGAGAGTGAGTGTGTGTGGCTATGAGAGTAAGCGTGTGTGGCTCTGAGAGTGAGCGTGTGTGGCTGTGAGAGTGAGAGTGTGTAGCTGTGAGAGTGTGCGTGCGTGGCTGTGAGAGTAAGCGTGTGTGGCTGTGAGAGTGAGTGTGTGTTGCTGTGAGAGTGAGCATGTGTGGCTGTGAGAGTGTGCGTGTGTAGCTGTGAGAGTCAGCGTGTGTCGCTGTGAGAGTGAGCGTGTGTGACTGTTTGAGTGAGTGTGTATTGCTGTGAGAGTGAGCGTTTGTGGCTGTGAGATAGTGTGTGTAGCTGTGAGAGTGTGCGTGTGTAGCTGTGAGAGTGTGCATGTGTAGCTGAGAGAATGAGCGTGTGTGGCTGTGAGAGTATGCGTGTGTGGCTGTGAAAGTAAGCGTGTGTGGCTGTGAGAGTGAGCGTGTGTGACTGTGAGAGTAAGCGTGTGTGGCTGTGAGAGTGTGCGTGCGTGGCTGTGAGAGTAAGCGTGTGTGGCTGTGAGAGTGAGTGTGTGTGACTGTGAGAGTGTGCGTGTGTGGATGTGAGAGAGTGTGTCCATGTGTGGCTGTAAGAGTGGGTGAGTGTGGCTGTGAGAGTGTGTGTGTGTAGCAGTGAGAGTGAGTGTGTGTGGCAGTGAGATCGTGTGTGTGGCTGTGAGAGTGTGCGTGTGTAGCAGTGAGAGTGAGTGTGTGTGGCTGTGAGATAGTGTGTGTGGCTGTGAGAGTGTGCGTGTGTGGCTGTGAGAGTGAGTGGGTGTGAGTGGCTGTGAGAGTGTGCGTGTGTGGCTGTGAGAGTGAGCGTGTGTGGCTGTGAGAGTGCGCATGTGGCTGAGAGAGTCTGCGTGTGTGGCTGTGAGAGTGTGCGTGTGTGGCTGTGAAAGTAAGCATGTGTAGCTGTGAGAGTGTGCGTGTGTGGCTGTGAGAACGAGCGTGTGTGGCTGTGAGAGTGAGTGTGTGTTACTGTGAGAGTGAGCGTATGTAGCTGTGAGAGTGAGCGTGTGTAGCTGGGAGAGTGAGCGTGTGTGACTGTGAGAGTGAGTGTGTGTTGCTGTGAGAGTGAGCGTGTGTGTCTGTGAGAGTGTGCGTGTGTAGCTGTGAGAGAGTGCGTGTGTGGCTGTGAGAATGACCGTGTGTGGCTGTGACATAGTGCGTGTGGCTGTGAGAGTGTGCGTTTGTAGCTGTGAGAGTGAGTGTGTGTGGCTGTGAGAGTGTGCGCATGTGGCTGTGAGATAATGCTTGTGGTTGTGAGAGTGAGCGAGTGTGGCTGTGAGATAGTTCGTGTGGCTGTGAGAGTGTGCGCATGTGGCTGTGAGATAGTTCGTGTGGCTGTGAGTGTGTGCGTGTATGGCTGTGAGAGTGTGCGTCTGTGGCTGTGAGAGTGTGCGTGTGTGGCTGTGAGGGTTAGTGTGCGTGGCTGTGAGAGTGAGCGAGTGTGGCTGTGAGATTGTGCGTGTAGCTGTGAGAGTGAGTATGTGTGGCTGTGAGAGTGTGCGTGTGTGGCTGTGAGAATGAGCGTGTGTGCCTGTGAGTGTGTGCGTGTGTAGCTGTGAGAGTGTGCGTGTGTGGCTGTGAGAGTGAGTGTGTGTTACTGTGAGAGTGAGCGTATGTAGCTGTGAGAGTGTGCGTGTGTGGCTGTGAGAATGATTGTGTGTGGCTGTGAGTGTGTGCGTGTGTAGCTGTGAGAGTTTGAGAGTGTGCGTGTGTGGCTGTGAGAGTAAACATGTGTGGATGTGAGTGTGTGCGTGTGTAGCTGTGAGAGTGTGCGTGTGTAGCTGTGAGTGTGTGCATGTGTGGCTGTGAGAATGAGCGTGTATAGCTGTGAGAGTGTGCGTGTGTGGCTGTGAGAGTAAGTGTGTGTGGCTGTGAGAGTGAGTGTGTGTTGCTGTGAGAGTGAGCGTGTGTGGCTGTGAGAGGGTGCGTGTGTAGCTGTGAGAGTGTGCGTGAGTGGCTGTGAGAATGAGCGTGTGTGGCTGTGAGAGTGTGCTGTGTAACTATGAGAGTGTGCGTGTGTAGCTGTGAGAGTGAGCGTATGTGACTGTGAGAGTGTGCGTGTGTAGCTGTGAGAGTGTGCGTGTGTTGCTGTGAGAGTGAGTGTGTGTGGCTGTGAGAGTAAGCGTGTGTGGCTGTGAGAGTGAGCGTGTGTGACTGTGAGAGTAAGCGTGTGTGGCTGTGAGAGTGAGCGTGTGTGGCTGTGAGATTGTGAGAATGTGGCTGTGAGAGTGAGAGTGTGTAGCTGTGAGAGTGTGCGTGTGTAGCTGTGAGAGTAAGCGTGTGTGGCTGTGAGAGAGGGTGTGTGTTGCTTTGAGAGTGAGCGTGTGTGGCTGTGAGAGTGAGTGTGAGCGTGTGGCTGTGAGAGTGAGCGTGTGTGGCTGTGAGTGTGTGAGGCTGTGAGAGTGTGCATGTGTGGCTGTGAGAGTGAGTGTGAGCATGTGGCTGTGAGAGTGAGCGTGTGCGGCTGTGAGTGTGTGAGGCTGTGAGAGTGTGCATGTGTGGCTGTGAGAGTGAGTGTGAGCGTGTGGCTGTGAGAGTGTGCGTGTGTGGCTGTGAGAGTGTGCGTATGTGGCTGTGAGAGTGTGCATGTGTGGCTATGAGAGTGAGTGGGTGTGAGTAGCTGTGAGAGTGTGCATGTGTGGCTGTGAGAGTGAGCGAGTGTGGCTGTGAGAGTATGTGTCTGTGGCTGTGAGAGTGAGCGTGTGTGGCTGTGAGAGTGTGCATGTGTGGCTGTGAGAGTGAGTGGGTGTGAGTGGCTGTGAGAGTGTGCGTGTGTGGCTGTGAGAGTGAGCGTGTGTGGCTGTGAGAGGATGTGTCTGTGGCTAGAGAGTGAGCGTGTGTGGCTGAGAGACTGAATCTGCACGTGTGGCTGTGAGGGTGAGAGTGTGTGTGTAGCTGAGAGTGAGTGTGTGTGTGTGTGGCTGTTTGAGTGAGTGTGTGTGTGTAGCTGAGAGTGAGTATGTGTCTGTTGCTGTGAGAGTGAGTGTGTGCATGTGACTGAGAGAGTGAGTGTGCACGTGTGGCTGTGAGAGTGAGTGTGTGTGTTGCTGAGAGTGAGTATGTGTGTGGCTGTGAGAGTGAGTGTGTGCGTGTGACTGAGAGACAGAGTGTGCACGTGTGGCTCTGAGAGTGAGCGTGCGTGTGTGGCTGTGAGAGTGAGTGTGTGCGTGTAGCTGAGAGCGAGTGTGTGTGTGGCTGTGAGAGTGAGTGAGCATGTGTGGCTGTGAGAGTGAATGTGCGCATGTAGCCGTGAGAGTGATGTGCGCGTGTGGCTGTGAGAGTGAGTCTGCGCGTGTGGCTGTGAGAGTGAGTGTGCACCTGTCGCTGTGAGAGTGAGTGTGTGTGGCTATGAGAGTGAGTGTGCATGTGTAGTTGTGAGAGTGAGTGTGCACCTGTCGCTGTGAGAGTGAGTGTGTGTGGCTATGAGAGTGAGTGTGTGTGTGTAGTTGTGAGAGTGTGCGTGTATGGATGTGAGAGAGAGTGTGCATGTGTGGCTGTGAGAGTGAGTGTGTGTGGCTGTGAGAGTGTGCGCATGTGGCTGTGAGATAATGCTTGTGGTTGTGAAAGTGAACGAGTGTGGCTGTGAGAGTGTGTGTGGCTGTGAGAGTTCGTGTGCGTGTGTGGCTATGCGAGTGTGTGCATGTGGCTTAGAAAGTGAGTCTCACGTGTGGCTGTGAGAGTGAGTGTGCACGTGTAGCTGTGAGAGTGAGTGGATGTGGCTGTTAGAATGAGTGTGCGCGTGTATCTGTGAGAGTGTGCGTGTATGGCTGTGAGAGTGTGCTGTGTAACTGTGAGAGTGTGCGTGTGTAGCTGTGAGAGTGAACGTGTGTGACTGTGTGACTGAGTGTGTATTGCTGTGAGAGTGAGCGTGTGTGGCTGTGAGAGTGTGCGTGTGTAGCTGTGACAGTGTGCGTGTGTGGCTGTGAGAGTGAGTGGGTGTGAGTAGCTGTGAGAGTGTGCATGTGTGGCTGTGAGAGTGAGCGAGTGTGGCTGTGAGAGTATGTGTCTGTGGCTGTGAGAGTGAGCGTGTGTGGCTGTGAGAGTGTGCATGTGTGGCTGTGAGAGTGAGTGGGTGTGAGTGGCTGTGAGAGTGTGCGTGTGTGGCTGTGAGAGTGAGCGTGTGTGGCTGTGAGAGGATGTGTCTGTGGCTAGAGAGTGAGCGTGTGTGGCTGAGAGACTGAATCTGCACGTGTGGCTGTGAGGGTGAGTGTGTGTGTGTAGCTGAGAGTGAGTATGTGTGTGTGGCTGTGAGAGTGAGTGTGTGCATGTGACTGAGAGAGTGAGTGTGCACGTGTGGCTGTGAGAGTGAGTGTGTGTGTGTGACTGAGAGAGAGAGTGTGCACGTGTGGCTATGAGCGTGAGTGTGCGTGTGTGGCTGTGAGAGTGAGTGTGTGCGTGTAGCTGAGAGCGAGTGTGTGTGGCTATGAGAGTGAGTGTGCACGTGTAGTTGTGAGAGTGAGTGTGCACATGTAGCTGTGAGAGTGAGTGTGTGTGGCTGTGAGAGTGAGTGTGCACGTGTAGTTGTGAGAATGTGCGTGTGTGGCTGTGAGAGTGAGCGTGTGTGGCTGTGAGAGTATGTGTCTGTGGCTGAGAGAATGAGAGTGTGCGGCCGTGAGAGTGAGTGTGCGCATGTGGCTGTGAGAGTGAGTCTGCGCGTGTGGCTGTGAGGGTGAGTGTGTGTGTGTAGCTGAGAGTGAGTGTGTGTGTGTGTGTGGCTGTGAGGGTGAGTGTGTGTGTGTAGCTGTGAGAGTGAGTGAGAGTGAGTGTGCGTGTGTGGCTGTGAGAGTGAGTATGTGTGTGGCTGAGAGAGTGTGCGTGTGTGGCTGAGAGAGTGTGCGTGTGTGGCTGTGAGACTGAGCGTGTGTGACTGTGAGAGTAAGCGTGTGTGGCTGTGAGAGTGTGCGTGTGTGGCTGTGTGAGTGTGCGTGTGTGGCTGTGAGAGTAAGCGTGTGTGGCTGTGAGAGTAAGCGTGTGTGGCTGTGAGAGTATGCGTGTGTGGATGTGAGAGAGAGTGTGCATGTGTGGCTGTGAGAGTGAGTGTGTGTGGCTGTGAGAGTGTGCGTGTGTAGCAGTGAGAGTGAGTGTGTGTGGCTGTGAGATAGTGTGTGTGGCTATGAGAGTGTGCGTGTGTAGCAGTGAGAGTGAGTGTGTGTGGCTGTGAGATAGTGTGTGTGGCTATGAGAGTGTGCGTGTGTAGCAGTGAGAGTGTGCGTGTGTGGCTGTGAGAGTGAGTGGGTGTGAGTGGCTGTGAGAGTGTGCATGTTTGGCTGTGAGAGTGAGTGAGTGTGGCTGTGAGAGTGTGCTCATGCAGCTGTGAGATAGTTCGTGTGGCTGTGAGAGTGAGCGCATGTGGCTGTGTGAGTGTGCTTGCGTGGCTGTGAGAGTAAGCGTGTGTGGCTGTGAGAGTGTGCGTGTGTAGCTGTGAGAGTGTGTGTGTAGCTGTGAGAGTGTGCATGTGTGGCTGTGAGAGTGAGTGTGTGTGGCTGTGAGTGTGTGCGTGTGTAGCTGTGAGAGTGTGTGTGTGCAGCTGTGAGAGTGTGCATGTGTGGCTGTGAGAGTGAGTGTGTGTGGCTGTGAGAATGAGCGTGTGTGGCTGTGAGATTGTGTGTGTGGCTGTGAGAGTGTGCGTGTGTAGCTGTGTGTGTGCGTGTGGCTGTGAGAGTGTGCGTGTGTGTCTGAGAGACCGAGCATGTGTAGCTGTGAGAGTGAGCGTGTGTGACTGTGAGAGTGAGTGTGTGTTGCTGTGTGAATGAGCGTGTGTGGCTGTGAGAGTGTGCGTGTGTGGCTGTGAGAGTAAGCGTATGTGGCTGTGAGATAGTGTGTGTCGCTGTGAGAGTGTGCGTGTGTAGCTGTGAGAGTGTGCGTGTGTAGCTGTGAGAATGAGCGTGTGTGGCTGTGAGATAGTCCGTGTGGCTGTGAGAGTGTGCGCATGTGGCTGTGAGAGTTAGTGTGTGTTGCTGTGAGAGTGAGCGTGTGTGGCTGTGAGAGTGTGCTTGTGTGGCTGTGAGAGTAATCGTGTGTGGCTGTGAGAGTGAGTGTGTGTTACTGTGAGAGTGAGTGTGTGTGGCTGTGAGAGTGTGAATGTGTAGCTGTGAGAGTGTGCTTGTGTGGCTGCGAGAATGAGCGTGTGTGGCTGTGAGTGTGTGCGTGTGTAGCTGTGAGAGTGTGCGTGTGTGGCTGTGAGAGTGTGCATGTGTTGCTGTGAGAGTGAGTGTGTGTGGCTGTGAGAGTGTGCATGTGTTGCTGTGAGAGTGAGTGTATGTGGCTGTGAGATAGTGCGTGTGGCTGTGAGAGTGTGCGCATGTGGCTGTGAGAATGAGCGTGTGTGGCTGTGAGAATGAGCGTGTGTGGCTGTGAGATTGTGTGTGTGGCTGTGAGAATGTGCGCGTGTAGCTGTGTGTGTGTGCGTGGCTGTGAGAGTGTGCGTGTGTGTCTGAGAGACCGAGCGTGTGTAGCTGTGAGAGTGAGCGTGTGTAGCTGTGAGAGTGTGCGCATGCAGCTGTGAGATAGTTCGTGTGGCTGTGAGTGTGTGCTTGTGTGGCTGTGAGTGTGTGCGTGTGTGGCTGTGAGAGTAAGCTTGTGTGGCTGTGAGAGTAAGCGTGTGTGGCTGTGAGAGTATGCGTGCGCAGCTGTGAGAATGAGCGTGTGTGGCTGTGAGATAGTGCGTGTGGCTGTGAGAGTGTGCGCGTGTATCTGTGAGAGTGTGCGTGTATGGCTGTGAGAGTGCGTGTGTAGCTGTGAGAGTGAGCGTGTGTGGCTGTGAGAGTATGCGTGTGCAGCTGTGAGAGTGCGTGTGTAGCTGTGAGAGTGAGCGTGTGACTGTGAGAGTGCGCGTGTGTGGCTGTGAGAGTGTGCACGTGTAGCTGTGAGAGTGAGCGTATGTGGCTGTTAGAATGAGTGTGCGCGTGTATCTGTGAGAGTGTGCGTGTACGGCTGTGAGAGTGCGTGTGTAGCTGTGAGAGTGTGCGTGTGCAGCTGTGAGAATGAGCGTGTGTGGCTGTGAGATAGTGCGTGTGGCTGTGAGATTGTGCGCATGTGGCTGTGAGATTGTGCGTGTGGCTGTGAGAGTGTGCGCGTGTAGCTGTGTGTGTGCGCGTGGCTGTGAGAGTGAGTGTGCGTGTGTAGCTGTGAGTGTGTGTGTGGCTGTGAGAGTGAGTGTGCGTGTGTGGCTATGCGAGTGTGTGCATGTGGCTTAGAAAGTGAGTCTGCACTTGTGGCTGTGAGAGTGAGTGTGCACGTGTAGCTGTGAGAGTGAGCGTATGTGGCTGTTAGAATGAGTGTGCGCGTGTATCTGTGAGAGTGTGCGTGTACGGCTGTGAGAGTGCGTGTGTAGCTGTGAGAGTGAGCGTGTGTGGCTGTGTGTGTGAGTGAGGCTGTGAGAGTGTGCATGTGTGGCTGTGAGAGTGAGTGTGAGCGTGTGGCTGTGAGAGTGTGCGTGTGTGGCTGTGAGAGTGTGCGTGTGTGGCTGTGAGAGTGAGCGTGTGTGGCTGTGAGAGTATGCGTGTGCAGCTGTGAGAATGAGCGTGTGTGGCTGTGAGATAGTGCGTGTGGCTGTGAGAGTGTGCGCGTGTAGCTGTGTGTGTGCGCGTGGCTGTGAGAGTGAGTGTGCGCGTGTAGCTGTGAGTGTGTGTGTGGCTGTGAGAGTGAGTGTGCGTGTGTGGCTATGCGAGTGTGTGCATGTGGCTTAGAAAGTGAGTCTGCACTTGTGGCTGTGAGAGTGAGTGTGCACGTGTAGCTGTGAGAGTGAGCGTATGTGGCTGTTAGAATGAGTGTGCGCGTGTATCTGTGAGAGTGTGCGTGTACGGCTGTGAGAGTGCGTGTGTAGCTGTGAGAGTGAGCGTGTGTGGCTGTGTGTGTGAGTGAGGCTGTGAGAGTGTGCATGTGTGGCTGTGAGAGTGAGTGTGAGCGTGTGGCTGTGAGAGTGTGCGTGTGTGGCTGTGAGAGTGTGCGTGTGTGGCTGTGAGAGTGTGCGTGTGTAGCTGTGAGAATGAGCGTGTGTGGCTGTGAGATAGTGCGTGTGGCTGTGAGAGTGTGCGCATGTGGCTGTGAGATTGTGCGTGTGGCTGTGAGAGTGTGCGCATGTGGCTGTGAGATTGTGCGTGTGGCTGTGAGAGTGTGCGCGTGTAGCTGTGTGTGTGCGCGTGGCTGTGAGAGTGAGTGTGCGCGTGTAGCTGTGAGTGTGTGTGTGGCTGTGAGAGTGAGTGTGCGTGTGTGGCTATGCGAGTGTGTGCATGTGGCTTAGAAAGTGAGTCTGCACTTGTGGCTGTGAGAGTGAGTGTGCACGTGTAGCTGTGAGAGTGAGCGTATGTGGCTGTTAGAATGAGTGTGCGCGTGTATCTGTGAGAGTGTGCGTGTACGGCTGTGAGAGTGCGTGTGTAGCTGTGAGAGTGAGCGTGTGTGGCTGTGTGTGTGAGTGAGGCTGTGAGAGTGTGCATGTGTGGCTGTGAGAGTGAGTGTGAGCGTGTGGCTGTGAGAGTGTGCGTGTGTGGCTGTGAGAGTGTGCGTGTGTGGCTGTGAGAGTGTGCGTGTGTAGCTGTGAGAATGAGCGTGTGTGGCTGTGAGATAGTGCGTGTGGCTGTGAGAGTGTGCGCATGTGGCTGTGAGATTGTGCGTGTGGCTGTGAGAGTGTGCGCGTGTAGCTGTGTGTGTGTGCGTGGCTGTGAGAGTGAGTGTGCGCGTGAAGCTGTGAGTGTGTGTGTGGCTGTGAGAGTGAGTGTGCGTGTGTGGCTACGCGAGTGTGTGCATGTGGCTTAGAAAGTGAGTCTGCACTTGTGGCTGTGAGAGTGAGTGTTCGCGTGTATCTGTGAGAGTGCGCGTGTATGGCTGTGAGAGTGCGTGTGTAGCTGTGAGAGTGAGCGTGTGTGGCTGTGAGAGTATGCGTGTGCAGCTGTGAGAATGAGCGTGTGTGGCTGTGAGATAGTGCGTGTGGCTGTGAGATTGTGCGCATGTGGCTGTGAGATTGTGCGTGTGGCTGTGAGAGTGTGCGTGTGTAGCTGTGTGTGTGCGCGTGGCTGTGAGAGTGAGTGTGCGCGTGTAGCTGTGAGTGTGTGTGTGGCTGTGAGAGTGAGTGTGCGTGTGTGGCTATGCGAGTGTGTGCATGTGGCTTAGAAAGTGAGTCTGCACTTGTGGCTGTGAGAGTGAGTGTGCACGTGTAGCTGTGAGAGTGAGCGTATGTGGCTGTTAGAATGAGTGTGCGCGTGTATCTGTGAGAGTGTGCGTGTACGGCTGTGAGAGTGCGTGTGTAGCTGTGAGAGTGAGCGTGTGTGGCTGTGTGTGTGAGTGAGGCTGTGAGAGTGTGCATGTGTGGCTGTGAGAGTGAGTGTGAGCGTGTGGCTGTGAGAGTGTGCGTGTGTGGCTGTGAGAGTGTGCGTGTGTGGCTGTGAGAGTGTGCGTGTGTAGCTGTGAGAATGAGCGTGTGTGGCTGTGAGAGTGTGCGCGTGTAGCTGTGTGTGTGTGCGTGGCTGTGAGAGTGAGTGTGCGTGTGAAGCTGTGAGTGTGTGTGTGGCTGTGAGAGTGAGTGTGCGTGTGTGGCTACGCGAGTGTGTGCATGTGGCTTAGAAAGTGAGTCTGCACTTGTGGCTGTGAGAGTGAGTGTTCGCGTGTATCTGTGAGAGTGTGCGTGTATGGCTGTGAGAGTGCGTGTGTAGCTGTGAGAGTGAGCGTGTGTGGCTGTGAGTGTGAGTGAGGCTGTGAGAGTGTGCATGTGTGGCTGTGAGAGTGAGTGTGAGCGTGTGGCTGTGAGAGTGAGCGTGTGTGGCTGTGAGTGTGTGAGGCTGTGAGAGTGTGCATGTGTGGCTGTGAGAGTGAGTGTGAGCGTGTGGCTGTGAGAGTGTGCGTGTGTGGCTGTGAGAGTGTGCGTATGTGGCTGTGAGAGTGTGCATGTGTGGCTGTGAAAGTGAGTGGGTGTGAGTAGCTGTGAGAGTGTGCATGTGTGGCTGTGAGAGTGAGCGAGTGTGGCTGTGAGAGTATGTGTCTGTGGCTGTGAGAGTGAGCGTGTGTGGCTGTGAGAGTGTGCATGTGTGGCTGTGAGAGTGAGTGGGTGTGAGTGGCTGTGAGAGTGTGCGTGTGTGGCTGTGAGAGCGAGCGTGTGTGGCTGTGAGAGGATGTGTCTGTGGCTAGAGAGTGAGCGTGTGTGGCTGAGAGACTGAATCTGCACGTGTGGCTGTGAGGGTGAGTGTGTGTGTGTAGCTGAGAGTGAGTGTGTGTGTGTGTGCCTGTGAGGGTGAGTGTGTGTGTGTGGCTGTGAGAGTGAGTATGTGTGTGGCTGAGAGAGTGTGTGCGTGTGGCTGTGAGAGTGATGTGCACGTGTGGCTGTGAGAGTGTGCACGTGAACCTGAGAGAGTGAGTCTGCGCGTGTAGCTGTGAGAGTGAGTGTGTGTTGCTGTGAGAGTGAGCGTGTGTGGCTGTGAGAGTGTGCGTGTGTGGCTGTGAGAGTGTGCGTGTGTAGCTGTGAGAGTGAGCATGTGTAGCTGTGAGAGTGAGCATGTGTAGCTGTGAGAGTGAGCATTTGGTTGTGAGAGTGAGTGTGGCTGTGATAGTGTGTGCGCGCGTGTAGTTTTGAGAGTGAGTGTGCGTGTGTGGCTGTGAGAGTGATGTGCACGTGTAGCTGTGAGAGTGTGCGCGTGAACCTGAGAGAGTGAGTCTGCGCGTGTAGCTGTGAGAGTGAGTGTGTGTGGCTATGAGAGTGAGTGTGTGTGTGTGTAGTTGTGACAGTGTGCGTGGGTGGATGTGAGAGAGAGTGTGCATGTGTGGCTGTGAGAGTGAGTGCGTGTGGCTGTGAGAGTGTGCGCATGTGGCTGTGAGATAATGCTTGTGGTTGTGAAAGTGAACGAGTGTGGCTGTGAGAGTGTGTGTGGCTGTGAGAGTTAGTGTGCGTGTGTGGCTATGCGAGTGTGTGCATGTGGCTTAGAAAGTGAGTCTGCACGAGTGGCTGTGAGAGTGAGTGTGCACGTGTAGCTGTGAGAGTGAGTGTATGTGGCTGTTAGAATGAGTGTGCGCGTGTATCTGTGAGAGTGTGCGTGTATGGCTGTGAGAGTGCGTGTGTAGCTGTGAGAGTGAGCGTGTGTGGCTGTGAGTGAGGCTGTGAGAGTGTGCATGTGTGGCTGTGAGAGTGAGTGTGAGCGTGTGGCTGTGAGAGTGAGCGTGTGTGGCTGCGAGAGTGTGCGTCTGTGGCTATGAGAGTGAGTGGGTGTGAGTAGCTGTGAGAGTGTGCATGTGTGGCTGTGAGAGTGAGCGAGTGTGGCTGTGAGAGTATGTGTCTGTGGCTGTGAGAGTGAGCGTGTGCGTGTGTGGCTGTGAGAGTGAGTGGGTGTGAGTGGCTGTGAGAGTGTGCGTGTGTGGCTGTGAGTGTGAGCGTGTGTGGCTGTGAGAGTATGTGTCTGTGGCTGAGAGAGTGAGCGTGTGCGGCTGAGAGAGTGAGTCTGCACGTGTGGCTGTGAGAGTGTGTGCGCGCGTGTAGTTTTGACAGTGAGTGTGCGTGTGTGGCTGTGAGAGTGATTGTGCGCATGTAGCCGTGAGAGTGATATGCGCGTGTGGCTGTGAGAGTGTGCGCGTGTACCTAAGAGAGTGAGTTTGCGCGTGTGGCTGTGAGAGTGAGTGTGCACATGTAGCTGTGAGAGTGAGTGTGTGTGGCTATGAGAGTGAGTGTGCGCGTGTAGTTGTGAGAATGTGCGTGTGTGGCTGTGAGAGTGAGCGTGTGTGGCTGTGAGAGTATGTGTCTGTGGCTGAGAGAGTGAGTGTGTGGCTGTGAGAGTGAGTGTGCGCATGTGGCTGTGAGAGTGAGCGTGTGTAGCTGTGAGAGTATGTGTCTGTGGCTGAGAGAGTGAGCGTGTGTGGCTGTGAGAGTGAGTGTGTGTGTAGCTGAGAGTGAGTATGTGTGTGTGGCTGTGAGAGTGAGTGTGTGCGTGTGGCTATGAGAGTGAGCGTGCACGTGTGGCTGTGAGAGTGAGTGTGTGTGTGTAGCTGAGAGTGATTATGTATGTGTGGCGGTGAGAGTGAGTGTGCGTGTGACTGAGAGAGAGAGTGTGCACGTGTGGTTGTGAGAGTGAGTGTGCGTGTGTGGCTGTGAGAGTGAGTGTGTGCGTGTAGCTGAGAGCGAGTGTGTGTGTGGCTGTGAGAGTGAGTGAGCATGTGTGGCTGTGAGAGTGAGTGAGTGTGTGGTTGTGAGAGTGTGTGTGTATGTGTGGCTGTGAGAGTGAGTGTTCACGTGTGGCTGTGAGAGTGAGTGTGCGCGTGTGGCTGTGAGAGTGAGTATGTGTGTGGCTGAGAGAGTGAGTGTGTGCGTGTGGCTGTGAGAGTGAGCGTGTGGTTGTGAGAGTGAGTGTGTGTGTGTGTGGCTGTGAGAGTGTGTGCGCGCGTGTAGTTTTGAGAGTGTGTGTGCGTGTGTGGCTGTGAGAGTGAATGTGCGCATGTAGCCGTGAGAGTGATGTGCACGTGTGGCTGTGAGAGTGTGCACGTGTACCTGAGAGAGTGAGTCTGCGCGTGTGGCTGTGAGAGTGAGTGTGCACATGTAGCTGTCAGAGTGAGTGTGTGTGGCTATGAGAGTGAGTGTGCACGTGTAGTTGTGAGAGTGTGCATGTGTGGCTGTGAGAGTGAGTGTGTGTGGCTGTGAGATAGTGCGTGTGGCTGTGAGAGTGTGCGTGTGTAGCAGTGAGAGTGTGCGTGTGTGGCTGTGAGAGTGAGTGGGTGTGAGTGGCTGTGAGAGTGTGTGTGTGTGTCTGTGAGAGTGAGCGAGTGTGGCTGTGAGAGTGTGCGCATGCAGCTGTGAGATAGTTCGTGTGGCTGTGAGAGTGCGCATGTGGCTGTGAGAGTGTGCGTGTGTTGCTGTGAGAGTGAGCGTGTGTAGCTGTGAGAGTGAGCGTGTGTGACTGTGAAAGTGAGTGTGTGTTGCGATGAGAGTGAGCGTGTGTGGCTGTGAGAGTGAGCGTGTGTGACTGTGAGAGTGAGCGTGTGTGACTGTGAGAGTGATCGTGTGTGGCTGTGAGATTGTGCGTGTGTAGCTGTGAGAGTGTGCGTGTGGCTGTGAGTGTGTGTGCGCGCGTGTAGTTTTGAGAGTGAGTGTGTGTTGCTGTGAGAGTGAGCGTGTGTGGCTGTGAGAGTGTGCATGTGTAGCTGTGAGATAGTGCGTGTGGCTGTGAGAGTGTGCGCATGTGGCTGTGAGGTAGTGCATGTGGCTGTGAGTGTGTGTGCGCGCGTGTAGTTTTGAGAGTGAGTGTGTGTTGCTGTGAGAGTGAGCGTGTGTGGCTGTGAGAGTGTGCATGTGTGGCTGTGAGAGTGTGCGTGTATGGCTGTGAGAATGAGCATGTGTGGCTGTGAGAGTGTGCGTGTGTGGCTGTGAGAGTGTGCATGTGACTGTGAGAGTGTGCGTGTGTGGCTGTGAGAGTGTGCGTGTGTGGCTGAGAGAGTGAGCGTGGGTAGCTGTGAGAGTGAGCGCGTGTGACTGTGAGAGTGAGTGTGTGTTGCTGTGAGAGTGAGCGTGTGTGGCTGTGAGAGTGTGCGTGTGTAGCTGTGAGAGTGAGCGTGTGTAGCTGGGAGAGTGAGCGTGTGTGACTGTGAGAGTGTGCATGTGTAGCTGTGAGAGTGTGCGTGTATGGCTGTGAGAATGAGCATGTGTGGCTGTGAGATAGTGCGTGTGGCTGTGAGAGTGTGCGCATGTGGCTGTGAGGTAGTGCATGTGGCTGTGAGTGTGTGTGCGCGCGTGTAGTTTTGAGAGTGAGCGTGTGTAGCTGGGAGAGTGAGCGTGTGTGACTGTCAGAGTGAGTGTGTGTTGCTGTGAGTGTGAGCGTGTGTAGCAGTGAGAGTGTGCGTGTGTGGCTGTGAGAGTGAGTGGGTGTGAGTGGCTGTGAGAGTGTGTGTGTGTGTCTGTGAGAGTGAGCGAGTGTGGCTGTGAGAGTGTGCGCATGCAGCTGTGAGATAGTTCGTGTGGCTGTGAGAGTGCGCATGTGGCTGTGAGAGTGTGCGTGTGTTGCTGTGAGAGTGAGCGTGTGTAGCTGTGAGAGTGAGCGTGTGTGACTGTGAAAGTGAGTGTGTGTTGCGATGAGAGTGAGCGTGTGTGGCTGTGAGAGTGAGCGTGTGTGACTGTGAGAGTGAGCGTGTGTGACTGTGAGAGTGATCGTGTGTGGCTGTGAGATTGTGCGTGTGTAGCTGTGAGAGTGTGCGTGTGGCTGTGAGTGTGTGTGCGCGCGTGTAGTTTTGAGAGTGAGTGTGTGTTGCTGTGAGAGTGAGCGTGTGTGGCTGTGAGAGTGTGCATGTGTAGCTGTGAGATAGTGCGTGTGGCTGTGAGAGTGTGCGCATGTGGCTGTGAGGTAGTGCATGTGGCTGTGAGTGTGTGTGCGCGCGTGTAGTTTTGAGAGTGAGTGTGTGTTGCTGTGAGAGTGAGCGTGTGTGGCTGTGAGAGTGTGCATGTGTGGCTGTGAGAGTGTGCGTGTATGGCTGTGAGAATGAGCATGTGTGGCTGTGAGAGTGTGCGTGTGTGGCTGTGAGAGTGTGCATGTGACTGTGAGAGTGTGCGTGTGTGGCTGTGAGAGTGTGCGTGTGTGGCTGAGAGAGTGAGCGTGGGTAGCTGTGAGAGTGAGCGCGTGTGACTGTGAGAGTGAGTGTGTGTTGCTGTGAGAGTGAGCGTGTGTGGCTGTGAGAGTGTGCGTGTGTAGCTGTGAGAGTGAGCGTGTGTAGCTGGGAGAGTGAGCGTGTGTGACTGTGAGAGTGTGCATGTGTAGCTGTGAGAGTGTGCGTGTATGGCTGTGAGAATGAGCATGTGTGGCTGTGAGATAGTGCGTGTGGCTGTGAGAGTGTGCGCATGTGGCTGTGAGGTAGTGCATGTGGCTGTGAGTGTGTGTGCGCGCGTGTAGTTTTGAGAGTGAGCGTGTGTAGCTGGGAGAGTGAGCGTGTGTGACTGTCAGAGTGAGTGTGTGTTGCTGTGAGTGTGAGCGTGTGTAGCAGTGAGAGTGTGCGTGTGTGGCTGTGAGAGTGAGTGGGTGTGAGTGGCTGTGAGAGTGTGTGTGTGTGTCTGTGAGAGTGAGCGAGTGTGGCTGTGAGAGTGTGCGCATGCAGCTGTGAGATAGTTCGTGTGGCTGTGAGAGTGCGCATGTGGCTGTGAGAGTGTGCGTGTGTTGCTGTGAGAGTGAGCGTGTGTAGCTGTGAGAGTGAGCGTGTGTGACTGTGAAAGTGAGTGTGTGTTGCGATGAGAGTGAGCGTGTGTGGCTGTGAGAGTGAGCGTGTGTGACTGTGAGAGTGAGCGTGTGTGACTGTGAGAGTGATCGTGTGTGGCTGTGAGATTGTGCGTGTGTAGCTGTGAGAGTGTGCGTGTGGCTGTGAGTGTGTGTGCGCGCGTGTAGTTTTGAGAGTGAGTGTGTGTTGCTGTGAGAGTGAGCGTGTGTGGCTGTGAGAGTGTGCATGTGTAGCTGTGAGATAGTGCGTGTGGCTGTGAGAGTGTGCGCATGTGGCTGTGAGGTAGTGCATGTGGCTGTGAGTGTGTGTGCGCGCGTGTAGTTTTGAGAGTGAGTGTGTGTTGCTGTGAGAGTGAGCGTGTGTGGCTGTGAGAGTGTGCATGTGTGGCTGTGAGAGTGTGCGTGTATGGCTGTGAGAATGAGCATGTGTGGCTGTGAGAGTGTGCGTGTGTGGCTGTGAGAGTGTGCATGTGACTGTGAGAGTGTGCGTGTGTGGCTGTGAGAGTGTGCGTGTGTGGCTGAGAGAGTGAGCGTGGGTAGCTGTGAGAGTGAGCGCGTGTGACTGTGAGAGTGAGTGTGTGTTGCTGTGAGAGTGAGCGTGTGTGGCTGTGAGAGTGTGCGTGTGTAGCTGTGAGAGTGAGCGTGTGTAGCTGGGAGAGTGAGCGTGTGTGACTGTGAGAGTGTGCATGTGTAGCTGTGAGAGTGTGCGTGTATGGCTGTGAGAATGAGCATGTGTGGCTGTGAGATAGTGCGTGTGGCTGTGAGAGTGTGCGCATGTGGCTGTGAGGTAGTGCATGTGGCTGTGAGTGTGTGTGCGCGCGTGTAGTTTTGAGAGTGAGCGTGTGTAGCTGGGAGAGTGAGCGTGTGTGACTGTCAGAGTGAGTGTGTGTTGCTGTGAGTGTGAGCGTGTATGGCTGTGAGAGTGTGCATGTGTGGCTGTGAGAGTGAGCGTGTGTAGCTGGGAGAGTGAGCGTGTGTGACTGTGAGAGTGAGTGAGTGTGGCTGTGAGAGTGTGCGCACGCAGCTGTGAGATCGTTCGTGTGGCTGTGAGAGTGTGCGTGTGTGACTGTGAGAGTAAGCGTGTGTGGCTGTGAGAGTGAGCGTGTGTGGCTGCGAGAGTGAGCGTGTGTGACTGTGAGAGTAAGCGTGTTTGGCTGTGAGAATGAGCGTGTGTGGCTGTGAGAGAGTGCATATGGCTGTGAGAGTGTGCGCATGTGGCTGTGAAATAATGCTTGTGGTTGTGAAAGTGAGCGAGTGTGGCTGTGAGAGTGCGCGCATGCGGCTGTGAGATAGTTCGTGTGGCTGTGAGAGTGTGTGTCTGCGGTTGTGAGAGTGTGCATGTGTGGCTGTGAGAGTGTGCGTGTGTGGCTGTGAGAGTGTGCGTATGTGACTGTGAGAGTGTGCATGTGTGGCTGTGAGAGTGTGCATGTGGCTGTGAGAGTGTGCATGTGTGGCTGTGAGAGTGTGCATGTGGCTGTGAGAGTGTGCATGTGGCTGTGAGAGTGTGCGTGTGTGGCTGTGAGAGTGTGCGTGTGTGGCTGTGAGAGTGTGCGTATGTGGCTGTGAGAGTGTGCATGTGGCTGTGAGAGTGTGCATGTGTGGCTGTGAGAGTGTGCATGTGTGGCTGTGAGAGTGTGCATGTGGCTGTGAGAGTGTGCGTGTGTGGCTGTGAGAGTGTGCGTGTGTGGCTGTGAGAGTGTGCGTATGTGGCTGTGAGAGTGTGCATGTGTGGCTGTGAGAGTGTGCATGTGGCTGTGAGAGTGTGCGTGTGTGGCTGAGAGAGTGAGCGTGTGTAGCTGTGAGAGTGTGCGTGTGTGGCTGTGAGAGTGTGCGTGTGTGGCTGAGAGAGTGAGCGTGTGTAGCTGTGAGAGTGAACGCGTGTGACTGTGAGAGTGAGTGTGTGTTGCTGCGAGAGTGAGCGTGTGTGGCTGTGAGAGTGTGCGTGTGTAGCTGTGAGATAGTTCGTGTGGCTGTGAGAGTGTGCGTGTGTGGCTGTGAGAGTGTGCGCATGCGGCTGTGAGATAGTCTGTGTGGCTGTGAGAGTGTGCGCATGCGGCTGTGAGAGTGTGTGTCTGCGCCTGTGAAAGTGTGCGTGTGTGGCTGTGAGAGTGTGCGTGTGTGGCTGTGAGAGTGAGTGTGTGTGAGTGGCTGTGACAGTGTGCGTGTGTAGCTGTGAGAGTGAGTGTGTGTGAGTGACTGTGAGAGTGTGAGCATGTGGCTGTGAGATAATGCGTGTGGCTGTGCGAGTGTGCATGTGGCAGTGAGAGTGTGCGTGTGTGGCTGTGAGAGTGAGCGTGTGTGGCTGTGAGAGTGAGCGTGTGTGACTGTGAGAGTGTGCGTGTGTGGCTGTGAGAGTGAGCGTGTGTGGCTGTGACGGTAAGCGTGTGTGGCTGTGAGAGTGTGCGTGTGTGGCTGCGAGAATGAGCGTGTGTGGCTGTGAGAGTGAGCGTATGCGGCTGTGCGTGTGTGCGCATGTGGCTGTGAGAGAGTGCATATGGCTGTGAGAGAGTGCGTGTGTGGCTGTGAGAGTGAGTGGGTGTGAGTGGCTGTGAGAGGGGTGCGTTTGTGGCTGTGAGAGTGAGCGAGTGTGGCTGTGAGAGTGTGCGCATGCAGCTGTGAGATAGTTTGTGTGGCTGTGAGATTTAGCGTTTGTGGCTGTGAGAGTGAGTGGGCGTGATTGGCTGTGAGAATGAGCATGTGTGGCTGTGAGAGTGTGCGCATGCGGCTGTGAGATAGTTCGTGTGGCTGTGAGAGTGTGCGTGTGTGGCTGTGAGAGTGTGTAGTCTGCGCCTGTGAAAGTGTGCGTGTGTGGCTGTGAGAGTGAGTGTGTGTGAGTGGCTGTGACAGTGTGCGTGTGTAGCTGTGAGAGTGAGTGTGTGTGAGTGGCTGTGAGAGTGTGAGCATGTGGCTGTGAGATAATGCGTGTGGCTGTGAGAGTGTGCATGTGGCAGTGAGAGTGTGCGTGTGTGGCTGTGAGAGTGTGCGTGTGTGGCTGTGAGAGTGAGCGTGTGTGACTGTGAGAGTGTGCGTGTGTGACTGTAAGAGTGTGCGTGTGTGACTGTAAAGTGTGCGTGCGTGGCTGTGAGAGTGTGCGTGTGTGGTTGTGAGAGTGTGCGTGTGTGACTGTGAGAGTGTGCGTGCGTGGCTGTGAGAGTGTGCGTGTGTGGCTGTGAGAATGAGCGTGTGTGGCTGTGAGAGTGAGTGTATGTGGCTGCGAGTGTGCGTGTGGCTATGAGAGTGAGCGTGTGTGGCTGTGAGAGTTTGCGCATGTGGCTGTGAGAGAGGGCGTGTGTGGCTGTGAGAGTGAGTGGGTGTGAGTGGCTGTGAGAAGGTGCGTGTGTGGCTGTGAGAGTGAGCGAGTGTGACTGTGAGAGTGTGCGCATGTGGCAGTGAGAGAGTGCGTGTGTGGCTGTGAGAGTGTGCGTGTGTGACTGTGAGAGTGAGCGTGTGTGGCTGTGAGAGTGTGCGTGTGTGACTGTGACATAGTGCGTGTGGCTGTGAGAGTGTGCGTTTGTAGCTGTGAGAGTGAGTGTGTGTGGCTGTGAGAGTGTGCGCATGTGGCTGTGAGATAATGCTTGTGGTTGTGAGAGTGAGCGAGTGTGGCTGTGAGAGTGTGCGCATGTGGCTGTGAGATAGTTCGTGTGGCTGTGAGTGTGCGTGTGTGGCTGTGAGAGTGTGTGTCTGCGGTTGTGAGAGTGTGCGTGTGTGGCTGTGAGAGTGTGCGTGTGTGGCTGTGAGAGTGAATGTGTGTGGCTGTGAGAGTGTGCGCATGTGGCTGTGAAATAATGCTTGTGGTTGTGAAAGTGAGCGAGTGTGGCTGTGAGAGTGCGCGCATGTGGCTGTGAGATAGTTCGTGTGGCTGTGAGAGTGTGTGTCTGCGGTTGTGAGAGTGTGCATGTGTGGCTGTGAGAGTGTGCGTGTGTGACTGTGAGAGTGTGCGTGTGTGACTGTGAGAGTGTGCGTGTGTAGCTGTGAGAGTGAGCGTGTGTGGCTGTGAGAGTGTGCGTGTGTGACTGTGAGAGTGAGCGTGTGTGACTGTGAGAGTGTGCGTGTGTGACTGTGAGAGTGTGCGTGTGTGGCTGTGAGAGTGTGCGTGTGTGACTGTGAGAGTGAGCGTGTGTGACTGTGAGAGTGTGCGTGTGTGGCTGTGAGAGTGTGTGTGTGTGGCTGTGAGAGTGAGTGGGTGAGAGTGGCTGTGAGAGTGTGCGTGTGTGGCTGTGAGATAGTTCGTGTGGCTGTGAGAGTGTGCGTGTGTGCCTGTGAGAATGAGCGTGTGTGTGTGTGGCTGTGAGAGTGAGCGTATGCGGCTGTGAGAGTGTGCGTATGTGGCTGTGAGAGTGAACATGTATGGCAGTGAGAGTGAGCATGTGTGGCTGTGAGAGTGTGCGTGTGTAGCAGTGAGAGTGAGCGTGTGTGGCTGTGAGATTGAGTGGGTGTGAGAGTGTGCGTGTGTGGCTGTGAGGAGCGAGTGTGGCTGTGAGAGTGTGCGCATGCGGCTGTGAGATAGTTCGTGTGGCTGTGAGAGTGAGTGGGTGAGAGTGGCTGTGAGAGTGTGCGTGTGTGGCTGTGAGAGTGAGCGAGTGTGGCTGTGAGAGTGTGCGCATGCGGCTGTGAGATAGTTCGTGTGGCTGTGAGAGTGAGTGGGTGTGGCTGTGAGAGTGAGTGGGTGTGAATGGCTGTGAGAGTTGCGTGTGTGGCTGTGAGAGTGAGCGAGTGTGGCTGTGAGAGTGTGCGCATGCGGCTGTGAGATAGTTTGTGTGGCTGTGAGAGTGTGCGTGTGTGGCTGTGAGAGTGTGTGTCCGCGGCTGTGAGAGTGTGCGTGTGTGGCTGTGAGAGTGTGCGTGTGTAGCTGTGAGAGTGAGTGTGTGTTGCTGTGAGAGTGAGCGTGTGTGGCTGTGAGAGTGTACATGTGTGGCTGAGAGAGTCAGCGTGTGTAGCTGTGAAAGTGAGCGTGTGTGGCTGTGAGAGTGTGCGTGTGTGGCTGTGAGAGTGAGTGGGTGTGGCTGTGAGAGTGAGTGGGTGTGAATGGCTGTGAGAGTTGCGTGTGTGGCTGTGAGATAGTTCGTGTGGCTATGAGAGTGTGCGTCTGCGGCTGTGAGAGTGTGCGTGTGTGGCTGTGAGAGTGTGCGTGTGTAGCTGTGAGAGTGAGTGTGTGTTGCTGTGAGAGTGAGCGTGTGTGGCTGTGAGAGTGTACATGTGTGGCTGAGAGAGTCAGCATGTGTAGCTGTGAGAGTGAGCGTGTGTGGCTGTGAGAGTGAGTGTGTGTGGCTGTGAAAGTGAGCGTGTGTGGCTGTGAGAGTGTGCATGTGTGGCTGTGAGAGTGAGCGTGTGTGGCTGTGAGAGTGTGAGTCTGCGGCTGTGAGAGTGTGCGTGTGTGGCTGTGAGAATGTGCGTGTGGCTGTGAGAGTGAGCGTGTGCGGCTGTGTGAGTGTGCGCGTGTGGCTGTGAGATTAAGCGTGTGTGGCTGTGAGAGTGATCATGTGCGGCTGTGTGAGTGAGCGTGTGCGGCTGTGTGAGTGAGCATGTGCGGCTGTGTGTGTGTGCGCGTGTGGCTGTGAGATTGAGCCTGTGTGGCTGTGAGATTGAGCGTGTGTGGCTGTGAGAGTGTGCGTGTGTGGCTGAGAGAGTGAGTGGGTGTGAGTGGCTGTGAGAGTGTGAGTATGTGGCTGTGAGAGTGAACGTGTGTGGCTGTGAGATTATGAGTATGTGGCTGTGAGAGTGAGCGTGTGTGGCTTTGAGAGTGAGCGTGTGTGGCTGTGAGAGTGTGCGTGTGTAGCTGTGAGAGTGAGCGTGTGTGGCTGTGAGAGTGTGAGTCTGCGGCTGTGAGAGTGTGCGTGTGTGGCTGTGAGAATGTGCGTGTGGCTGTGAGAGTGAGCGTGTGCGGCTGTGTGAGTGTGCGCGTGTGGCTGTGAGATTAAGCGTGTGTGGCTGTGAGAGTGATCATGTGCGGCTGTGTGAGTGAGCGTGTGCGGCTGTGTGAGTGAGCATGTGCGGCTGTGTGTGTGTGCGCGTGTGGCTGTGAGATTGAGCCTGTGTGGCTGTGAGATTGAGCGTGTGTGGCTGTGAGAGTGTGCGTGTGTGGCTGAGAGAGTGAGTGGGTGTGAGTGGCTGTGAGAGTGTGCGTGTGTGGCTGTGAGAGTGAACGTGTGTGGCTGTGAGATTGTGAGTATGTGGCTGTGAGAGTGAGCGTGTGTGGCTTTGAGAGTGAGCGTGTGTGGCTGTGAGAGTGTGCGTGTGTAGCTGTGAGAGTGTGCGTATGTGGCTGTGAGAGTGAGCATGTGTGACTGAGAGAGTGAGTGGGTGTGAGTGGCTGTGAGAGTGTGCGTGTGTGGCTGTGAGAGTGAACGTGTGTGGCTGTGAGATTGTGAGTATGTGGCTGTGAGAGTGAGCGTGTGTGGCTTTGAGAGTGAGCGTGTGTGGCTGTGAGAGTGTGCGTGTGTAGCTGTGAGAGTGTGCGTATGTGGCTGTGAGAGTGAGCATGTGTGACTGTGAGAGTGTGCTTGTGTGGCTGTGAGTGTGTGCGTGTGAGGCTGTGAGAATGAGCGTGTGTGTGTGTGTGGCTGTGAGAGTGTGCGTGTTTGGCAATGAGAGTGAGCATGTGTGACTGTGAGAGTGTGCTTGTGTGGCTGTGAGAGTGTGCGTGTCTGGCTGTGAGAATGAGCGTGTGTGTGTGTGGCTTTGAGAGTGAGCGTATGCGGCTGTGAGAGTGTGCGTATGTGGCTGTGAGAGTGAGCATGTATGGCAGTGAGAGTGAGCATGTGTGGCTGTGAGAGTGTGCGTGTGTAGCAGTGAGAGTGAGCGTGTGTGGCTGTGAAAATGAGTGGGTGTGAGAGTGTGCGTGTGTGGCTGTGAGGAGCGAGTGTGGCTGTGAGAATGTGCATGTGGCTGTGAGAGTGAGCGTGTGCTGCTGTGTGAGTGTGCGCGCGTGGCTGTGAGATTGAGCCTGTGTGGCTGTGAGATTGAGCGTGTGTGGCTGTGAGAGTGAGCGTGTGCGGCTGTGTGAGTGAGCGTATGCGGCTGTGTGTGTGTGCGCGTGTGGCTGTGAGATTGAGCCTGTGTGGCTGTGAAATTGAGCGTGTGTGACTGTGAGAGTGAGCGTGTGTGGCTGTGAGAGAGTGCGTGTGTGGCTGAGAGAGTGAGCGTGTGTGGCTGTGCAAGTGAGTATGTGTGGCTGTGAGAGTGTGAATATGTGGCTGTGCAAGTGAGTATGTGTGGCTGTGAGAGTGTGAGTATGTGGCTGTGAGAGTGAGCGTCTGTGGCTGTGAAATTGTGAGTATGTGGCTGTGAGAGTGAGCGTGTGTAGCTGTGAGAGTGTGCGTGTGTGGCTGTGCAAGTGAGTATGTGTGGCTGTGAGAGTGTGAGTATGTGGCTGTGAGAGTGAGCGTCTGTGGCTGTGAAATTGTGAGTATGTGGCTGTGAGAGTGAGCGTGTGTAGCTGTGAGAGTGTGCGTGTGTGGCTGTGAGAATGAGCGTGTGTGGCTGTGAGCGTGTGTGTGTGGCTGTGAGAGTGAGCGTATGCGTCTGTGAGAGTGTGCGTATGTTGCTGTGAGAGTGAGCATGTATGGCAGTGAGAGTGTGTGCATGTGGCTGTGGGAGTGTGCGTATAGCTGTGAGAGTGTGCGGGTGTAGCAGTAAGAGTGTTCGTGTGTGGCTGTGAGATTGAGTGGGTGTGAGTGGCTGTGAGAGTGTGAGTATGTGGCTGTGAGAGTGAACGTGTGTGTTTGTGAGAGTGTGAGTATGTGGCTTTGAGAGTGAGCGTGTGTGGCTGTGAGATTGAGTGGGTGTGAGAGTGTGCGTGTGTGGCTGTGAGAGTGTGCGCATGCGGCTGTGAGATAGTTCGTGTGGCTGTGAGAGTGAGCGTGTGTGGCTGTGAGAGTGTGTGTGTGTGGCTGTGAGAGTGAGCGTATGCGGCTGTGAGAGTGAGCATGTATGGCAGTGAGAGTGAGCATGTGTGGCTGTGAGAGTGTGCGTGTGTAGCAGTGAGAGTGAGCGTGTGTGGCTCTGAGATTGAGTGGGTGTGAGAGTGTGCGTGTGTGGCTGTGAGGAGCGAGTGTGGCTGTGAGAGTGTGCGCATGCGGCTGTGAGATAGTTCGTGTGGCTGTGAGAGTGAGCGTGTGTGACTGTGAGAGTGTGTTTGTGTGGCTGTGAGAGTGAGTGGGTGAGAGTGGCTGTGAGAGTGTGCGTGTGTGGCTGTGAGAGTGAGCGAGTGTGGCTGTGAGAGTGTGCGCATGCAGCTGTGAGATAGTTTGTGTGGCTGTGAGATTTAGCGTTTGTGGCTGTGAGAGTGAGTGGGCGTGATTGGCTGTGAGAATGAGCATGTGTGGCTGTGAGAGTGTGCGCATGCGGCTGTGAGATAGTTCGTGTGGCTGTGAGAGTGTGCGTGTGTGGCTGTGAGAGTGTGTAGTCTGCGCCTGTGAAAGTGTGCGTGTGTGGCTGTGAGAGTGTGCGTGTGGCTCTGAGAGTGTGCGTGTGTGGCTGTGAGAGTGAGTGTGTGTGAGTGGCTGTGACAGTGTGCGTGTGTAGCTGTGAGAGTGAGTGTGTGTGAGTGGCTGTGAGAGTGTGAGCATGTGGCTGTGAGATAATGCGTGTGGCTGTGAGAGTGTGCATGTGGCAGTGAGAGTGTGCGTGTGTGGCTGTGAGAGTGTGCGTGTGTGGCTGTGAGAGTGAGCGTGTGTGACTGTGAGAGTGTGCGTGTGTGACTGTAAGAGTGTGCGTGTGTGACTGTAAAGTGTGCGTGCGTGGCTGTGAGAGTGTGCGTGTGTGGTTGTGAGATTGTGCGTGTGTGACTGTGAGAGTGTGCGTGCGTGGCTGTGAGAGTGTGCGTGTGTGGCTGTGAGAATGAGCGTGTGTGGCTGTGAGAGTGAGTGTATGTGGCTATGAGAGTGAGCGTGTGTGGCTGTGAGATACTGCGTGTGGCTGTGAGAGTTTGCGCATGTGGCTGTGAGAGAGGGCGTGTGTGGCTGTGAGAGTGAGTGGGTGTGAGTGGCTGTGAGAAGGTGCGTGTGTGGCTGTGAGAGTGAGCGAGTGTAGCTGTGAGAGTGTGCGCATGTGGCTGTGAGAGAGTGCGTTTGTGGCTGTGAGAGTGAGTGGGTGTGAGTGGCTGTGAGAGTGAGCGTGTGTAGCTGTGAGAGTGAGTGTGTGTGAGTGGCTGTGAGAGTGTGCGCATGTGGCTGTGAGATAATGCGTGTGACTGTGAGAGTGTGCATGTGTGGCTGTGAGAGTGTGCGTGCGTGGCTGTGAGAGTGTGCGTGTGTGGCTGCGAGAATGAGCGTGTGTGGCTGTGAGTGTGCGTGTGTGGCTGTGAGAGTGTGCATGTGTGGCTGTGAGTGTGAGCGAGTGTAGCTGTGAGAGTGTGCGCATGTGGCTGTGAGAGTGAGTGGGTGTGAGTGGCTGTGAGAGGGTGGGTGTGTGGCAGTGAGAGTGAGCGAGTGTGGCTGTGAGAGTGTGCGCATGCAGCTGTGAGATAGTTCGTGTGGCTGTGAGGTTTAGCGTGATTGGCTGTGAGAGTGAGCAAGTGTGGCTGTGAGAGTGTGCGTTTGTGACTGTGAGAGTGTGCTTGTGTAGCTGTGAGAGTGTGCGTGTTTGGCTGTGAGAATGAGCGTGTGTGGCTGTGAGAGTGAGCGTGTGTGGCTGTGTGAGTGAGCATATGCGGCTGTGAGAGTGAGCCTGTATGGCCGTGAGAGTGTGCGTGTGTGGCTGTGAGAGTGAGCATGTACGGCAGTGAGAGTGAGCATGTGTGGCTGTGAGAGTGTGCACATGTGGCTGTGAGAGTGAGTGTGTGTGAGTAGCTGTGAGAATGTGCGCATGTGGCTGTGAGAGTGAGTGTGTGTGAGTGGCTGTGAGAGTGTGCGTGTGTGCCTGTGCGATAGTGCGTGTGGCTGAGAGAGTGTGCGTGTGTAGCTGTGAAAGTGTGTGTGTGTGGCTGTGAGAGTGAGCATGTGCAGCTGTGAGAGTGAGCATGTGTATCTGTAAGAGTGAGCGTGTGTGGCTGTGAGAAAGTGCGCGTGGCTGTGGGAGTGAGCGTGTGTAGCTGTAAAAGTGCGTTTGTGGCTGTGAGAGTGAGTGTGTGTAGTTGTGAGAGTGAGTGTGTGTGGCTGTGAGAGTGAGTGTGTGTGGCTGTGAGAGTGTGTGCGTGCGCCTTTGAGAGTGAGCCTGTGTGGCTGTGAGAGGGAGCGTGTGTGGCTGTGACAGTGTGAGTATGTGGCTGTGAGAGTGAGCTTGTGTGGCTGTGAGATTGTGAGTACGTGGCTGTGAGAGTGTGCGTATGTGGCTGTGAGAGTGAGCGTGGGTGACTCTGAGAGTGAGCGTGGGTGGCTTTGAGAGTGTGCGTGTGTGGCTGTGAGACTGAGTGTGTGTGGCTGTGAGAGTGTGCGTGTGTGCCTGTGAGAGTGAGCCTGTGTGGCTGTAAGAGTGAGCGTGTGTGGCTGTGAGAGTGTGTGTGTGTGGCTATGAGAGTGAGCGTGTGTGGCTGTGAGAAAGAGCGTGTGGCCGTGAGAGTGAGCGTGTGTGGCTGTGAGAGTGAGCGTGGGTGACTGTGAGAGTGAGCGTGTGTGAGTGGCTTTGAGAGTGTGCGTGTGTGGCTGTGAGACTGAGTGTGTGTGGCTGTGAGAGTGTGCGTGTGTGCCTGTGAGACTGAGCCTGTGTGGCTGTAAGAGTGAGCGTGTGTGGCTGTGAGAGTGTGTGTGTGTGGCTATGAGAGTGAGCGTGTGTGGCTGTGAGAAAGAGCGTGTGGCCGTGAGAGTGAGCGTGTGTGGCTGTGAGAGTAAGCGTGTGTGGCTGTGAGAGTGAGCATGTGTGGCTGTGCGATAGTGTGTGTGGCTGTGAGAATGAGCGTGTGTGGCTATGAGGTAGTGTGTGTGGCTTTTAGAGTGTACGTGTGTGGCTGTGTGAGTGTGCGTGTGTGGCTGTGAGAGTGAGCATGAATGGCAGTGAGAGTGAGCATGGGTGGCTGTGAGAGTGTGCGTGTGTGACTGTGAGATAGTGCGTGTGGCTGTGAGAGTATGCGTGTGTTGCAGCGAGAGTGAGCATGTGTGGCTGTGAGATAGTGCGTGTGTGGCTGTGAGAGTGTGTGGCTGTGAAAGTGTGCCTGTGTGGCTGTGAGAGTGTGCGTGTGTGGTGTGAGAGTGTGAGTATGTGGCTGTGAGAGTGTGCATGTGGCAGTGAGAGTGTGCGTGTGTGGCTGTGAGAGTGTGCGTGTGTGGCTGTGAGAGTGAGCGTGTGTGACTGTGAGAGTGTGCGTGTGTGGCTGTGAGAGTGTGCGTGTGTGGCTGTGTGAGTGTGCATGTATGGCTGTGAGAGTGTGCATGTGTGACTGTGAGAGTGTGCGTGTGTGGCTGCGAGAATGAGCGTGTGTGGCTGTGAGTGTGCGTGTGTGGCTGTGAGAGTGAGCGTATGCGGCTGTGAGTGTGTGCGCATGTGGCTGTGAGAGAGTGCATATGGCTGTGAGAGATTGCGTGTGTGGCAGTGAGAGTGAGTGGGTGTGAATGGGTGTGAGAGTTGCGTGCGTGGCTGTGAGAGTGAGCGAGTGTGGCTGTGAGAGTGAGTGGGTGTGAGTGACTGTGAGAGTGTGCGTGTGTGGCAGTGAGAGTGAGTGGGTGTGAGTGGCTGTGAGAGTTGCGTGCGTGGCTGTGAGAGTGAGCGAATGTGGCTGTGAGAGTGAGTGGGTGTGAGTGACTGTGAGAGTGTGCGTGTGTGGCAGTGAGAGTGTGCGTGTGTGGCTGTGAGAGTGAGTGGGTGTGAGTGACTGTGAGAGTGTGCGTATGTGGCTGTGAGAGTGTGCATCTGTGGCTGTAAGATCATGTGTGTGGCTGCGAGGGTGTGCGTGTGTGGCTGTGAGAGTGAGCGTATGCGGCTGTGAGTGTGTGCGCATTTGGCTGTGAGAGAGTGCGTATGGCTGTGAGAGAGAGCGTGTGTGGCTGTGAGAGTGAGTGGGTGTGAGTGGCTGTGAGAGGGTGGGTGTGTGGCTGTGAGAGTGAGTGGGTGTGAGTGGCTGTGAGAGTGAGCGAGTGTGGCTGTGAGAGTGTGCGCATGCAGCTGTGAGATAGTTCGTGTGGCTGTGAGGTTTAGCGTGATTGGCTGTGAGAGTGAGCAAGTGTGGCTGTGAGAGTGTGCGTTTGTGACTGTGAGAGTGTGCTTGTGTAGCTGTGAGAGTATGCGTGTTTGGCTGTGAGAATGAGCGTGTGTGGCTGTGAGAGTGAGCGTGTGTGGCTGTGTGAGTGAGCGTATGCGGCTGTGAGAGTGAGCCTGTATGGCCGTGAGAGTGTGCGTGTGTGGCTGTGAGAGTGAGCATGTACGGCAGTGAGAGTGAGCATGTGTGGCTGTGAGAGTGTGCACATGTGGCTGTGAGAGTGAGTGTGTGTGAGTAGCTGTGAGAATGTGCGCATGTGGCTGTGAGAGTGAGTGTGTGTGAGTGGCTGTGAGAGTGTGCGTGTGTGGCTGTAAGAGTGAGCGTGTGTGGCTGTGCGATAGTGCGTGTGGCTGAGAGAGTGTGCGTGTGTAGCTGTGAAAGTATGTGTGTGTGGCTGTGAGAGTGAGCATGTGCAGCTGTGAGAGTGAGCATGTGTATCTGTAAGAGTGAGCGTGTGTGGCTGTGAGAAAGTGCGCGTGGCTGTGGGAGTGAGCGTGTGTAGCTGTAAAAGTGCGTTTGTGGCTGTGAGAGTGAGTGTGTGTAGTTGTGAGAGTGAGTGTGTGTGGCTGTGGGAGTGAGTGTGTGTGGCTGTGAGAGTGTGCATGTGGCTGTGAAAGTGAGCGTGTGCGGTTGTGAGAGTGTGTGCGTGCGCCTTTGAGAGTGAGCCTGTGTGGCTGTGAGAGGGAGCGTGTGTGGCTGTTAGAGTGAGTGTGTGTGGCTGTGACAGTGTGAGTATGTGGTTGTGAGAGTGAGCTTGTGTGGCTGTGAGATTGTGAGTACGTGGCTGTGAGAGTGAGAGTGTGTGGCTGTGAGAGTGTGCGTATGTGGCTGTGAGAGTGAGCGTGGGTGACTCTGAGAGTGAGCGTGTGTGAGTGGCTTTGAGAGTGTGCGTGTGTGGCTGTGAGAGTGTGCGTGTGTGGCTGTGAGAGTGAGCCTGTGTGGCTGTAAGAGTGAGCGTGGGTGACTGTGAGAGTGAGCGTGTGTGAGTGGCTTTGAGAGTGTGCGTGTGTGGCTGTGAGACTGAGTGTGTGTGGCTGTGAGAGTGTGCGTGTGTGCCTGTGAGAGTGAGCCTGTGTGGCTGTAAGAGTGAGCGTGTGTGGCTGTGAGAGTGTGTGTGTGTGGCTATGAGAGTGAGCGTGTGTGGCTGTGAGAAAGAGCGTGTGGCCGTGAGAGTGAGCGTGTGTGGCTGTGAGAGTAAGCGTGTGTGGCTGTGAGAGAGAGGATGTGTGGCTGTGCGATAGTGTGTGTGGCTGTGAGAATGAGCGTGTGTGGCTGTGAGGTAGTGTGTGTGGCTTTTAGAGTGTACGTGTGTGGCTGTGTGAGTGTGCGTGTGTGGCTGTGAGAGTGTGTGTCTGCGGCTGTGAGAGTGTGCGTGTGTGGCTGTGAGAGTGTGCGTGTGTGGCTGTGAGAGTGTGCGTGTGTAGCTGTGAGAGTGAGTGTGTGTTGCTGTGAGAGTGAGCGTGTGTGGCTGTGAGAGTGTACATGTGTGGCTGAGAGAGTCAGCATGTGTAGCTGTGAGAGTGAGCGTGTGTGGCTGTGAGAGTGAGTGTGTGTGGCTGTGAAAGTGAGCGTGTGTGGCTGTGAGAGTGTGCGTGTGTGACTGTGAGAGTGTGCTTGTGTAGCTGTGAGTGTGCGTGTGCGGCTGTGAGAGTGTGCATGTGTGGCTGTGAGAGTGAGCGTGTGTGGCTGTGAGAGTGTGAGTCTGCGGCTGTGAGAGTGTGCGTGTGTGGCTGTGAGAATGTGCGTGTGGCTGTGAGAGTGAGCGTGTGCGGCTGTGTGAGTGTGCGCGTGTGGCTGTGAGAGTGTGCGTGTGTGGCTGCGAGAATGAGCGTGTGTGGCTATGAGTGTGCGTGTGTGGCTGTGAGAGTGAGCGCGTGAGGCTGTGAGAGTGAGTGTGTGTGAGTGGCTGTGAGAGTGTGCGTGTGTAGCTGTGAGAGTGAGTGTGTGTGAGTGGCTGTGAGAGTGTGCGCATGTGGCTGTGAGATAATGCGTGTGACTGTGAGAGTGTGCATGTGTGGCTGCGAGAATGAGCGTGTGTGGCTGTGAGTGTGCGTGTGTGGCTGTGAGAGTGTGCATGTGTGGCTGTGAGTGTGAGCGAGTGTAGCTGTGAGAGTGTGCGCATGTGGCTGTGAGAGAGTGCGTATGGCTGTGAGAGAGTGCGTGTGTGGCTGTGAGAGTGAGTGGGTGTGAGTGGCTGTGAGAGGGTGGGTGTGTGGCAGTGAGAGTGAGCGAGTGTGGCTGTGAGAGTGTGCGCATGCAGCTGTGAGATAGTTCGTGTGGCTGTGAGGTTTAGCGTGATTGGCTGTGAGAGTGAGCAAGTGTGGCTGTGAGAGTGTGCGTTTGTGACTGTGAGAGTGTGCTTGTGTAGCTGTGAGAGTGTGCGTGTTTGGCTGTGAGAATGAGCGTGTGTGGCTGTGAGAGTGAGCGTGTGTGGCTGTGTGAGTGAGCGTATGCGGCTGTGAGAGTGAGCCTGTATGGCCGTGAGAGTGTGCGTGTGTGGCTGTGAGAGTGAGCATGTACGGCAGTGAGAGTGAGCATGTGTGGCTGTGAGAGTGTGCACATGTGGCTGTGAGAGTGAGTGTGTGTGAGTAGCTGTGAGAATGTGCGCATGTGGCTGTGAGAGTGAGTGTGTGTGAGTGGCTGTGAGAGTGTGCGTGTGTGCCTGTGCGATAGTGCGTGTGGCTGAGAGAGTGTGCGTGTGTAGCTGTGAAAGTGTGTGTGTGTGGCTGTGAGAGTGAGCATGTGCAGCTGTGAGAGTGAGCATGTGTATCTGTAAGAGTGAGCGTGTGTGGCTGTGAGAAAGTGCGCGTGGCTGTGGGAGTGAGCGTGTGTAGCTGTAAAAGTGCGTTTGTGGCTGTGAGAGTGAGTGTGTGTAGTTGTGAGAGTGAGTGTGTGTGGCTGTGAGAGTGAGTGTGTGTGGCTGTGAGAGTGTGCGTGTGGCTGTGAAAGTGAGCGTGTGCGGCTGTGAGAGTGTGTGCGTGCGCCTTTGAGAGTGAGCCTGTGTGGCTGTGAGAGGGAGCGTGTGTGGCTGTGACAGTGTGAGTATGTGGCTGTGAGAGTGAGCTTGTGTGGCTGTGAGATTGTGAGTACGTGGCTGTGAGAGTGTGCGTATGTGGCTGTGAGAGTGAGCGTGGGTGACTCTGAGAGTGAGCGTGTGTGAGTGGCTTTGAGAGTGTGCGTGTGTGGCTGTGAGACTGAGTGTGTGTGGCTGTGAGAGTGTGCGTGTGTGCCTGTGAGAGTGAGCCTGTGTGGCTGTAAGAGTGAGCGTGTGTGGCTGTGAGAGTGTGTGTGTGTGGCTATGAGAGTGAGCGTGTGTGGCTGTGAGAAAGAGCGTGTGGCCGTGAGAGTGAGCGTGTGTGGCTGTGAGAGTGAGCGTGGGTGACTGTGAGAGTGAGCGTGTGTGAGTGGCTTTGAGAGTGTGCGTGTGTGGCTGTGAGACTGAGTGTGTGTGGCTGTGAGAGTGTGCGTGTGTGCCTGTGAGAGTGAGCCTGTGTGGCTGTAAGAGTGAGCGTGTGTGGCTGTGAGAGTGTGTGTGTGTGGCTATGAGAGTGAGCGTGTGTGGCTGTGAGAAAGAGCGTGTGGCCGTGAGAGTGAGCGTGTGTGGCTGTGAGAGTAAGCGTGTGTGGCTGTGAGAGTGAGCATGTGTGGCTGTGCGATAGTGTGTGTGGCTGTGAGAATGAGCGTGTGTGGCTGTGAGGTAGTGTGTGTGGCTTTTAGAGTGTACGTGTGTGGCTGTGTGAGTGTGCGTGTGTGGCTGTGAGAGTGAGCATGAATGGCAGTGAGAGTGAGCATGGGTGGCTGTGAGAGTGTGCGTGTGTGACTGTGAGATAGTGCGTGTGGCTGTGAGAGTATGCGTGTGTTGCAGCGAGAGTGAGCATGTGTGGCTGTGAGATAGTGCGTGTGTGGCTGTGAGAGTGTGTGGCTGTGAAAGTGTGCCTGTGTGGCTGTGAGAGTGTGCGTGTGTGGTGTGAGAGTGTGAGTATGTGGCTGTGAGAGTGTGCATGTGGCAGTGAGAGTGTGCGTGTGTGGCTGTGAGAGTGTGCGTGTGTGGCTGTGAGAGTGAGCGTGTGTGGCTGTGTGAGTGTGCGTGTGTGGCTGTGAGAGTGAGCATGAATGGCAGTGAGAGTGAGCATGGGTGGCTGTGAGAGTGTGCGTGTGTGACTGTGAGATAGTGCGTGTGGCTGTGAGAGTATGCGTGTGTTGCAGCGAGAGTGAGCATGTGTGGCTGTGAGATAGTGCGTGTGTGGCTGTGAGAGTGTGTGGCTGTGAAAGTGTGCCTGTGTGGCTGTGAGAGTGTGCGTGTGTGGTGTGAGAGTGTGAGTATGTGGCTGTGAGAGTGTGCATGTGGCAGTGAGAGTGTGCGTGTGTGGCTGTGAGAGTGTGCGTGTGTGGCTGTGAGAGTGAGCGTGTGTGACTGTGAGAGTGTGCGTGTGTGGCTGTGAGAGTGTGCGTGTGTGGCTGTGTGAGTGTGCATGTATGGCTGTGAGAGTGTGCATGTGTGACTGTGAGAGTGTGCGTGTGTGGCTGCGAGAATGAGCGTGTGTGGCTGTGAGTGTGCGTGTGTGGCTGTGAGAGTGAGCGTATGCGGCTGTGAGTGTGTGCGCATGTGGCTGTGAGAGAGTGCATATGGCTGTGAGAGATTGCGTGTGTGGCAGTGAGAGTGAGTGGGTGTGAATGGGTGTGAGAGTTGCGTGCGTGGCTGTGAGAGTGAGCGAGTGTGGCTGTGAGAGTGAGTGGGTGTGAGTGACTGTGAGAGTGTGCGTGTGTGGCAGTGAGAGTGAGTGGGTGTGAGTGGCTGTGAGAGTTGCGTGCGTGGCTGTGAGAGTGAGCGAATGTGGCTGTGAGAGTGAGTGGGTGTGAGTGACTGTGAGAGTGTGCGTGTGTGGCAGTGAGAGTGTGCGTGTGTGGCTGTGAGAGTGAGTGGGTGTGAGTGACTGTGAGAGTGTGCGTGTGTGGCTGTGAGAGTGTGCGTCTGTGGCTGTAAGATCATGTGTGTGGCTGCGAGGGTGTGCGTGTGTGGCTGTGAGAGTGAGCGTATGCGGCTGTGAGTGTGTGCGCATTTGGCTGTGAGAGAGTGCGTATGGCTGTGAGAGAGAGCGTGTGTGGCTGTGAGAGTGAGTGGGTGTGAGTGGCTGTGAGAGTGAGCGAGTGTGGCTGTGAGAGTGTGCGCATGCAGCTGTGAGATAGTTCGTGTGGCTGTGAGGTTTAGCGTGATTGGCTGTGAGAGTGAGCAAGTGTGGCTGTGAGAGTGTGCGTTTGTGACTGTGAGAGTGTGCTTGTGTAGCTGTGAGAGTATGCGTGTTTGGCTGTGAGAATGAGCGTGTGTGGCTGTGAGAGTGAGCGTGTGTGGCTGTGTGAGTGAGCGTATGCGGCTGTGAGAGTGAGCCTGTATGGCCGTGAGAGTGTGCGTGTGTGGCTGTGAGAGTGAGCATGTACGGCAGTGAGAGTGAGCATGTGTGGCTGTGAGAGTGTGCACATGTGGCTGTGACAGTGAGTGTGTGTGAGTAGCTGTGAGAATGTGCGCATGTGGCTGTGAGAGTGAGTGTGTGTGAGTGGCTGTGAGAGTGTGCGTGTGTGGCTGTAAGAGTGAGCGTGTGTGGCTGTGCGATAGTGCGTGTGGCTGAGAGAGTGTGCGTGTGTAGCTGTGAAAGTATGTGTGTGTGGCTGTGAGAGTGAGCATGTGCAGCTGTGAGAGTGAGCATGTGTATCTGTAAGAGTGAGCGTGTGTGGCTGTGAGAAAGTGCGCGTGGCTGTGGGAGTGAGCGTGTGTAGCTGTAAAAGTGCGTTTGTGGCTGTGAGAGTGAGTGTGTGTAGTTGTGAGAGTGAGTGTGTGTGGCTGTGGGAGTGAGTGTGTGTGGCTGTGAGAGTGTGCATGTGGCTGTGAAAGTGAGCGTGTGCGGTTGTGAGAGTGTGTGCGTGCGCCTTTGAGAGTGAGCCTGTGTGGCTGTGAGAGGGAGCGTGTGTGGCTTTTAGAGTGAGTGTGTGTGGCTGTGACAGTGTGAGTATGTGGTTGTGAGAGTGAGCTTGTGTGGCTGTGAGATTGTGAGTACGTGGCTGTGAGAGTGAGAGTGTGTGGCTGTGAGAGTGTGCGTATGTGGCTGTGAGAGTGAGCGTGGGTGACTCTGAGAGTGAGCGTGTGTGAGTGGCTTTGAGAGTGTGCGTGTGTGGCTGTGAGAGTGTGCGTGTGTGGCTGTGAGAGTGAGCCTGTGTGGCTGTAAGAGTGAGCGTGGGTGACTGTGAGAGTGAGCGTGTGTGAGTGGCTTTGAGAGTGTGCGTGTGTGGCTGTGAGACTGAGTGTGTGTGGCTGTGAGAGTGTGCGTGTGTGCCTGTGAGAGTGAGCCTGTGTGGCTGTAAGAGTGAGCGTGTGTGGCTGTGAGAGTGTGTGTGTGTGGCTATGAGAGTGAGCGTGTGTGGCTGTGAGAAAGAGCGTGTGGCCGTGAGAGTGAGCGTGTGTGGCTGTGAGAGTAAGCGTGTGTGGCTGTGAGAGAGAGGATGTGTGGCTGTGCGATAGTGTGTGTGGCTGTGAGAATGAGCGTGTGTGGCTGTGAGGTAGTGTGTGTGGCTTTTAGAGTGTACGTGTGTGGCTGTGTGAGTGTGCGTGTGTGGCTGTGAGAGTGTGTGTCTGCGGCTGTGAGAGTGTGCGTGTGTGGCTGTGAGAGTGTGCGTGTGTAGCTGTGAGAGTGAGTGTGTGTTGCTGTGAGAGTGAGCGTGTGTGGCTGTGAGAGTGTACATGTATTGCTGAGAGAGTCAGCGTGTGTAGCTGTGAAAGTGAGCGTGTGTGGCTGTGAGAGTGTGCGTGTGTGGCTGTGAGAGTGAGTGGGTGTGGCTGTGAGAGTGAGTGGGTGTGAATGGCTGTGAGAGTTGCGTGTGTGGCTGTGAGATAGTTCGTGTGGCTATGAGAGTGTGCGTGTGTGGCTGTGAGAGTGTGTGTCTGCGGCTGTGAGAGTGTGCGTGTGTGGCTGTGAGAGTGTGCGTGTGTAGCTGTGAGAGTGAGTGTGTGTTGCTGTGAGAGTGAGCGTGTGTGGCTGTGAGAGTGTACATGTGTGGCTGAGAGAGTCAGCATGTGTAGCTGTGAGAGTGAGCGTGTGTGGCTGTGAGAGTGAATGTGTGTGGCTGTGAAAGTGAGCGTGTGTGGCTGTGAGAGTGTGCGTGTGTGACTGTGAGAGTGTGCATGTGTAGCTGTGAGTGTGCGTGTGCGGCTGTGAGAGTGTGCATGTGTGGCTGTGAGAGTGAGCGTGTGTGGCTGTGAGAGTGTGAGTCTGCGGCTGTGAGAGTGTGCGTGTGTGGCTGTGAGAATGTGCGTGTGGCTGTGAGAGTGAGCGTGTGCGGCTGTGTGAGTGTGCGCGTGTGGCTGTGAGATTGAGCGTGTGTGGCTGTGAGAGTGATCGTGTGCGGCTGTGTGAGTGAGCGTGTGCGGCTGTGTGTGTGTGCGCGTGTGGCTGTGAGATTGAGCCTGTGTGGCTGTGAGATTGAGCGTGTGTGGCTGTGAGAGTGTGCGTGTGTGGCTGAGAGAGTGAGTGGGTGTGAGTGGCTGTGAGAGTGTGAGTATGTGGCTGTGAGAGTGAGCATGTGTGGCTGTGAGAGTGTGCGTGTGTGGCTGTGAGAGTGTGCGTGTGTAGCTGTGAGAGTGAGTGTGTGTTGCTGTGAGAGTGAGCGTGTGTGGCTGTGAGAGTGTACATGTGTGGCTGTGAGAGTGAGTGTGTGTGAGTAGCTGTGAGAATGTGCGCATGTGGCTGTGAGAGTGAGTGTGTGTGAGTGGCTGTGAGAGTGTGCGTGTGTGGCTGTAAGAGTGAGCCTGTGTGGCTGTGCGATAGTGCGTGTGGCTGAGAGAGTGTGCGTGCGTAGCTGTGAAAGTATGTGTGTGTGGCTGTGAGAGTGAGCATGTGCAGCTGTGAGAGTGAGCATGTGTATCTGTAAGAGTGAGCGTGTGTGGCTGTGAGAAAGTGCGCGTGGCTGTGGGAGTGAGCGTGTGTAGCTGTAAAAGTGCGTTTGTGGCTGTGAGAGTGAGTGTGTGTAGTTGTGAGAGTGAGTGTGTGTGGCTGTGGGAGTGAGTGTGTGTGGCTGTGAGAGTGTGCATGTGGCTGTGAAAGTGAGCGTGTGCGGCTGTGAGAGTGTGCGTGCGCCTTTGAGAGTGAGCCTGTGTGGCTGTGAGAGGGAGCGTGTGTGCTGTTAGAGTGAGTGTGTATGGCTGTGACAGTGTGAGTATGTGGTTGTGAGAGTGAGCTTGTGTGGCTGTGAGATTGTGAGTACGTGGCTGTGAGAGTGAGAGTGTGTGGCTGTGAGAGTGTGCGTATGTGGCTGTGAGAGTGAGCGTGGGTGACTCTGAGAGTGAGCGTGTGTGAGTGGCTTTGAGAGTGTGCGTGTGTGGCTGTGAGAGTGTGCGTGTGTGGCTGTGAGAGTGAGCCTGTGTGGCTGTAAGAGTGAGCGTGGGTGACTGTGAGAGTGAGCGTGTGTGAGTGGCTTTGAGAGTGTGCGTGTGTGGCTGTGAGACTGAGTGTGTGTGGCTGTGAGAGTGTGCGTGTGTGCCTGTGAGAGTGAGCCTGTGTGGCTGTAAGAGTGAGCGTGTGTGGCTGTGAGAGTGTGTGTGTGTGGCTATGAGAGTGAGCGTGTGTGGCTGTGAGAAAGAGCGTGTGGCCGTGAGAGTGAGCGTGTGTGGCTGTGAGAGTAAGCGTGTGTGGCTGTGAGAGAGAGGATGTGTGGCTGTGCGATAGTGTGTGTGGCTGTGAGAATGAGCGTGTGTGGCTGTGAGGTAGTGTGTGTGGCTTTTAGAGTGTACGTGTGTGGCTGTGTGAGTGTGCGTGTGTGGCTGTGAGAGTGTGTGTCTGCGGCTGTGAGAGTGTGCGTGTGTGGCTGTGAGAGTGTGCGTGTGTAGCTGTGAGAGTGAGTGTGTGTTGCTGTGAGAGTGAGCGTGTGTGGCTGTGAGAGTGTACATGTATGGCTGAGAGAGTCAGCGTGTGTAGCTGTGAAAGTGAGCGTGTGTGGCTGTGAGAGTGTGCGTGTGTGGCTGTGAGAGTGAGTGGGTGTGGCTGTGAGAGTGAGTGGGTGTGAATGGCTGTGAGAGTTGCGTGTGTGGCTGTGAGATAGTTCGTGTGGCTGTGAGAGTGTGTGTCTGCGGCTGTGAGAGTGTGCGTGTGTGGCTGTGAGAGTGTGCGTGTGTAGCTGTGAGAGTGAGTGTGTGTTGCTGTGAGAGTGAGCGTGTGTGGCTGTGAGAGTGTACATGTGTGGCTGAGAGAGTCAGCATGTGTAGTTGTGAGAGTGAGCGTGTGTGGCTGTGAGAGTGAGTGTGTGTGGCTGTGAAAGTGAGCGTGTGTGGCTGTGAGAGTGTGCGTGTGTGACTGTGAGAGTGTGCTTGTGTAGCTGTGAGTGTGCGTGTGCGGCTGTGAGAGTGTGCATGTGTGGCTGTGAGAGTGAGCGTGTGTGGCTGTGAGAGTGTGAGTCTGCGGCTGTGAGAGTGTGCGTGTGTGGCTGTGAGAATGTGCGTGTGGCTGTGAGAGTGAGCGTGTGCGGCTGTGTGAGTGTGCGCGTGTGGCTGTGAGATTGAGCGTGTGTGGCTGTGAGAGTGATCGTGTGCGGCTGTGTGAGTGAGCGTGTGCGGCTGTGTGTGTGTGCGCGTGTGGCTGTGAGATTGAGCCTGTGTGGCTGTGAGATTGAGCGTGTGTGGCTGTGAGAGTGTGCGTGTGTGGCTGAGAGAGTGAGTGGGTGTGAGTGGCTGTGAGAGTGTGAGTATGTGGCTGTGAGAGTGAACGTGTGTGGCTGTGAGATTGTGAGTATGTGGCTGTGAGAGTGAGCGTGTGTGGCTTTGAGAGTGAGCGTGTGTGGCTGTGAGATAGTGCGTGTGGCTGTGAGAGTGTGTGTGTGTAGCTGTAAGAGTGTGCGTATGTGGCTGTGAGAGTGAGCATGTGTGACTGTGAGAGTGTGCTTGTGTGGCTGTGAGTGTGTGCGTGTGAGGCTGTGAGAATGAGCGTGTGTGTGTGTGGCTGTGAGAGTGTGCGTGTTTGGCAATGAGAGTGAGCATGTGTGACTGTGAGAGTGTGCTTGTGTGGCTGTGAGAGTGTGCGTGTGTAGCAGTGAGAGTGAGCGTGTGTGGCTGTGAAATTGAGTGGGTGTGAGAGTGTGCGTGTGTGGCTGTGAGGAGCGAGTGTGGCTGTGAGAATGTGCATGTGGCTGTGAGAGTGAGCGTGTGCTGCTGTGTGAGTGTGCGCGCGTGGCTGTGAGATTGAGCCTGTGTGGCTGTGAGATTGAGCGTGTGTGGCTGTGAGAGTGAGCGTGTGCGGCTGTGTGTGTGTGCGCGTGTGGCTGTGAGATTGAGCCTGTGTGGCTGTGAGAGGGTGCGTGTGTGGCTGAGAGAGTGAGCGTGTGTGGCTGTGCAAGTGAGTATGTGTGGCTGTGAGAGTGTGAGTATGTGGCTGTGAGAGTGAGCGTCTGTGGCTGTGAAATTGTGAGTATGTGGCTGTGAGAGTGAGCGTGTGTAGCTGTGAGAGTGTGCGTGTGTGGCTGTGCAAGTGAGTATGTGTGGCTGTGAGAGTGTGAGTATGTGGCTGTGAGAGTGAGCGTCTGTGGCTGTGAAATTGTGAGTATGTGGCTGTGAGAGTGAGCGTGTGTAGCTGTGAGAGTGTGCGTGTGTGGCTGTGAGAATGAGCGTGTGTGGCTGTGAGCGTGTGTGTGTGGCTGTGAGAGTGAGCGTATGCGTCTGTGAGAGTGTGCGTATGTTGCTGTGAGAGTGAGCATGTATGGCAATGAGAGTGTGCGCATGTGGCTGTGGGAGTGTGCGCATGTGGCTGTGAGATAGTGCGTATAGCTGTGAGAGTGTGCGGGTGTAGCAGTAAGAGTGTTCGTGTGTGGCTGTGAGATTGAGTGGGTGTGAGTGGCTGTGAGAGTGTGCGTGTGTGGCTGAGAGAGTGAGTGGGTGTGAGTGGCTGTGAGAGTGTGAGTATGTGGCTGTGAGAGTGAACGTGTGTGGCTGTGAGATTGTGAGTATGTGGCTGTGAGAGTGAGCGTGTGTGGCTGTGAGATTGAGTGGGTGTGAGAGTGTGCGTGTGTGGCTGTGAGGAGCGAGTGTGGCTGTGAGAGTGTGCGCATGCGGCTGTGAGATAGTTCGTGTGGCTGTGAGAGTGAGCGAGTGTGGCTGTGAGAGTGTGCGCATGCGGCTGTGAGATAGTTCGTGTGGCTGTGAGAGTGAGCGTGTGTGGCTGTGAGAGTGTGTGTGTGTGGCTGTGAGAGTGAGTGGGTGAGAGTGGCTGTGAGAGTGTGCGTGTGTGGCTGTGAGATAGTTCGTGTGGCTGTGAGAGTGTGCGTGTGTGGCTGTGAGAATGAGCGTGTGTAGCAGTGAGAGTGAGCGTGTGTGGCTGTGAGATTGAGTGGGTGTGAGAGTGTGCGTGTGTGGCTGTGAGGAGCGTATGCGGCTGTGAGAGTGTGCGTATGTGGCTGTGAGAGTGAACATGTATGGCAGTGAGAGTGAGCATGTGTGGCTGTGAGAGTGTGCGTGTGTAGCAGTGAGAGTGAGCGTGTGTGGCTGTGAGATTGAGTGGGTGTGAGAGTGTGCGTGTGTGGCTGTGAGGAGCGAGTGTGGCTGTGAGAGTGTGCGCATGCGGCTGTGAGATAGTTCGTGTGGCTGTGAGAGTGAGTGGGTGAGAGTGGCTGTGAGAGTGTGCGTGTGTGGCTGTGAGAGTGAGCGAGTGTGGCTGTGAGAGTGTGCGCATGCGGCTGTGAGATAGTTCGTGTGGCTGTGAGAGTGAGTGGGTGTGGCTGTGAGAGTGAGTGGGTGTGAATGGCTGTGAGAGTTGCGTGTGTGGCTGTGAGAGTGAGCGAGTGTGGCTGTGAGAGTGTGCGCATGCGGCTGTGAGATAGTTTGTGTGGCTGTGAGAGTGAGCGAGTGTGGCTGTGAGAGTGTGCGCATGCGGCTGTGAGATAGTTCGTGTGGCTGTGAGAGTGAGCGTGTGTGGCTGTGAGAGTGTGTGTCTGTGGCTGTGAGAGTGAGTGGGTGAGAGTGGCTGTGAGAGTGTGCGTGTGTGGCTGTGAGATAGTTCGTGTGGCTGTGAGAGTGAGTGGGTGTGGCTGTGAGAGTGAGTGGGTGTGAATGGCTGTGAGAGTTGCGTGTGTGGCTGTGAGAGTGAGCGAGTGTGGCTGTGAGAGTGTGCGCATGCGGCTGTGAGATAGTTTGTGTGGCTGTGAGAGTGTGCGTGTGTGGCTGTGAGAGTGTGTGTCCGCGGCTGTGAGAGTGTGCGTGTGTGGCTGTGAGAGTGTGCGTGTGTAGCTGTGAGAGTGAGTGTGTGTTGCTGTGAGAGTGAGCGTGTGTGGCTGTGAGAGTGTACATGTGTGGCTGAGAGAGTCAGCGTGTGTAGCTGTGAAAGTGAGCGTGTGTGGCTGTGAGAGTGTGCGTGTGTGGCTGTGAGAGTGAGTGGGTGTGGCTGTGAGAGTGAGTGGATGTGAATGGCTGTGAGAGTTGCGTGTGTGGCTGTGAGATAGTTCGTGTGGCTATGAGAGTGTGCGTGTGTGTCTGTGAGAGTGTGTGTCTGCGGCTGTGAGAGTGTGCGTGTGTGGCTGTGAGAGTGTGCGTGTGTAGCTGTGAGAGTGAGTGTGTGTTGCTGTGAGAGTGAGCGTGTGTGGCTGTGAGAGTGTACATGTGTGGCTGAGAGAGTCAGCATGTGTAGCTGTGAGAGTGAGCGTGTGTGGCTGTGAGAGTGAGTGTGTGTGGCTGTGAAAGTGAGCGTGTGTGGCTGTGAGAGTGTGCGTGTGTGACTGTGAGAGTGTGCTTGTGTAGCTGTGAGTGTGCGTGTGCGGCTGTGAGAGTGTGCATGTGTGGCTGTGAGAGTGAGCGTGTGTGGCTGTGAGAGTGTGAGTCTGCGGCTGTGAGAGTGTGCGTGTGTGGCTGTGAGAATGTGCGTGTGGCTGTGAGAGTGAGCGTGTGCGGCTGTGTGAGTGTGCACGTGTGGCTGTGAGATTGAGCGTGTGTGGCTGTGAGAGTGATCATGTGCGGCTGTGTAAGTGAGCGTGTGCGGCTGTGTGAGTGAGCATGTGCGGCTGTGTGTGTGTGCGCGTGTGGCTGTGAGATTGAGCCTGTGTGGCTGTGAGATTGAGCGTGTGTGGCTGTGAGAGTGTGCGTGTGTGGCTGAGAGAGTGAGTGGGTGTGAGTGGCTGTGAGAGTGTGAGTATGTGGCTGTGAGAGTGAACGTGTGTGGCTGTGAGATTGTGAGTATGTGGCTGTGAGAGTGAGCGTGTGTGGCTTTGAGAGTGAGCGTGTGTGGCTGTGAGAGTGAGCGTGTGTAGCTGTGAGAGTGTGCGTATGTGGCTGTGAGAGTGAGCATGTGTGACTGTGAGAGTGTGCTTGTGTGGCTGTGAGTGTGTGCGTGTGAGGCTGTGAGAATGAGCGTGTGTGTGTGTGTGGCTGTGAGAGTGTGCGTGTTTGGCAATGAGAGTGAGCATGTGTGACTGTGAGAGTGTGCTTGTGTGGCTGTGAGAGTGTGCGTGTGTGGCTGTGAGAATGAGCGTGTGTGTGTGTGGCTTTGAGAGTGAGCGTATGCGGCTGTGAGAGTGTGCGTATGTGGCTGTGAGAGTGAGCATGTATGGCAGTGAGAGTGAGCATGTGTGGCTGTGAGAGTGTGCGTGTGTAGCAGTGAGAGTGAGCGTGTGTGGCTGTGAAATTGAGTGGGTGTGAGAGTGTGCGTGTGTGGCTGTGAGGAGCGAGTGTGGCTGTGAGAATGTGCATGTGGCTGTGAGAGTGAGCGTGTGCTGCTGTGTGAGTGTGCGCGCGTGGCTGTGAGATTGAGCCTGTGTGGCTGTGAGATTGAGCGTGTGTGGCTGTGAGAGTGAGCGTGTGCGGCTGTGTGAGTGAGCGTATGCGGCTGTGTGTGTGTGCGCGTGTGGCTGTGAGATTGAGCCTGTGTGGCTGTGAAATTGAGCGTGTGTGACTGTGAGAGTGAGCGTGTGTGGCTGTGAGAGAGTGCGTGTGTGGCTGAGAGAGTGAGCGTGTGTGGCTGTGCAAGTGAGTATGTGTGGCTGTGAGAGTGTGAGTATGTGGCTGTGCAAGTGAGTATGTGTGGCTGTGAGAGTGTGAGTATGTGGCTGTGAGAGTGAGCGTCTGTGACTGTGAAATTGTGAGTATGTGGCTGTGAGAGTGAGCGTGTGTAGCTGTGAGAGTGTGCGTGTGTGGCTGTGCAAGTGAGTATGTGTGGCTGTGAGAGTGTGAGTATGTGGCTGTGAGCGTGAGCGTCTGTGGCTGTGAAATTGTGAGTATGTGGCTGTGAGAGTGAGCGTGTGTAGCTGTGAGAGTGTGCGTGTGTGGCTGTGAGAATGAGCGTGTGTGGCTGTGAGCGTGTGTGTGTGGCTGTGAGAGTGAGCGTATGCGTCTGTGAGAGTGTGCGTATGTTGCTGTGAGAGTGAGCATGTATGGCAGTGAGAGTGTGTGCATGTGGCTGTGGGAGTGTGCGCATGTGGCTGTGAGATAGTGCGTATAGCTGTGAGAGTGTGCGGGTGTAGCAGTAAGAGTGTTCGTGTGTGGCTGTGAGATTGAGTGGGTGTGAGTGGCTGTGAGAGTGTGAGTATGTGGCTGTGAGAGTGAACGTGTGTGTTTGTGAGAGTGTGAGTATGTGGCTTTGAGAGTGAGCGTGTGTGGCTGTGAGATTGAGTGGGTGTGAGAGTGTGCGTGTGTGGCTGTGAGAGTGTGCGCATGCGGCTGTGAGATAGTTCGTGTGGCTGTGAGAGTGAGCGTGTGTGGCTGTGAGAGTGTGTGTGGCTGTGAGAGTGAGTGGGTGAGAGTGGCTGTGAGAGTGTGCATGTGTGGCTGTGAGATAGTTCGTGTGGCTCTGAGAGTGTGCGTGTGTAGCTGTGAGAGTGTGCATGTGTGACTGTGAGAGTGTGCTTGTGTGGCTGTGAGAATGAGCGTGTGTGTGTGTGGCTGTGAGAGTGTGCGTGTTTGGCAATGAGAGTGAGCATGTGTGACTGTGAGAGTGTGCTTGTGTGGCTGTGAGAGTGTGCGTGTGTGGCTGTGAGAATGAGCGTGTGTGTGTGTGGCTGTGAGAGTGAGCGTATGCGGCTGTGAGAGTGAGCATGTATGGCAGTGAGAGTGAGCATGTGTGGCTGTGAGAGTGTGCGTGTGTAGCAGTGAGAGTGAGCGTGTGTGGCTCTGAGATTGAGTGGGTGTGAGAGTGTGCGTGTGTGGCTGTGAGGAGCGAGTGTGGCTGTGAGAGTGTGCGCATGCGGCTGTGAGATAGTTCGTGTGGCTGTGAGAGTGAGCGTGTGTGGCTGTGAGAGTGTGTGTGTGTGGCTGTGAGAGTGAGTGGGTGAGAGTGGCTGTGAGAGTGTGCGTGTGTGGCTGTGAGAGTGAGCGAGTGTGGCTGTGAGAGTGTGCGCATGCGGCTGTGAGATAGTTTGTGTGGCTGTGAGCGTGTGCGTGTGGCTGTGAGAGTGAGCGTGTGTAGCTGTGAGAGTGTGCGTGTGTGGCTGTGAGAGTAAGCGTGTGCGGCTGTGAGAGTGTGCATGTGGCTGTGAGAGTGAGCGTGTGTAGCTGTGAGAGTGAGCGTGTGTGGCCGTGAGAGTGAGTGTGTGTGAGTGGCTGTGAGAGTGTGCTTGTGTAGTTGTGAGAGTGAGCCTGTGTGGCTGTGAGAGAGAGCGTGTGTGGCTGTGAGATAGTGCGTGTGCCTGTGAGAGTGAGCGTGTGTGGCAGTGAGATAGTGCATGTAGCTGTGAGAGTGTGCGTGTGTAGCTGTGAGAGTGTGCGTGGATGGCTGTGAGAGGGAGCATGTGTGACTGTGAGAGTGTGCTTGTGTGACTGTGAGAGTGCGTGTGTGGCTGTGAGTGTGTGTGTGTGGCTGTGAGAGTGAGCGTATGCGACTGTGACAGTGTGCGCGTGTGGCTGTGAGTGTGAGCCTGTGTGGCTGTGAGAGTGAACCTGTGTGGCTGTGAGAGTGTGTGGGGAACATGGAGACTGGCTCTCATTCCGCAGAGTTGTGGATTCAGCAGCAGCTCCTTTAATGGGCGGCTGATTGATCCTCTAGTGAGCACCTGAATTAGCCAACTCTGAGCAAGATTATGGACACAAAACACTTTGTTGATTTATCTGTATCAATGACAGAAAATACACAATGTTAAAATTTAAACGGACAAATGGGCCAGTAGCTGTTCATTTAATCTCCATTTATAAATGTCAGCTGGTGCCTGTTGATAGGAAAAGAAAATAAATTACACAATGTCTTGAAAATACAGTTTGGATCTTCTTGCCTCTGTCCATGTTGGAATTGTAATTTTCCATGGGTGGGGGTAATGTGCTCATACACAGCACCTGTGTGTGTGGGATTTCAGACCTCCAATAGTTTGGGTGCTCCAGTTTCTTCCCACAGTCCAAAGATGTGCAGGTCAGGTGAATTGGCCATGCTAAATTGCCCGTAGTGTTCGGTGCATTAGTCAGAGGGAAAAGGAGTTTGGGGTGGGTTAGTCTTCGGAGGGTTGGTGTGGACTTGTTGGGCTGATGGGCCTGTTTCCACACTGTAGGGAATCTAATCTAAAAGTCACACATCCAAGGTGAGAGGTGAAAATGTTTAAGGTGGATACATGTGGCAAGTACTTTACACAGAGGGTGGTTGGAACACGTTGCCAGCAGAGGTGGTTGAGGCAGGCACGGTAGATTCATTTAAGATGTGTCTGGACAGATGCATGAGTATGTGGGGAGCAGAGGGATACAGATGTTTAGGAATTGGGCGACAGGTTTAGACAGTGGATTTGGATCGGCTCAGGCTTGGAGGGCCGAAGGGCCTGTTCCTGGGCTGTAAATTTTCTTTGCTCTTTGTCCTCTTCTCTGCTCCTCTTTGAATAGTGATCGTTTATATTTACCCAAAAGAGGGCAACTCCAACAGCTTGTTGGTGCTGTCAATTGTGAACGCTGTATGAATGCAGCAGAAAGATAGCAAAAAAGTTGCAAGATAACAATTTTAGCATCTTAAAGATGTACCAAAGCTCTGTAGAGCAGATTAAGTATCTTTGTAGTGTGGCCACTTGGTTGGTTAGCGCAGATGGTTAGAGTGTGGTGCTAATAATGCCAAGGGATCAATGCCCACACTAACCAAGTGTAGTGCTGAGGTTGGCAGTGCGGTGTCAGGGTTGGTGATTGCTTTAAATTTTTTATGGGTGGCTCAGTGGTTAGCACTGCTGCCTCACAGCACCAGGGTCCTGGGGTTTGATTCCCGCCTGCCTGTGTGGAGTTTGCACATTCTCCCTGTGTCTGCGTGGGTTTCCTCCAGGTGCTCCGGTTTCCTCCCTCAATCCAAAGATGTGCAGGTCAGGTGAATTGGCCATGGTCAATTGCCCGTAGTGTTAGGTGTGTTAGTCAGGGATAAATATAGGTTAGGGAAATGGGTTTGATTGGGTTTCTCTTCGGAGGGGCGGCGTGGACTTGTTGGGCCGAAGGGCCTGTTTCCACACTGTAGAGAATCTAATCTAATCTAAATAGTACTTTCATATCCACTGGCGAAGGTAATTAATTCCTCAGCTTCACTCAAAACAGAAGCAAGTTCTCTGATGGTGAAAAACATCACTAAACAAAAACCAGAAAATGCTGCAAGCATCAGTGATACAAGCAGCACAAACCTGCTCAGAGATATTCTTACACATACTCGAGCAGGTGGGACCTGAAGCCAGGCCTCACGACTCAGAGGTAGGGGCACTACCACTGCACCACTAGAGTCTTTAGACAGGCAGCACCGATGATGAAAGCCTATCAGCCTGAAAATCTATTAACTTCCCCACGTTATCTGAAAACCAGGAACTCCAACATTGGAGCTGTCCCTGAGGATCAACCAGATTGCGTACTGGAGTAGGACAGAAACTGCTGACTGGACGTGGCAGTGAGTGAGCTGAGTGAAGGCTGGCAGCTTGCCTCCCAGTATCTGTGCACTCAGATAGCCAACCTACCGCAGGGAGAGAGAGCAAGCCAAGACGTGCATTTACACTGAGACTGAGGCACCAGATCAAATATTCCTCGGATATGAAAACCCCATTAGGCTTAATGCATCTGTCAGTTCTTCACTTAAGTCAATCATTGGAGCGAACTGCGATCGATTAAAAAATTCATATCACTGGTCTGTTGCCCTGGTGAATCCTGCTGTACAAATGATGGTCTGGATGTAATAGCTAGTGAATTATTACTGTTCAACAGAGAGAGAGAGAGAGAGAGAGAGAGAGGGATGAGGTTGTTAATTAATGGAGGGCTGGGGTTGGGTTATCTATTCTTTAGGTGTTTTTGTGATCTTTGTGCTCTGATAAAAATGGCCCTTCCTTAAAAAATGGGGGTTGGCATTCAGTACATCAGAGACAGCTCCATTGTGGGAGGGGCTGTCCTTCAAATGACTTGGAAAATGAAGGTAAGTTTTCGACCTTCCATCGTCAATGACGACCTTCCATCGTCAATGACGACCTTCCATCGTCAATGCTGCCAGTCTCGCTGTCTTTCTCCAGCATTTTGACTTTATTTTAGATCTCCAGCAGTCGCATTATTTTGCTTTTATTTGAGCATGGAGTCTACTTTGGCATTGATTTTCCACAGACTGTGTCTGGGCAATACACGTTATTGTCAAAATAGCAAAGTGAGGATGGCACGGTGGTTAGCACTGCTGTCTCACAGCGCCAGGGACCCAGGTTTAATCTCACCCTCAGGCAACCGTCTGTGTGGAGTTTGCATGTTCTCCCCGTGTCTGTGTGGGCTTCCTCTCGCAGTCCAAAGATGTGCAGGTTAGGTGGATTGGCCATGCTAAATTGCCCATAGTTTCCAGGGATGAGCAGGTTAGGGTGGATTAGCCGTGGGAAGGTTATAGGGTAGGGGAGCAGGTCTGGGTAGGATGCTGTTTGGTCAATGTGGACTTCATGGGCCAAAGGCCTGCTTCCACACTTTGGAGATTTCTATGGTTCTATTTGAGTGAAAACCAACACGTGAAGGACAAAAACAATCAATACATAGTCAATTCTCCAATTTACAATGTACATTCTGCGTGAGATGCACAGTTACCTTGGGATATAGGAGCTTGTCTCTGCAAGTGAATCAAAACTGCCAGATATCACCAACTAGTACTCAGGTGGGACTCATTCCCATTTCAATTTTAACACTGTTCTTGTCAAATTCAAAAGGTCAAACCAACATGCTGGCTTAAAAAGGAAGCTTCACAAACAAATAAGGGAAACACTGAAACAAACATAGAGAATGCTGGGAAAACTCAGCAGGTCTGACAGCATCTTTTGGGGACAGAACACAATTAACATATCAAGTCTAGTATGACTTCCATAGAATCACACTGGACTCAAAACATTGACTCTGTTTCTCTCTTCACACGGACTGTTGAGTTCCTCCAACATTCTCTGTGTTTGTTCTACAGTCTGTTATGTACTTTTTTTAAAGTACACTCCTGTAAGTGGACATTTGATTTGCATGATGCAAGCTCCCAAAGAAATAAATGATTAGTTAATCAGTTTTGGGTGGCACTGATTGACACTGGCTAAGGCAATGGCAGAATTCCTCTCATTTTCCTGAAGTTACAGTAAAGGAAAATAGTTAATTTTTTAACAAGATATTCAATTAAAAAATGCATTTTAAAAGGTGTGGAGGTAAAAATAAATTGAGTAGAAAACAAATGAAAATAAAATTATTGTCTCAGGATGATTTACGGTTTAATATAGTGTCATATATCACAGAAACAGACCATTCGCTCCAACTTGTCTGTCCTGAACAGACATTCCAATCTGACCTAGTCCCGTTTGCCAGTATTTGGCTCATATCCCTGTAAATCCCTCCAATTCATATACCCATCCAGATGCCTTTTAAATATTGTAATTGTACCAGCCTCCACCACTTCTTCTGACAGCTCATTCCATACATGCATCAGCCTCTGCTGAAAAAGTTACCCCTCAAGTCCTGTTTAAATCTTTCCCCTCTCACCTTAAACCTATGCCCTCTAGTTTTGGAGAAAGACCTTGGCTATTCACTCAATCCATGCCCCTCATGACTTTATAAACCTCAGTGAAAAGGTATAATCTCCAACAATGCAACTTACACTCAGTACTCACTGAAATGTCAGCAATTTGAGTGCTTATATAATATCTTTAACATAATAAACACTTCAAGAAGCATTACAAATCAAAGATTTGACGTTCAGCCACGTTGTGATGTTGGGACAAGTGACTGAAAGCTTGTTCAAAGAGGCAGGTTTTAAGGAAGAGGCAGGTCTTAAAAGAAAGAAAAGAGGTAGAGAGAGAGAAATGAAGAGGTTTAATGGGGAAATTCCAGAAATCAGGGCCAAGGTAACTAGATGGATTAAAATCAGGGAAGAGGCCAGAATTAGAGAATTACAGGGCAGCACAGCTGCTCAGTGGTTAGCACTGCTGCCTCACAGCACCAGGGACCTGGGCTCAATTCCACCCTCAGGTGACTGTGTGGAGTTTGCACATTCTCCCCGTGTCTGTGTGGGTTTCCTCCGAGTCCTCCGGTTTCCTCCCACAGTCCAAAGATGTGCAGGGCAGGTGGATTGGCCATGGGAGATGCGGGGATAGGGGGTGGGTGGAGGGGATGGGAATGGGTGGGATGATCTTTGGAGGATTGGTGTGGTCTCAATGACCCGAAAGGCTGTTTCCACACTCTGGAGATTTTATGGTTCCAGAGAAATGCAGTTAACCTGCAGGATCGCTGACTGGAGGGGAATTGCAGAAATAGGAAAGAGCAAAGTCATAGAGGGATTTGAATACAAGGATGACATTCAAAACTAAAACATTTTTCTCCTGGAGGCTAACCAGGCATCATTCTCGATGAGACCAAAGGCCAGGAGTGGGGTTCAAATAACAGCCTTGCAGTTTAGAAGTCAGAGGGCTGAGGTCAAGTTAACACTAGTTTGGAGATTTGAGACTTAGTGATCCACATAACCGTATAAATCATTGTGTAACGTGTCGAGTTTAGAATAGGTAAGTGATATCTGTTCTGAATGCATTTTTAAAAACATTCATTCCCAACCTTTGATCATTCACTGGAATTCAATGCCCCTCCCTCAGTGATAGTTTGGGACAGTGATTTGGTAGGTGACATCAAAGGGGGCTTAAGAGCCAACCGTGATACTGTGTGACTGGAGTCACGTGCAGACCAAACTGGGTCAAGATGGGAGTTGAACCAATTGGGTTTTGATAATATTCCAACAGCTTCACAGATACATTTTGCTGGTAGCAGTTTTTTTAATTTCCTGATGTTGCTTTGAATCTGAATTCAGGGAGTTAACTCTCATTCTACTGGAACAGTAATCTAGATCATGACTATTAATCTGGTAATGTGGCCCAATGTGTGCTGCCAGCTGTTTGTTACAATGTGTAAGGATTTGGCATCACTGAGACTGCCTCCGCTCAACAGCTTCACCCTGGGCCTCGACAAAGCACACACCAGAAAACAGGCTGCAGATGGAAAAGCAGCAATTCACAATCTCAGTCCCCCAGGGAACAATCCAACTCCATCACAATCCCACCCCCACTTCACAATCACAGCCCCTCGCAACTCCACCCCATCCCAATCCCAGCCCCTCACAATCCCTGCCCCTTGCAATCCCACCCCATCCCAATTCCATCCCTCACAATCCACCCCATTACAATCCCACTCCCTCACAATCCCACGCTACCCCAATCCCAGCCCATCACAGTCCTAACCTCCACCCCCAAGTCACAATCCCAACTCCACCTCCCACTCCTACCCAATCCCAATGCCAATTTATATCCTCACCTCACAATCCTATCCACTCATAACAATCTCACCCTCCCACCCCCACCTCCCAATCCCAAACCTCAATTCCACCCCCCACCTCCCAAACCCACCCTTTTGCACTCCCAAACCCACCCCTCAATCTCTAAATCCAACCCCCCACTCCCAAACCCACCGTTCCACACTCCCAAACCCACCCCAACCTCTCAATCCCACCCCACCACTCCCAAACCCACCCCCCACTCTCAAACCCACCACTCAACCTTCCAATCCCAGACTCCTCCCAACCTCCCATTCCCAGACCCCTCAACCTCCCAATGTCACTCGCCCCAACCTCCCAATGTCACTCCCTCCAACCTGCCAGTTCCAGCCTCCCAACCACCCAATCCCAGCACTCCTCCACCTCCCAATCCCAGACCCCTCCCAACCTCCCAATCCCAGCCCCCCAACCTCCCAATTCCCCTCCCCCAACCTCTCAATCCCATGCCTCCAACCTCCCAATCCTACTCACCCAACCTCCCAATTCCATCCCCCCCAACCTCCCAATCCCACACCTCCAACCTCCCAATCCCACTCTCTCCAACCTCACAATCCCACTCCTTATAACCTCCCAATCCCACACCCCCAACCTCCCAATCCCATCCCCCAACTCCTAATCCCATCCCCCCAACCTCCCAACCCTACACCCCAAACCTCCCAATCCCATCCCCCAACCTCCCAATCCCACACCCCCAACCTCCCAATCCCACACACCCAACCTCCCAATCCCACACACCCAACCTCCCAATCCCATCCCTCCAACCTCCCAATCCCACTCCACCAACCTCACAATCCCACCCCTCATTTTCCCAATCCTATCCCCCAGCCTCCCAATCCCATTCTCCCTTCCCAATTCCATGATGACTTCACAAGCCCACCTCCTACTCCTCGATCCTACCTCACTGCCTTGCTCATGATATAGTTATTCTGTTTTCCAATACTAATGTGAAAATAAAAGGTCAGAATGATGAAGTTAAGAAAAATACAATTTATTAAACAAAATATTCCAATGGAAGATAAATTTTGTATTTTTACATGTTACAAAGAAAATGTTATCACAACAGCATTTCTTTTATACAGAGAAGGACATTTCACAGCCTTTCATTTCATGATCTCAAGAAGTCCCATAGACAATTCAATACACTTTTGTGAAGAGCTGTTATTAATGCAAATAAAGTAAATGTTGCATTTTATAGTGTCTTTCACAGCCACCAGATATCCCAAACATATTTACAGGCAATGAAGTTATTTTTTAGAATTGTAGTTACTGATGTAGTGTAAGGAAGACGGCAGCCAACTTTGCAACAGATTTCCATAAACAGCAATAAGTAAATATTTAATAAACAGACTTAGTGATTTTGTTTGACCGAGACTGTGGGGAAAGTCCCTAGCATTCTACAAAATAGTTTCATGGTCTTTTTCACATTCATGAGAGAGGATCAACATGGTTTTGTTTTAACAGCCCATCAAAAAGATGGCAATTCCATCAGTGCAGTGCTCCTTCAGTACTGTACCGGGAGCAGCAGTCTGGGTTTTGCGCATGAGTTTCTGGAGTGGGGTTTGGGACAATGCTGACATTTAGGCAAGAGTGCTACTACCACTGAGCCATAGCTGAGACTGGACGATCCAAACTGAGGGCCGCAAGGTGTCACTGTTTCCAGTACTGAAAGGTGGGTGCTTCTCAGAGGGTTGGATTGGATAAGAAGCAGAAGCAGGAATAGGCCAAATGACACAAAACCAGAAATAGCGGGAGAAACTCAGCAGGTCTGTGGACAGAAAGCATAGCCAATGTTTTGGGTCCATTGACCTTTCTTCAGAACTGGCGAATTGACCATTGAAGCTTTCTCTGCCATTCAACAAGATCATGTTGAACTCCAATGTCAATGTCACTTTCCAGCAGTATCTCCATATTCCCCAGTGTCCAAAAATGGATTGATCTCAGCATAAACTTCCAGATTCCCCTGGTAGAGAGTTCAATAATTCACAACTCTTGGAGTGAGAAACTTTCTCATCTCAGGGTGAACAACCTCTCAGTATTTACCTGTCAACGCCTTAACAGACTTTACAAATTTTGAATTCGCCAATTTGGGACTGCTTTCCATGGAGAAGATTTGAAAGAGCTACTCAAAAGGAAGGGAACAGAGTTGATCGGGACAAACGTGCTCCCATTGCATTGGAATGACCGAAAAGCAGAGGGCACAGATTTAAGGCAACAGGTAAATAAAAAGAACACACAAGAGAAATTTTCTAATGCAGCGAGTGACTGTGACATGGAAGTGATGTCTGAGGATGTAGTGGAGGGAGCTTCGATCAAGGTGTCCAAGAATTGTTACCTAAAAAGCAACAGTTTGCAGAATCAGAGGGTGAAGGCTGGGGATGGCATTGCTCATTCAGAGAGACAATGCTGACATCATGGGCCAAATGGCCTCCTTCTCTGCTGTAACAATTCTATGATTCTGCTTCGATCAAGTCACACCACATTACGAAGTAGGGTGGTGCCAACAGAGTGGGTTCAATTCCTGCACTGGCTGAGGTTACCATGCAGGACTTTCTTCTTACCCTCTCTCCCTTGTTTGAGGTGTGGTGACCCTCAGGGTAAACTACCACCAACCACCTCTCTTTCATGACAGAGCAGCTGATGGTTCCAGTCGGATATAGCGATTACCGTGTTCTTTTAAACTCCAGAGGAACAGGAGCCAGTTCTATGCAATGTCATGAGTCAGGATACTAGGCTAAAGAATGAGTTTGTCTTTTTAATGACTTGTAGGAGAAAGTGAGGACTGCAGATGCTGGAGATCAGAGCTGAAAATGTGTTGCTGGAAAAGCGCAGCAGGTCAGGCAGCATCCAAGGAGCGGGGGAATCGACGTTTCGGGCATGAGCCCTTCTTCAGGAATGAGGAAAGTGTGTCCAGCAGGCTAAGATAAAAGGTAGGGAGGAGGGACTTGGGGGAGGGGTCCTGGAAATGCGATAGGTGGAGGGAGGTCAAGGTGAGGGTGATAAGGTGAGGGTGATAGGCCGGAGTGGGGGTGGGGGCGGAGATGTCAGGAAGAAGATTGCAGGTTAGGAAGGTGGTGCTGAGTTCGAGGGTTGGGACTGAGACAAGGTGGGGGGAGGGGAAATGAGGAAACTGGAGCCTTCGTGAAGAGCGCCTCATCTTCCACCTAGGAACCCTCCAACCACAAGGGATGGACTCAGATTCCTCATTTCCCTATCACCCTCACCTCCAGCAACACATTTTCAGTTTTTAATGACTTGGCCAAACGTCGTTCTTCCACCAACATTAATAAAGCAGCACAACTGGTCAGCTACCTCCAGCTTGAGGATCTTGCCACGCAGCTCCTGGGCAGATTGGCAGCAGATCAAAACAAGATCCTCTCCAAGTGTCAGCCGTATGGGTGGTGGCAGGTCAGAGTCACTGAAAGGAAGACTTGCTGGATTGACTGTGCCTGGCCTATTCTCTCACTGTCACAGAACAAGGGCACAAGCTACTGCTGACATTTACAATGTACTGTTTAGAAGAAAATGCAGGGAAAATTAAAATCCTTCACAGAAGGAACTGTGGGAAGGCTGATGGCAAATGTCATGGATTTTGAATCCATTGAAATGATTAGGTGAGAAAAAGGATTCTTATCTGGAAAGATAAATCTCGATAAGTTAGTGGATGGGGTTGAAAAACATTAAAAAGGGAACTGAACCCCTCTCTCGCAATTAGGCCAAAATACAAAGAGGCTTCAGTTGGATGTAGCCTGGGACAGACCGCATTCAAATCTGGGAGTCTCGCTAAATAGGTCCTGAATTCATCAGAATAATGCTGGTTCATAAAAGTTCAACTGTGAGGACCCATTGTTTAGATACGGACCATATAACTTTGCAAATATAAGTAAAGGGTGTGATCTGACTGCAAGTCTCAAGTGGTAAAAGGATTTGATAGGATGGATAAAGTGAATCTCCTCTCTCTGCTGAGGGAATACATGGCAAGACAGGATAATCGCCTTTTTGAAATTAGGCCATTCAGGAGGAGAGCAATTAATGAGTTGAAGTGAGACAGTCTGCAATCCTAGTGGGAAATTGAGCACTTTTCAGGAATTTAGATCACCTACAGAGAATATTTATTATTTATGTTGTCTTCTACACATTCTCCTACAACATCAGAAGCTGTGGGTCCTGCTGGTTATGTGTAATGTAAACAATTGCACGATCATACACACACATCCCAGTCATCGAACCAGCACGAGGTATGAACATAACATGTTTCCAGCTATGAGATGTTGCACAGTGGGTTAAATAAATCTGCAATGGGTGCAGCTCTGAGATTAAACTTGTGGCACAGACAGCTGTAACACTTCTTGCAGTGGGAGACAGTCTGCAGCACCCAACTCTGCTCTCTCACTCTCAGGATGAACCTGTCGCTGGCATCTCTATCAGTTCATGGATCATGGTATTTAGTGTAGCCCCGGGCTGAGGCCAAGTCTTGTCTCGGAAACTGAGCAGTGGGTTGGCCAGTGCCTACATCTTGCCGTTCATCTTCCTGTGGGAGCAGATTGCAGCCCAGAGTCTGCACAGCATTCCACCCCTAACACAGAAAGACATCCTTTAGTGAGTGTGGAGACAGATCCTGTCCTATATAAGTACACAGTGCTCTCTACATGCATTGCTGCATATGAACCCATACACATACATATACGCCCAAAGCATTTTGGAAGCAGGGCACTGACCATTAGACACTTCTTTCTGGTATTAACTGGGGAAATGCCCCATCACACATTTCCAATGTAGTGCCATCTACCTTCACCATCCCGGGTAAAGTGGGCAACAGCACTAATGCCACTGACCACTTTCCATCAACAGTGTTGCGTAAGGCTATTTCAGGCAGCTCAAACCTCTGCTCAATGACTAAAGTTAAATAGCAAAGGTTCATCAGTTCGTCCAATCTCCTGGAACCTCTTATAACCACAGAACATTTTGAAAATAAAGCCATTATTCTGACCACCTCTTATCCAAGATAATGTATACACGTATTATCAAATTGAGATGCGTCTGACTTATCCTGCGAGCAATTTCAAATTCTGAAATGTAATGATTATTACAATTAGGGAGTAAGTAAGTATCACTTATTCCGGCTTTCTCTCACAATGCACATTGCTAATCTCCAATCACTGTCACTTTTTGCCTGTCAAAAATTCTGAATCCCATCTTAATTAGTACATGTGATGATGGCTTGATTTTAAATTACCATTCAATAATATCAGCTTCCAGCCATTTAATTCGTTAATGACACTTAAAATGAATAAATCAGTGTCTTTGAACTAGCAAAGAAAGGTACTTATGTCTCCAATTGTAACTTAAGATGATACTGGCCATCCTGTATCTTAAATCCTTTCCTAAATCTTATGGTCTTATCCAGGGTTAGGGGTAGAAGGCAGGAGAATGGGGATGAGAAACAAACCAGCCAGGATTGAATGGGGGAGCATACCCGATGGGCTAAAGGGTCTAATTCTACTACTCTATCTGATGGTATTATGGCCATGTTATATTGTGCAGTACGCAATGCCAGCACGTCATATTTACACATATTCTCCCACAATATGCAGCGTGATGGTACTGTGGCTTGAAGAGGTGTATTTTATTCTGGTTATTTTTGAAGAGAGGTTTTAAGGCCCAGCTGGAAAGCGGAACTGCTAGAGTAAATTACAGGCCTTGGGATTTTCTTTTAACAATTGGACCAATAGAAGCAACCTGAATGGATGTGGTCAAACTCCCACAGATCCAGGAGTTTTAGTTTAGCTTTCTGCAGTTGCTGTTGGGTGTTGAATATGTAGAAGCGATTTACTTTCTCCTCTCAGCTTCAGCCAAAATCTGAGGGGGTTCTCTTCCTAGTCCATTGGAGTTGCATGTGAGACAATCTGTTTTCATAATTTGCCTTTTGCCAAGAGTGAGTTTACAGGATGCTACTGTAACAGTTGAACAGTTAATACTTACTGTATCTATTGTTCTGTTAAGTCTTCTAATAGAGTTCAGTTACTTCAGTTCTTTCTTTCTTTCGGTATACCTTAATTATAGGGCGTCACAATGGTTCAGTCGTTAGCACTGCTGCCTAACAGCACCAGGGACCTGGAGTTCAATTCTAGCCTCGGGTGACTATCTGTGTGGAGTTTGAACAATCTCCCTGTATCTGTGCGGGTTTCCTCCCATAGTCCAAAAAGATGTGCAGGTCAGGTGAACTGGCCATTCTAAATTGCCCGTAGTGTTCAAGGATGTGCAGGTTAGGTGCATTAGTCAGAGGTAAATCTAGAGTAATAGGATAGGGGAATGGGTCTGGGTGGGTTACTCTTTGGAGGGTCAGTGTGGACTTGTTGGGCCAAATGGCCTATTTCCACACAGTAGGGATTCTATAGTGGATTAATACAATGTGTGTTTGCTTTAAGTCCAGTAGTTTGAACAATCAAATTGCATCTGGAATGCAACACCTTACATTTACCTATAAAATCAGATAAAGTGAGAGCCTAAACTATCTTCTGAATATCTTGAGGGGGTTTGGTCTAGTCCATAGTAGCAATGTGGGCTGGTTTCTGGATATGGACACCATTGGAAAGGTCAGCAATTTTTATCTGTTTGCAGAGAATCTGCTGGTGTGCGCCTCCCTCTTGAACTACTGCAGTTCCTATGGTGTTGGTGCTCCACTCATAGTGTACCTCAGGCTGCTGATCCAGTCTCAATGATAACACAGCGATATGCGTCTAAATCATGGTGTGCAATTAATTTCAGCACTTAATTGATGGTTGGCAGAAGGCTGATAGAACAGCAACTGCCTTGGTTAGACTAACCGTCTCTTCGCAGATGGGTAATATTTGTGCCACACAAGTGCCAGACAATGCCCAACAAGGGAGAAACCAATCCTCCCATCTTGACATTCAATCACTTTACCATTGCTCAATCCCCCGCCATCAATATCCCTGGGGACTACCAGAATTTCACCATATAACCACTGTGGCTACAGGAGTAAGTCATACTGCGGTGAGTAACCCACCTCCTGACTCACCCACTATCCACAAGGTACAAGTGTGAGGGAATACTCCCCACTTGCCTGGATGGGGGCAGCTCCAACAACACTCAAGAAGCTCGACACCATCCAAGAAAAACTGCCCACTTAATTTATTTCCACTACTTTCAAAACTCTCCTTCAACCACCAATGCACAAACGTAGCAATCTATACCAAGTACAAGATACTTAATGCTAACAAATTGCATATCAAGTCTCCTTTAACAACACTTTACAAACCTGTGACCACCACCATTTAGAAGCACAATGCATGAGAAACCTACCACCTACAAGTTCACTTCCAAGCTACTTACCATCCTGACCTGGAGATATGTCACTGTCCCTTCGGTGACACGAGGTCAAAATCCTGGAATCCCTCCCTCATGGCATTGTGGGTCTACCTACAATATATGGACTGAAGCAGTTGAAGAAGACAGCTCAACACCATCTTTCTTTTTGCCCTCCTGGAGAGGTTTCCCATGGGAGCTATTTGAAAAAGCAAAGAATTCTCCTTGTATCCTGTCCCAATATTTATCCCCTTAAAAAAACAGATTATTTGGCCAATCGGACATCACCTATTTATGGGAGTTTGTTCAGTGCTGCTGCATTTCCTACATTACTGCAGTGAGTATACTTCTTTCTATCATTGAGAAGTGCCTTTGGCCATCCTAACATCACAGAAGCAGCTATATAAATGCAGGTTTTTCTACAATGACAGCTCATGAAATAAGAAGTAGAAACAACAGCAGATCCCTTAAACCTGCTCCACTATTTAATAGATACGTGGCACATCTGATTGTGGTCTGAACACCATTTTCCTGCTTGCCACTCCTCATAGTGTTTGACGTTTTTCAATATTAAAAATCTATCTAACTCAGCCTGGAATATATTCAATGATTCAGCCTCCCCTGCTGTCGGACAAGCGAATTCCTGAGGTAAACAATTCCTGTGGTGAAGAAATTCATCCTTATCTGCAGCTTAAATGGGAGACAACTCCTTAAACTGTTACCCCCACAGGAGGAAACATCTTGCCAGCATCTACCCAGTTAAAACACCTCAGGATCCTGACAATGCTTTGATAAAATTGCCTCTCATTCTTCTATGCTCCTGTGAAAGAATAACAGAAAATGCACGCACACTTAGCGCATGTGCATGCACACTCTCTCTCTCTTGGCATTTACTCATTTCATATATATATGCACATGAGAACAACAAACACATCAATAAACAGTCACATAAAAGTTCTTTGAACTGACAAATCCAAACATTCAGCGAACTTGCTGACACAAGAATACAAACAGACTTGCCCAGCAATCTCCTCAGCATGTAAAGCAGTGAAACTCAGACAACAAAAGGCAAGGAATGACCACATCATGCAGTACAGCAGTGTTTAATCAAAACCCACGCACATTGTTTGGGGAGCGGCCAGCCATGCCATTACGCAACCTCTGTGAAAATTTCAGAAGCTCGGCTGTTCCAATTCAAGGGACCAATGGGAAGTTGAGAGGGAAAGGAGGTAAATCCAGTGTAAGTGGGACCATATTCCCAAGTAAACAATGCAAACATATCGACATGATTAGAACTCATATTACACCACCCCTCATAATAGTTCTTGCGAAGCATGGGGACAATTACATGGGATTAATGGATTGTGTTTTGTTTGTTTGGAATGGATTGTGCGCACTTGCATCGGAACTAAATCCTCGGAATGTCTCTCATTTCCCCGAGCCTGACTCTGCATGTGGCTTCTCCCTTTCCAAGGACACAACGACAGGTTGGAACTCAGGGGAAGAAAGGAGTGACTTATGGAATGGTATGGTGTGGGTTGTGGATAGTTGCTCTTCCTGTCGGGTCACTGTGCAGCTTCACCAAGATTGGAGCTGGCAGAGGTCTCCGTATGGTGAGGTACTGAGCCACGACAGATGAGAAAGTTCCCAGAGCCGGTTCCCCGACTGTGTGAATTGAACTGATCTCATCAAGAACAGCTGCGATGTCTAATTGATATCCTTGGGCTAAGGAGGAGGAACATTAACCAGTTTTCCTACTCCTGATAAAAACACGCATGTGAAGGCTGCCTAAGGCTCTCCTTCTCATGATTAAACACTCCCCGTCAAGATTCACACTTGTTAAAAGAATGACACCAGGGTAAGATACTGAACACAGACTGAATAGCTTCAGAAACAGAGGCAGTGGGAATAAAAAATGAACCGCAAATACACCTAGAGAATGGAGTGGGCATTGAATATAACAATGTGCACCAGCTTACTGCTTGTGTGTGTGCATTAGGCAAGTGGTATATGTGCAGTTGTAGAGTACACTAGGCAGGGAGTGGCTATTTGACTTTGAAACGGTATCGGCTCCAATTCTGAGTAGGCTTGACTTAGGTAATGCTAGGATCAACCTTGTGCCAGGCCCAAAGGATGCCCGTGTGTGGCAGAGGGCAGAGGGGCCAGGTGCCAATGGACTTCAGTCACAGCCAGCTCCTTGCGAACAGAACTGGAGAAAACATTTGGGGCAAATTTAAAAAAAGGTCTCAATATTTCAAAAACCATTTCTTACAATGAAGGGAAGGGAAGAGTTCGTTTTCAGCCATTGAGCAATGAAGATTGTCCTCAGTGAGGCCTGCAGCCAGTGTGAAGCCTGCCTCAGGGGCTCCTGGGAAAAATGGACAATCTCTGTCTTTCCTAGCCCCTCTAACTCTGGAACTTGGGGAGACTCTGAGACTGATTTTATCTGTTTCAGCTCCTGATTGAAAAGGTTACCCTCTAGCAGGCTGACAAATCAAAGCTCTCCTTGTCCAAAATGTTCAAACATTGTTGGACCTCTGACACAAAGTGGGAAAATTCTCTTCTTCAGCTCAGGTTATGCCACTCATGTGGTAAACTGCAGCCTCTAGTGGAGTAAAGTCAAACAAGCTTCAGTTTTGGATAAAATTGGGATGCATTCGGGAAAGAGGCAAATTGAGTCTGAGAACTCAGTATGTCAGGCAGAGTACAAAAGTAAATTACTGCAAAAGCTGGACAACTGAAAAATAAATAAATAAGCTGAAGGTGCTCAGGTCAGGTAACATCTGTGGAGAAAAGAAGAGTTGACATTGCAGGTCGAGATGAGCTATCGTGAATTAAAAGCCATTGACCCAAAACCTTTAGCTCACCTTCTCTCTGCAGACACTACCTGACCTGCTGAGCACTTTCACTGCCTCTTGTCCTTGACACTTTGAGCAGTGCTCTCAATCAATGCTAGTGCATCACACTAGCATTGAGCTGCTTCAGCTAACACTCTGTACCTGAGTGTTAAATTTGACTTCCACACTAGTGCAAACCAGGCAATAGCCAATCCACAGTGTTTTCCGTTTCGTGTGATTCTCTCTCTCTGATCACATCAGTGGGGTTGATGTGACATGAGTGTCTGACTCATTATCACCTGTTCCGCACTAACAGGGAAAATCAGTTTCAAACCCGTGATTTTCTTTGTGCTCATAATGCCGAGGGAGGAGTCCATGATATACAATCAAAAGAAATAATGTACATTTACATAACATCTTTCACATCCTTGGGATGTCTCAAAGTGATTTACAGACAGTTGATTGTTACATAAGTGACTCTTCCCCGCTGTTATCTGACTTATGAACGGACCCCCTCATATATTAGAGTTGATCTTTCTCTGTACCTTCTCTGTAGCTATAAGACTACATTCTGTATTCTGTTCTATTACCCTAAAGTACTTATATAAGGTATGATTTGCCTGGATAGCACGCAAAACAATACATTTCACTGTGTCTCGGTACATGCGACAATACGAAATCAAATCAAATCAAGCAGTTAGCCCCTATGCGTTAACTGACGTCACAAGATGTGCAACTGAATATAAAGGTAGTTTTGAGGGGGGCTATATGTCTCTAAGTCTTTAGCCTTCTGTGGTAAGTCCAATGTAGCAAAACAATAATGTGCCTTCAGTCTCAACTCTAGCCTGAGGGCTCATAATGGACTCTTGCATCTCAGATGTAGCTAGTTATTAAATACTATGTAATAAACCAGCTCAGTTTATTAAGACTGAGCTTTTCTTCTGCCAAAGACTTTGTGTGGACATCTCAGGTGGTGCTGGCCACACATAAGGGTTACTTTTGGAAATATAATCTGGGAAACATGATACCCAAGACATACATACCGAGATTCCACAAATACTAACAGGAAAATCAGCAGCTAATCAGCCTTTAGTGAGGTTAGTTAAGAATAACAGCTAGAACAATAGTTTTAATGCCACCATTGAATCTTTGATAGAAATCTGAATAACTGGGGTGCCAGTGTAATGCCTCCTTTGACTGTGTAGCACTGGGGTGTGAGCCTGTAGAGGTTACAGTGCTGTATGAATCCACAAGCTTCTGACTCAGGCACAAGGTTGTCATCATGGTGCCACTGTTCAGCAGGAATGTGAATGCTGTTTACAATTCAACCTGAAATTTAGGAATAACAACTGAACACCAAATCCAGCCACAGCTCTTACCTGATCTGGGCGTATTTCAAATCATCTCTTGTGGCATCAGTCAGAAGATCTTGCAGTGTGTACCCATTAGCCACAATCTGTAACATGAACGTGAGACAGCACTAGAGTCACCATGAAACATATATCTCTGACCATGGAGCCCCTTGTCCTTCCTTCTCTCTCCTGATAACTTGGTGCTGTTTCATGAGCTCCAGCATCCTCTGATAACTTCTGCCAAGTAGACCATCTCCAAGTAGTAAGTGAAGCAGGCAGTACCATTGGTTATTTAATGTTAGGCGTTCCACCCAACCCGGAACCTGCAGCTGTGACAAACACTGAGCTTCCAGTTACCCGCCACTTCAACACACTACTCTATTCCCTGGCCAACAGCTCTGTCTCAGGCTTGCTGCAGTGATCCAGTGAAGCTCAGCTCAAGCTGGAAGAATAGCATCTAATTTTCTGCTTGGGAACTCTACAGCCTTCTGGACTCAATATTGAGTTCAACAGTTTTAGGGTTTGAGGCACCTTCTCCCTTGCCCTAAGCCCAACTCTCACACACTAGGCCTTGTTATCACATGGTCTGCTGTTACACACAACCCATTGTTAGCCGCTAGCAGTCTCCATGTGCATCATTCTTCAAAGGTGACTGTTATCCACTTCTCTGTCTGTCCAACTATTACTCTCTCTCTTTGGGCTCTACCTCCACCTATCATTTACTCCTTACACCCTGCCCCATCCTTTCCTATGCATAAACTTTTTCCTAGCTACCATCAATTCTGAAGAAGGGTCACTGGATCTGAAATGTTAACTCTGCTTTCTCTCCACAGATGCTGCCATCTGAGCTTTTCCAGCAGTCTCGGTCTTTGTTTCTGGAACCTGCACACATCGGAGTTGTTGGTGAGGCGGGTTTTGCTCTAACTAGGTAAGTGGAGAAACTCAACAGTGACCCTGACTGGAAACAGCTTACTCAGACCAAGCAGTGAACTCAGTCTGTGTGGCTCAGTATCTCACTGCTGTAGCTGGTCTGGTGACTGCAAGAGCAAATCGGACGAGACAAGATCAGATCAGATCTATCATCAACTCGCAACAACTCTCTCGCTGCAGTTGGATAAATAGGGGCAGCTTCCAGTAACCTCCCTACCTGAGCCACACCGACCTCATAAGACCCAGAGGAATCCCACCTCCTGCAAGGAGACAGATTTTCTGAGGGAGGCACATTCAGCTTGTTGGGTTTTAGAACAAGAAGTGGTAGTTTTAAGATAAGGGCTGGCAGATTTAAAACAGAAATGAGGAGAAATTATTTCTCTCAAAGGATTGTGGATCTATGGAATTCACAGCTCCTGTGTCTGGTAGATGTTGGCACACTGAGTAAATTTAAGGAGCAAATAGACACGTTTTTAATTAGTAACAGGTTGGGGAGTGGGCAGGAAGGATGAGATGAGATCAGCCGTGATCCCATTAAGTAGTGGTGCAGACTCCATTTTGTGAGTCATGTTACAAGCAGCAAAGGGGAGACGGTCATAACAAATGGTAAACCTTCAGCATGGGCAGGAATTGGGGCAAAACATTTCCTTCAGGTTAGTGGATGTGAAAACTCGATTGCGATCTGGGTTAGGGTTAAATTCTGTTCCTGGATACTGTGAGCACAAACACAGAGAGCTCCTGTTGGAGCACATCCAATTCCTCAGTATCAACTCAATGATCTATTGCCCGAGACAACCTATACGCCACTGAGATCTCCAGAACGATGATTCTGAAGCTCAGTTACTCCTCTATTCTGTGGAGAGAAATCCAAGGAACACACAGAAGGTTAAAGGATTGGGAAGATGAGAGAGTATTCCAGGAAATCAAGGGGCTGAATTGCCTATAGCTGCTCCTAGTTCTTATCTAACTGAGATCAAGCTGGCACTTTGCTGATGTATGCCTCAGCATTTTTTTTTTCTTCTTTCTCTTTCTCCTCACAAACCCCACACTATCACCAAACAGCGGTACTGCTTATTTTCCTCAACACCCATGTAGCGTGTGTGCAGATGTAGGACACAGTGAAGATGCCTCAGCATTTTATTGGACACTGCTGGGCTGGAGCTGCCCTCATCAGTGGAGAAAAAACTCCTTCTTCAAGTGGGATCATGAGCATTGAAATGAAATCCAAAGTCTGTTAAAACCACAACAATTTACTTTGTCTGCAAATATCTTTGATGCAAACACTGTTGATTTGTCCGATAGATCAGTAACGCTGCAGAGAGCTGCCTAAGGGCCAGGGAGTACTGATAGGACTCAACATTGGCATTATACACATCATCAGTTAAACAGCGTATGTTTGAGAATTCCAGTGTCTGCTCACAGACTACTCTCAATTCCCCCAGGCTCCAGTCAAAAAGCAGAGCTTTACAGGATTTTATTATCGTGATAAGTACTTGTCATCTGGAAGCCAGGGAATGAGCATCTGTGAGTGGCTTCAGGCTGTGACTGTACCGTCGAACCCATCATCTATCAGTGTTTGCAATCAGAGAGCACCCAACAAGGACTGGTCCAAACGAAACCCAGTGCAGCTGGTCACTGATGCATCTAACTGCTGAGCACGGAAATGTAGATGTACACTCAGGAACTTATAATTGAAAATGCTGTTGACTTAACCGATGAGCTGAAAATGTGTTGCTGGAAAAGCACAGCAGGTCAGGCAGCATCCAAGGAACAGGAGAATCGACGTTTCTGGCATTGGCCTAACCAGGGTCAGTAAAGTGCAAAGGAAGGAAGGCTAGGTAACCAGTTCAGGGTGGAGCCATGACAGTGCTAACGGAAAGTCCTGAAGAAGGGCTCATGCCCGAAACGTCGATTCTCCTGTTCCTTGGATGCTGCCTGACCTGCTGCGCTTTTCCAGCAACACATTTTCAGTTCTGATCTCCAGTATCTGCAGTCCTCACTTTCTCCTCGAAGATTTAACCGATGACCCAGGATATACAGAGGTTTTCAAATGGCCTTACCTGATAGGACTGGCTGAAGGGCCATCAGCTAACTCGAGGTATTATAAAGTGAGAACAGAAAATGCTGGACACACTCAGGTCTGGCAGCACAGAGGGGATATTTCAGCTTGATGACTTTCCGTTAGCAGTGTCATGGCTCCACCCTGAACTGGTTGCCTCTCCCTCCTTCCTTTGCACTTTACTGATCCTGGTTAGGCCAATTCCCAAACCGCTCACTGCCTCTTCTAGCCCCAGCATTCTGTGCCTCACCACCTTTTCATACACGTGCTCCTAATCGGCAACACTGTGGATTTAAAGTTGTCATCGTTCAATTGTTCCACAGTCTGACCCATCCCTCTGCCCGGGAATACTGCACTGCTTCAATTCTGGCCTCTTGCATGTCTCTGATTTTAATCACTCCACTGCGGCTCCTTGGGCCTAAACAATGGAACTCCCTCCCTACCCCTCCATGCTCCTCTGCCTCACTCTCTTTTGGGACCCTCCTTCAAGCCCACACCTTTACCCAAGATTTTGGTCATCTCTCCTAGTGCTAATTTCTTTGTCTTGGTGTCCAAGTACCTTGGATTATTTTACTTTGTTAAAAGCATTATGTAAATCCAAGATTATTCCAATCATTATTCATTATATACACTCACAGGTCACTTGCAGGCAACTCAGAGAAAGGGTGGAGCCTCTGGCACTCTGTAACATCTAAAACCATCTCTCAATTTAAATACTTCTCTGTATAACACTCTACAGAAACCTCGGTAGCTCTTACCTGGTCAATTGTTCGTTGATCAACTTGAGTTGTTACCAGCCACCGTGTAAGTTCCTCGGTTTCAGAGTCTGCAGTAGTTGATCGGAAGTTGCAAAGAGCGGCTGAGTAGACATCTGGTCAAGAACATCAAAAGAAAATGTTAATAAGCAGTTTGTGCCAAATTCTGTGTTCACATTTCAGAGAGGGGCCTGATCTTCAACCAAGATGAAAACAAGGAGAATCAGGAAGCTCATACTTTCCTAATCGATCTCCAAACAACCTCTCTCTCAACCTACAGCTGGCTGAACCCATTTATTTCAAAGATGTTTCACATCGTCTACCCTATGAGCTAATTTAAAAAAAAACTCACAGAGATTTCCTTTCCCATTCCTCAGCTCATCATTCCTTGGTTTTGGGCCATTCTCTTCATCTGGATCAATCAGTCACCCACAAATCTGACAAACTTTAATGGTGTTGACTCAATGGCTCCTCTGGCCCAAAGAGGACATGTTTAATGTCCTTCGCTTCTCCTTCTAACTTACATTCCAATATCTGGAATCCCAGACCCTCCCCCAGTTTCCCACAGCAACTGAAGGGTAGTAATATCCTTTCTGGGATGTACTTGTCAACAGTGATCCAGGTCATAAAGCGAGAATATTCAAGGCAGAAAGAAATATGTCTATAAATTGGTGTTCAGACCCATCCAGTGCACGGTCACACTGTATTTGAATGTTTCAGATGCACAGTTGTACACTCCACCTCTTTTCTCAACACAGATCACACTAAGCCTCCTTCCTGTGGATTAGGGGAAGCGATGGCCTATTGCTGGACTCTTAGTCCAGAGATCCAAGTCACGTCCTGGGGACCCGGGTTCAAATCCCACCGTGGCAGATGGTAGAATTTAAACCCAATAAAAAAAATCTGGAATTAAGAGTCTAATGATGACCATGAAGCCACTATCGATTGTAGGAAAAATCCATCCGGTTCACTAATGCCCTTTAGAGAAGGAAACTGCCATTCAGAGTGCCCTGCCTGCAACAGTAGTGGACTCCCAACATTAAGGATTCTTGATGAAGGGCTTTTGCCTGAAACGTCGATGTTCCTGCTCCTCGGATGCTGCCTGGCCTGCTGTGCTTTTCTAGCATCACTCCAATCTTGACTCTAATCTCCGACATCTGCAGTACCCACTTCCTCCCCAAAATTAAGGGCATTTGAATGGTCATTGGATAAACATATGGATGATAATAGAATAGTGTTGGTTAGATGAGCTTTAGATTAGTTTCACAGGTCAGTACAACATCGAGGGCCAAATGGCCTGTACTGTGCTGCAACGTTTTATGTTCTATCCTTACCCAGTCTGGCTTACATATGACTCCAGACCCACAGCAATGTGGTTGACTCTTAACTGGTCTCTGGGCAATTAGGGATGGGCAATAAATGCTGGCCCAGCCAGTGATGCCCACATCCTGTGAATGAATAAAAAATACGGACCATCCACCATCCTCCCAACTCTGCTTCATGACCACGGGCAGAGTGACAGCAGCAACCATGACTCTGTCCTTAATTATATCCAGTCGCTGGTGATGGGTTGAGCAGAGGCCCAAACATTTGCAGTGTTCAGTGCATTCCACCAAAACACATCAACGTGGTCTCTCACCCTCCTGCTATCGGAACAATGGTACTAAAGGGTGCAGAAAAGATTTATAAGAATGTTGCCAGGGTTGGAGGGTTTGAGCTGAATAAGCTGGGGCTATTTTCCCTGAAGCATCAAAGGCTTAGGGGTGACCTTATAGAGGTTTATAAAATCAAGAACTGAAACTAGCATCTCCCATTCTAAAAGATGAAAGATTTAATCTGAAATTGTTTAATGTATCACATCTCCATGACACTGGACTCCTTCGGTTATAAATTCTGTGAGCATGATCTTATTCACCACAACCGCCTGATGAAGACGCAGTGCTCCGAAAGCTAGTGCTTCCAAAGAAAGCTGTTTGGACTATAACCTGGTGTTGTGTGATTTTTAACTTTGTCCACACCAGTCTAACACCGGCTGCTCCAAGTCAAAATCATGAGGGGCATGGATAGGGTAAATAGATAAGGTCTTAACCACAGGGCAGGGGAGTCCAAAACTAAGGGGCATAGGTTTACAGTGAGAGGGGCAAGGTTTAAAATAAAAATGCCAGGCAACTTTTTCACGCAGAGGGTGGTGTGTGTACGGAGTGAGCTGCCAGAGGAAGTGGAGGAGGCTGGTACAATTACAACATTTAAAAGGTGAGGATGGGTGGGTACATGAATAGGAAGGGTTTAGAGGGATATGGACCAAATGTTGGCAAATGGGACTAGAGTAATTTAGATATTTAGGTCAGCATGGACAAGTTGGACCGAAGGATCTGTTTCCGTGCTTTATGACTCTATGAATTTTTATTGGTGGTTAGAACAACATTTCTGTGGCGTTAGGAACACATGTACACTCCCCTCTCCCCCTACACCACCCCCACCCTCGTTCGGTGGCCTAAACCCCATACTACAGTCGAGATCGGAATTAGCTGCACAGTCTGTGTCAATGTTGACATTCCAGAATCCATTCCAAAAGAAGGGCAAAGAGAGAAATGTGTGTGTGTGTGTGAAAGAGAGAGAGAGAGAGAAAGGGGGAGAGCAAGTGGGAGAGAAACAGAGAGAGAGAAAGGGAGAGATAGAAAAAAGGAGAGACAGAGAGAGAGAAAGAGCGAAAAAGGGAGAGATAAAGAGAGAGAAAAAGGAGAAAGAGAAAAAGGTGGGGGAGAGAGAGAAAGACTGTGTGAGAGAAAGAGAGACAGAGAAAGAGGGAAAGAGAGACAGAAAGGGGGGACAGAGAGCATGAGAGACAGCATGAGAGAGAGCGAGAGAACGCATGAGAGAGAGCAAGAGAAAGAGAGCAAGAGAAAGAAAGAGCACAAGAAGGAGAGAGAGAAAGGAGGAGAGAGAGAAAGGGGAGAGAGAGAGTGAGAGAAAGCGGGAGAGAGAGAAAGTATGAGAGAGTGAGAGAAAGCGAGAGAAACAGAGAGTTAGAGAGAACTAATGCATTTGTTTTTGTTTGAGGGAGTAATGGTGGCCAACACAATGGGAGATCTTGGCTCTTCTTCTTGCTTGTAATTTTCAATCTCTAGCTGAGCGACCTGCTCCCTCACACCCTTTTGGAACATTTAAAATGCAAGAATCTACATCCCACCTTTCATCTCTCTTTGAAACCCATTTCTTTGGCACAGCATCCAGTAATGTCACATTTCAGTGAACGGCCTTGCAACGCAACTCTCTGAAAGGTGCTATACAAATCCAACAGGTTCACATAGTGTTGGACTTGACCCGACTTCTTGGAGACATCAGCGCTCTTGGCTGACCCTGATTACTTCCTTCTGGTGAGGGGGTGGATGGAGAGGGAGACCAGTAACATGTGCCACTGGAACAAGCTGCATCCAATTGCTAAGGGCACCATCCCAAGGTCTCATGCTGCAGTAGTAGTGTCCCTACCTCTGAGCCAGGAATCGGGTTCAAATCCCAACTGCTCCAGAGGTGTTCAATAAGATCTCTGAACAAGTCGATTGGCTAATACCAAATAGTTATATGGATGAAAAAGAAGGAAAAGAGATGGTCACTGGTGCGCCTAATCACCGGGTGTCACTACCAGCTTCAGAAACTGCTTTGAAATGGGAAAATGGAGGCAATGTGGTCAAACCAAAAGTATTCATGGAGAATTAGGTGACAGAAAACCATAGCTCCCTTCACACTCTGACAACAAGATTCATGTGCTTTCTGAGCATGGCTCAATATACAAGTCTTTCAACTTGAAGCATTTAAAAGGAATATGACTGAAAAGTACATTTCCACTTTGGAGTAAAGACAATTTTACACATTAGAGAAACTAAACGTCAGTACCTCCCTCACCCTCTAAAGGCAACAACACTCTCACTTTCCGTTCCCAGACTGACTGACCTTCCAGGAAACATGGGATGCATGAAGTCACTAAATATTCACCACAAACTCTCTCCGGGTTGGTAGTCACCTCTGCAGCCCACATTACACAATATTTGCACTGAAGTGGGTTACAGGGAATTCCATGAAACAGATCAGTTACTCAGCAGTGAGCGTGCGCAGCAGCCTTACCCACTTGGCTCTCTGCCAAACTGGCACACACACAGTGATCTCACTCTCTCCATACAGCTGCAGTCATGAAGTCTGCAGTTGGCACTGTGCCATCTCCCACCTTTTTTTAATGACGTTACTTCAAAGGAAAGTAGGGGAGAGTCTCACCAGCATTCCAGCTATTATCCCTCAATTAACAGGAGAGAGTGAGGACTGCAGATGCTGGAATACCAGAGTTGAAAAATGTGGTGCTGGAAAAACACAGCAGGCCAGGCAGCATCCGAGGAGCAGGAGAATCGACGTTTCAGGCATAAGAAGGGCTTATGCCTGAAACGTTGATTCTCCCTCAACTAACACCTTTGTAAACAGCCAATTGGGTCATTTGTGCTGTTTGATTGAACTCAAATTGGCTGATCCTACCCTCTAGCGTGGACAACACTTTGACAGAGAGAGAGGGCGAGAGAGAGAGAAAACAAAACTGTCTAGAGCCATCTGTAAGTGCTCGGTTTTAACAGTGGTTGATCTCAGACACAATCCCTTTCATGTTTTATCTCTCTCTTCCGTCTTAACCTGCCTCAGCAAATCCAAAAAGCTGAATATGTCACAACTTGACTATTGATAGGTACCTAGTGTTTTATAGGACAATGACAGATGGTAGAAAATTCTCTGACCTCGTTCTCCCTGCCTCATACGGCTGTCAGGCTTTATGTACCAAAATACAGAACCTCCCCACCCACCCAATAATAACTGTATTGGGAGATATGGCCAAGACACTCTGAAGAACCTACCTGCTCTACATTTAATAGAACTTCAGAATCCTTTACATCTACCCAAGAGATATATGGTTCCTTGGTTTAACCTGTCACCTGATCTCCAACTTCCTCAGAACCATACTACAGTTTCAGCAAGAATTATACTCTAGAATCAGCCACATCATTATAGAGATTTCCTGGGTGATGTTGAATTCTCTGGCAAAGAGGATGTTCAGTTCCAATATTTAGACTCTTCCGATATTTTGAACAACAAAATAGGTCCTACCTTCCTGATCTATCCCCAGCCCTGGCCCCACCCCTCACAGCAGTTTTCCACCCTGAGCCACAACACCCTGGGCTATCCCTGCAGCTAAATACAAAGCTGTCCCCCAGTCTTTGCACATGACCAGTGAAACAAAATGATGATGATGACTGCTCATCACGTGGAGGGCACTGGCAACCATAGGTTGGTTCAGGAGTGACCACGGTCCATTCTCAATCATCCTCAGTCCATGCAATGCTTCCACAATAGTCTGTCCCCATCAACTGACCTGAGGATTCTGATCTCTTTCGTAGTGACTTCAGGCTGTGGTCTTTCTGGTGTAGGGTTAGTTGTAGAAGTTGCTGGAACTCCCTCTCTTTCTCTGCAAGGTCTTCCAGGAGGCTGAAAGATTAAAGATCCAGTAGATAATCAGAGGTTTTTTTTTTGGTTAATTCTCCATCTTTTGTCTACTCATCCCAATGACAGGAGCAACGCAAGCACAGACCCAGAGGGAAATGAATTTCCTCACACAGGCCTCCCACAAAATTTAATCAGAAGTGCCTGCATTTATATAGAAACTGCCACATAGCGGAACAAGGTGGTTCACAAAAATATTATTGGACAAAAAAAATGTAATCGGGGCACAGAAGTGAGAACATGTGACCACAAATTTAAACAAATATGTAGTTTTGAACGAGCTGGCAAAAGGAGGCAAAGTAGAGAATAGACCGAAAGAGATGCAAGGAAGAAATTCACGAGTTGAGAGACTGGATAATTGTAGACACAGCTGCCTATTCTGAAGTGATAAACATCAGGGAAGTGCGAGAGGCCAGAACCTCAGCAATGCAGAGATCTCAAAGGGTTGTGAGGCTGCATGAGCTTACAGAGATCAGGAAGGATTGGAGGGATCTGCACACGTGGGTAGAATAGAAAATGATAATGAACATTGAAACTTTAAAAAGAAAATCTTGGCTTGGACTTCTGCCAGTTTTCAGTTCTATAAAATTTGGAATCTGAATAAACATAAACATTAGAAGTGTTTCAAGTGGAAATGTGAGAGTGGAGAGTTGAGTGGAGTTCATCTGAGACTGGGACTGAGATATCTGGTTGATTTGAACCAGAGTGCACAGGTAATCTTTGCTTGTTTCTGGTGCAGTGATAGTGGAGAGGAAGCTTTATAATATTATAAAATACCAACACTTTACAATTGTGGCTTTTACCACTCGGTACTGTCAATGAAATGGAACATTACAGAGCATTTAATCCACGTGAAGGTAATTACTTCTTTTGTCAAATGCATAGTTCTGAATTTAAAATAGCCAATATTACTAATCAAGAGACTCTGGTACATATCAATGCTGACACACTTAACAGCCACTGACATGAACACAGACATATCAGCAATGACTGACCAGTGTTCACATGATATAGAATTATTTTACGGAGTGTTTTCTCCTGAGCTTCTTCCAGCAGCTTCCTGGAGGCTAATCTTTTAATTCCCAGGGTAATCCGGGATGATTGCAACCCTCAATGCCTCAATGAAGGCATTATATGATCTTAACTAGACAAATGATACATCTTAATGTATCATCTAACAATCACTGCCCAGCTTTGTGTGTGAATCTTTGCATTGCATGTTCATTGCTTTGCAGTAAATCTTCCTGACTAAGAGGAGGTGGAATCAATAGAGTGGGATGATCTTACAGTAACACCAATCAAAAATTGGGATCAATTATCCTCATAGGAATGTCCTCTCTGAGATCAATTATCCTCACAGGAATACCTCCCCCCACCACCTCCCCTCACGGGGAATGGCTACCAACATAGTTAACCCTCATTGCGTATGAGCATAATGCCATGAATAAGACAGATTCACAGGGAACCTGCCACACTTGATTGGGCTGGAACCACTGCTGTTCTTTAAATGACTTGTGGTCACATCAAATACTGGGCAGGCCACAGCTCAGACTTGCCACAGTAAATTCTGCGAGAGCCCATTAAATGTCTTGGGATGATGGCTGCTTGATTTCTTTCATGGCCACACATTTACTGCGACACAAATTCCCTTTCCCATAAGCAATTCCTGCATGGCTCACTCTGAATGATACTAGTACCTTTGGGAGGTTAAATGGTGAGGACAAGTTGTTTAAACACAGTGTGCATTCTCCTGAGTTCAGGAGATTAAGGAGTGATCTGAATGAGGTTTTCAACAGGATAAATAGAGAGGAACTATTTTGTCTGTTGGGGACATCAAGAACCAGGTAACATCATCCGAAAATTAGAGCCAGCCCATTCAAGAGTGAAATCAGGAAGGGTATAAAATGTGGAAATAATAAACTCTCTCCCACCCGCCCAAAATAGACTGAGGTTACTACAGGTCAACTGGAGTCTCCAAGACTGAGATGGATGCATTTCTGTTGAGGACAAGATCATGAGATTTTGACCAGAGGTGAGTACATACAGCTGAGGTGAGATCAGCCTTGCTCTGCCTCAGCTGTTGACACTCCTGCCTCTAATACACAAGGTCCTGGAATGAAGCTGCACTCTGGAACTTTAGCAGAAAATAATGAGGTTGACATTCCACTGCAGTACAGAGGGACTGCTGCACTGTCCAAGTGCCATCTCTGTATGATATGATCAACTAAACCTGCAGCTGCTTCCTGGATATAAAAGACCTTGTGGCACTACATGAAACTGGGGTGGGGGGGGGGGGTCATCCTCATGTCTTGGCTAAAATTTGTCCCTCATACAAGAACAGTGTATGTAAGTGGTCATTAACCCTGGCATTCGTGTGCAAGTTCAACTGCTGTTTCCTACTGCAGAAACTTGACCACATTTCAAAAAGTAATTCATTAGTTGCAGAGCACTGAGACATCCACTGGTCATGAAAAGCATTACATAAATGCAAGGCAGTTTTTTTTTCCATGTTTGGTCTAATTGAATGGCAAATTGGGCGGGGCTCAGAAAACAAAGGGCCCACCCAGCTCTGCTCCCAAATTACTAAAACAACAAGTTATTGTGGTATACCTTTAAGGGATGTACCAAACTGTTGTCTATCACTATTCACCACATGATGTGATGTATATCCCTGTGTAATCTGCATTCAGACCAGAATAGCAGTCCTACAAGTCAGATGTGTTCTGCGTAGTCTCTAAGTGATCATTGTGTATATAATCTTTTTTGGGTGCAGGGTTCAAATTACTATTCATTTGATGGAATTTAGGTTTGATTAATAAACTCTGGAGCTAACCTCAGCGATGATTACCACAAGTGTTGTAAAAATCTATCTGGTTCTGTAGGGAAGGAAATCTGCCAGCCTTACTCTGTCTGGCCTACGTGCGACTTCAGAAATCTGGCAGCATCTGAAATGGCCTCGCACACCTTTCAGTTTGGAGGCAATGTTAAGAAATGCTGGCTTTGCCAGGAACACCTACGCTTCATCAGAGAAATAAAATTCTTCAAATAAAGAATGTACATTATTGTCCTACCAATCCTTGTTGCATGATTAGTACATTTGCACTGAATAAAAGAATGCAACAGATTTAAACATTAGAAAGGTATCTCAAGGAGTTTTTGCAGCATGTTACTATCCAGCTGGTTGTTTTGTTCACCCACAGTGACTCCTCTCCATACCGGTTTGATTCTGCCCTCAGTTGGCTGAGCTGCACAATGAGGGGGCAGGTGTTTTGCTGGGAATCATGGGACATGGAGCGACTGAGCGTGCTCACACCCGAGGTTCCAGCTCCATCCATCTGCAGCTCCAGAACTTCCCGTTCCCTCACGTCGGACTCACTCCCGCTCCACTTCCCCGGAACATTGTCTGTGCAGTGCTCATCTGCCTCTTGATCAAAGGAGCGCTGAATCTGGTGCTTTGATTCTGAGGGAGAAAATCCAAGTCAGATTCTTTTGTCTAGTGACTTTACCATTGGCCCCACCGCCCCACCCATCCTTCAACTTCTCCCCCATTTCACCTCAAGTTGCTGATTCATTCTGAGTGTTTCTTATCCATGGGTACCTTTGGCCATCTCTCATACAACCCCTTAGGACACTAAACATCAGCATCAGTGTTGATCCCATCGAACTATACCTACTTTTAAGTACAATCTCACCAACCACCTCCAAGATTCTTTCCCTGTACTGTTTTGCCTCTCTTGGGAGATTGCATGAACATGGGCTCTTTTTAATTCTTTCATTGGATGTGGGCATTGCTGTTAAGGTCAACATTTATTTCCCATCCCTTTCATATGAACGGCTTGTTCGACCACTTAAGAGGGCAGTTGAGAGTCAAACACATTGCTGTGAGTCAGGAGTCACATGTGGGCCAGACCAGGTATGGATAGCAGATAGCCTTCCGTGAAGGGACCAGATCACCAATAACAATTGGTGATATTTTAATGGCCATCGTTACTGAGACTAGCTTTGAATTCCACATTTGTTAATTGCAAATTTGAACCCATGCCCCCAAAGCATTAGCCCGGGCCTCTGGATTACTGTGGGAGGGCTTATGCCCGAAACGTTGATTCTCCTGCTCCTCGGATGCTGCCTGACCTGCTGTGCTTTTCCAGCACCACCTCTTTGAATCTGCTCTCCAGCATCTGCAGTCCCCACTTTCTCCTCTGGGTTACTAGTCCAGTGATACCACCACTGCACTACCATCTCTCCAGCCATGAGGATTCTCACGTTACATGTCCCTAATGAAAAATTATTCTGGTTCAACAGATTGAATTTATTTTCTCTGATCATGCTGTTTATCCAGGCTGTAATGACCCGCTGGACTAAGGTGTTATCTAGTGCATTGGGTGCTGACTCTCTGTATGTCTTTTACAGAGAGCAAGACCAGTTCCTGACTTGGATGTTATATCATAGAGAAAGCAAGAGCCTTCAGTGAGTACATACTCAAGCGCTGGAATTTCCTGGTTTTGGAGATTGGAGAGACTTAGAGAGGTTTTTTAGATCCTTATTGACTCTGGGTTACTTTAAGATGATGTTGTGTTTTTCCCTGTAGATTCCATGATACAGCGAGTGAGTAGGTAATAGTTGGTATGTAGTGACCAGTCATTATGTTTCAGCTGATAGCAGCGTGGGTTAAGTGTGAGGGACCAGCTTATCCCCAAAATGTATACAACATTAGTGTGCTCAGAGGTACAGCACTGCATATGGTGCTGGTCACTGCATTAGGGGAAGGATCTGAGGAGGATTTCACAGGATGTTGCCAGCAATGAAGAATTCCAGCTCTGGATAAGAAATGGAAAGGCTGGGATTGTTTCCCTTAGACAGAGTAGGCTAAAGGGAGATTTAATTGCTTTGTATAAAATTACCGTGGCCCTAGATGAGACAGGTTAGGGAAAACCTGTTTTATTCTGAGCTTGTGCTGTACAGTTCTATGAAACACTGTCCTTCTGTGGCTCACTGTGCTGCAATAGGCCAGGTAAACACAACCAGCAGAAAATTAGATTAAATAATGGATCAACAGAGGTACATAGAAACACAGAATCTCTACAGTGTGGAAACAGGCGATTCGGCCCAACAAGTCCACATCGACCCACCAAAGAGTAAGCTAACCAGACCCATTCCCCCTACTCTATTACTCCACATTTACCCCTGACCTACACATCCCTGAATACTATAGGCAACTTAGCATGGCCAATTCATCTAACCCGTAAATCTTTGGATTGTGGGAGGAAACCGGAGCACCAGGTGGAGACCCACGCAGATATGAAGAGAATGTGCAAACTCCACACAGACTGTTGCCTGAGGCTGGAATCAAACTCAGGTCCCTGGTGCTGTGAGGCAGCAGTGCTAACCACTGAGCTACCGTGTCACCCATATAAGGGACTATTTCAGAAGACACTAAATATATCTCAGAAAGTGCAGACTGTGATTAATCAGTGATTAACTAAAAAGTTAAGGATAAAATTAAACTTAACAGGCAGAGCATACTGAGACAGGTGGCAGGTCAGAAGAGTAAAGAATGACTAAAAGATTAATGAGGGATGGGTAAATCAGAGTACAATAGAATGCTAGTTACAAATCTAGTAACAAATAGTAAGGGTTTCTATACATGTACAAACAAGGAAAGAGTTAATAAAGTGCAATTTTTCCTATAGAATGTGAGTCTAAGGATTAACAATGGAAAATGAGAAGAAGGCAGATGAATTTGTGTTGGACTTTACTGTACAGGATACAACAAACATCCTAGAAATAGCTGTACCTCAGGAAATGGAAAGGAAGGAGGAACTCAGGAAAATTAGATCAGCTATGATCTTAATGAAGGGTGGAGCAGGCTTGAGGGAATAAATAACTCATGTCTGCTCCTAAATTATATGTTCGTAAGTAGAAACTTCAGAGTGCTTCAGTGCAGAGGGATCTGGGTGTCCTTGTGCATGAGTAACTGGAAGCTATAGTGCAGGTAATAAAGAGAGCAATTGGAATTTGGGCATTTCTTGCTAAAGGAATATAAAAGTGGACAAGTGTTATGCAATCATACAAAGCATTGGTATGACTGCATCTGGAGTACCAAGGACAGTTTTAGTCCTCTTACTTAAGGGATGCAACTGTACTGGAGGCAGTTCAGAGAAGGTTCAGTAGATTAATTCCAGGTTTGTGCTTTGAGGAGAGGTTGAGCAGTTCAGGTCTATACTTGCTAGGGTTTAGGAGGATGAGATGACATTTAATTGAGGTTTGTACGATACTAAAGTAGAGTGACAAAGCAGCTCCACATGGACGTTACCTCTTATGGGGCAATTGAGAACGAGAGGCCTTAGTTTTAAAACAAGGGGTGGCGCATTGATGAAGAGGAGTTAATTCTTTCAAAGGGTTGTGAACCTATGGCAATTCAACACATTAGACTGCAGTGGATGCTGGAACACAATAAATTTGAGAAGGTCACAGACAGATTTTTAATTAGTAATGGGTTGAAGGGTTATGGAGGGGAAACAGGAAATTGGAGTTGAGGATGAGATGAGATCAGCCGCGACTGTATCAAATGACGGAACAGCCTCAAGGGGCTGAATTGCCTAGTCCTACTCCTCGTTCTGATGTTCTTACGTACTCCCACCGGGTCAGGTGGATTCAAGTCTCCACTGCTCCTGCAATTCAAGGTAGTTTTTGTTTGAACAGGAGGCTGCTTTCCAAACCAGAGAGAGGCTCTCCACTCTTCTGCAGAGAAGGGGTGATGTCTAATGTGATGATTCTCCTACAATGTGGTAATGTCAAAATAAGTTCCACCTACAAGTGTAGTGATTGGCAAGAAACAGTCCCTTCCAATGGACTCACCCACAACCACGTACCTGGAATGAGGATACTGAAGGCTACCTGCATGGCCTTGCGAATGATGTTGTCCAGGGCAAACATCCAATGAGGTTTAATCTGGTTACGACGAAGGAGTTTTATCACCTAGGAAGAAAATCCCTATTAAGAAGGAAAGATGTCATCCACGAGGTAAGCTGCAAAGTTCCCATCGATATCACATGGTTAATACTTTGACCCAGAGATATTCAACTTTGACGTCCCAAATTCCAACCTCTATCAATCCGTTGACTGTACTTTAACCACACCATGTCCTGACTGACCCTGTGCTTGCTGATCCACTTTGACCTCTCGTCTAGCAACACCCGAACTTTTAAATTCTCATCCTTGCTTGCAATTCACTGTATGGTCTTGACCCTCCCTATTGCTTCTCGCTGGGTTTTCCAGCAATGAAAGTGCTCTATTAATGCAAATTGTTGTTGTTGTAGACCCTGCTCTTCCTCTTATCTGCCCTCCTGTCTTTTTCACAATTTTTCCCTGAACATCGTTGTTACCTTCCCCCATTATCTGGAAGACAGTCTGTATGGGTCACTCTAAAGTCAGCACACGGATATGTGTTACATAACACAGCAACCACAGACACTCCCCATCACAATTCACCACAATGTGGGAGCTCCTCAGTGATGGCTCATTGTCAATTAGCTAATCACAACTGAGTAAACACGTACTGGGAGTGGCTGTGGAGTGATCAAACCTCAGAAACTTTCACTCAGTTTGGAATCTCTTGTATGGCCCAGGGTAAGGTTAGCTAATGCAGAGCCGACCAAGAGTGAAAGGTAGGGCATCTCCTGGTTATTCAGTCCCTATTACAGATCTATGCCAGTGATTAAACAGCCTCAGGGTTCCATGCAAAGTTCCCCAGTGCCCCAGTCCCATGGATCCACAATCTTATGGGGTATAACACTTAAGGGGTCCCATTCCCACAGGAACACACTCTCATATGGCCCCAGTCCTGTGGATCCACACTCTCTCTGTGTCCCTTTCTCATGGGGTACCAGTCTCACAGTGGACCCAGTCTCTCAGAAGCACTTCCACATTCAAAGAGCACATTCATGCAGAGGCCAAGTCCCACAAAGGGCCCAGTCCCACAAAAGGCCCCGTCCCCATGGGCTCATCCCAAATGGACCCAGTCCCACATGGGCCCAGTCCCTCACAGACCCCGTCCCACAAGGGGCCCCATCCCACATGGGCCCAACTGCGCAAGGGCCCTGCTATCACAATACTTAAGCATTTGTTCACTGACCTACTGACAATTTACTTTGAAATGAAGTTGGCTTGGGGGAGTCGGGCGAACTGCCTACCTCAAGTTTAACAGTGAAAAACCCCTTCCCTCTCCATGTGACTGCCTGACTGAGTTCACACTCACAGCATCTTGGAAGCTGAAGATGATGATCTGGATTTCGTTGAGCACTGCTTTGTCAAAGTGTAGCTTTGTCTGCAGGTTCAACAAGACCTTGACAATCAGCTTATGGTCTGGAGTTCGAATGTAGTCCTTCAGACAGGTGACGAGTTGCCGGGTGTGTTCAGAAGTTAACCTGGAGTCAGGATTCTGTTTTGAAAGAAGGAAGAAATTAGAACACATGCATAACACAGGAATGGCCAGGCAGCTCAGACATTACTCATCCCGGAAGGAAGAGCTGACACATGACCATCTCCTACTCCACTGTTCCCGTCAGTGGGCTGCAGGCTCGGGACCATCTTCCTTTCTCCCCTCTGAAGGGAAATGATCAGCCTCACCACATTACCGCTCCAGATAAAAACCTAATGTGCATTTATCTAGCACCGAGCAATGTCCTAAAGAGCTTCACAGCCAACTGAAGAGTCATAGAATTCCTACAGTGTGGTAACAGGCCATTCGACCCAACAAGTCCACACTGACCCACCAAAGAGTAACCCACTCAGACCCATTCCCCTACCCTATTATGTGATATTTACCCCTGATTAATGCACCTAACCGACACATCCCTGAACACCATGGGCAATTTAGCATGGCCAATTCACCTACCCTGCACATCTATGGATTGTGGGAGGAAACCCACACAGTCACAGGGAGAATGTGTAAACTCCACACAGACAGTTGTCTGAGGCCAGAATTGAATCCAGGTCCCTGGCACTGTGAGGCAGCAGTGCTGACCATTGAGCCACCGTGCTGCCCTGAAATGTAATCACTGTTGTAATGTAAGAAGTAGGGCAGCCAATTCATATGCAGCAAATTCCCCCACAAAAATACTTGGGAAATGACAAATTACACCAAGTCAATGATGTCAGCTGAGAGATAAATAGGACACAACACCACAATAAATAGGCCACAATGCCAAGGGATCGTTCTCATTTACTTGAGAAAGTGGATGGGCCCTCAGTTTGATATCTCGCTCAAACAGAGAGTCGGGAGTGGCAAATCATGAGGGGTACCTGGCATGATTCCCTGCCCTGTGCTTGGCAGACCCTGATGGTGCCACAGGAAGGTCAGGCCCTTAAGGATGTGTGCCTGGCCACTTCCCCCAGTCAAATAGACACAGGTTTTAAATCCTGCACTTCCCGCCCCCCCCCCCCCCCCCACCCCCACAGCAGAGGCAAGTGGGTGAGAAAGATCAGCTGGGTAAAGGCCAGCTACTCTGAAGCCTGAGACTCAGAGTACCGCCTGAGGGAAAATGAGAGGAGAGTGACTGTAAAAAGCAATAACATACATCAGGGGTCTCCAGGGGCAGAACAGATAGAGAGACTCAGTTCACTAGACTGATTCCGGAGTTGAGGGGATTGGCTTATGAGGAGAAACTGAGTGGACTGGGATTATATTCATTGGAATTTAGAGGAATGAGGAGGGATTTTACAGAAACATATAATATTATGAAGAGAATAAATAAGACAGAAGTAGAGAGGATGTTTCCACTGGCGGGTGAAGCGAGGTACAAGAGGGTAAAGCCTCAAGATTAGGGGGAGCGGATTGAGGACTGAATTGAGAAGGAACTTCTTCATCCAGAGGGTTGTTAATTTATGGAATTCCTTGTCCAGTGAAGTAGTTGTCACTACTTTAGTTAACATTTTTTACAGCTAAGATTGATATTTTTTTGAACAGTGATACAGTGTGATACAGTGAGAGGTTGAGTAAGTGAGTCTGAGACCACGAAAAGATCAGCCATGATCTTAGTGAGTGGCGGAACAGGCTCGAAGGGCCGGACGGCCTACTCCTGCTCCTAGTTCTTATGTTCTAAGAGACCTTGTGTAGAGGAGCTACAGACAATTGCCTAACCCAGAGTCACAGATTGGGGGCAACAATTATTCAATTACCTGCAGGGCCTCCCATCAGAGGACCAAGCAATACACCACATTACACTGGCATTGAGTCTCGAAAGCCCCCTGTGTTTGGAAGCTGTATGAAGTGATTTGGTCCATCACAACCCAGCCCAAAGTATTAAACTGACTGTAAACCCACAACAATCTTGAGCAAGGCCATGATTTTATTTGTGATAGGATATGGATGTTACAAAGTGGGAAATGTTCCCTTCTTTGATAAGACAGCTATAAATTCACCAAATAGTTAAAAACAACAGAAAATAAAGGTTGGCTGAGGAACAAATATTACTGTTAATTCGATGTCCACATCGGCTACCATCTTGAACCATCTTCATGATGCACTGTAGAAATTCACCAAGGCTCTTTCAAGACCACTTGACAAACTGACAATCACTTTCATCTTAAAGGATAAGGGCAGCAGATACAAGGACACACCACCATCTGCAAGTTCCATCCTAACTTGGAAATATATCATTGAGTCATACAGCACGGAAACAGACCCTTCGGTCCAACCCATCCATGCTGACCAAGTTTCCCAAACTAAGCTAGTTCCACTTGCCTGCATTTAGCCCATGTCCCTATAAACCTTTCCTATACATGTACCTGTCCAAATATGTTTAAATGTTGCAATTGTACAATCACTCCCTCTGGCAGTTCATTCTACACATGAACCACTCTCTATGTGGAAAAGTTGCCTTTTATGTCATTGGGTCAGGATCCTACCAGTATGCCTTCAGTAAATTAGCTAACGTGGTCCTGGAAAGCAGTTCACACCTTAACCCTGGCAATTAGAGTCATAGAGGTATACAGCACGGAAATAGACTCTTTGGTCCAACTTGTCCATGCCAACCAAATAATTCTAAATTAATCCAGTCCAATTTGCAGCATTTGGTCCATATCCTTCTAACCCTTCCTAATCATGTACCCATCCAGGTGCCTTTTAAAATGTTGTCATTGTACCAGTTTCCACGACTTCCTATGGCAGCTCATTCCGTTAACGTACCACCCTCTATGTGAAAAAGTTGCCCCTTAGCTCCCTTTTATGTCTTTCCCCTCTCACCCTAAACCTATGCCCTCTAGTTCTGGACTCCTCACCCCAGGGAAAAGACTTTGTCTATTTACCCTATCCATGCCCCTCATGATCTTACAAACCTCTATGAGGTCACCCCTCAGCCTCTGACACTCCAGGGAAATTAGCCCCAGCCCATACAGCCTCTCCCTATAGCTCAAACCCTCCAATCCTGGTAACACTCCTGCACATGTTTTCTGAATCATTTCAAATTTTACAACATCTTTCCTTTAGCAGGGAGACCAGGAATGAATGCAGTATTCCAATAGTGGCCTAACCAATGTCAATGTACAGCCGCAACATAACATCCCAACTCCTACACTCAATGCTTTGACCGATGACGGCAAATGTACCAAACACCTTCTTCACTTCCTTGTTTACCTGTGACTCCGCCTTCAAGGAACTATGAACCTGAGAAGGGCAATAAATGCTGGCTCAGAAAGACCACATCCCATGAATGATTAAAAGCACTCACTGAACTTCCTCCCTTCCTCTCTGTCCTCACACATTGTGGTATATGAGGAAAATATATTCTGTTCCATTAGTTAGTTTGGCAACCAGAGACTGGAGCTGGAGGGTCGGCGCTCAGTATCAGAGAGGGCTGAGACAATCTCACTCTGACCATATCGGAAGGAGTTACAGGCGATGCTCAGGTCACTTGGCTGCCGTATTAGTCAACCAGTCCTGAAATAGGCCTCGAACCCAGAGTTTTCACCTTGGAGGTGGGAATTCCATCATCAGTGCCACCTGACACCCCCTATACCGAACCTCCAAGCGCTTAAAAACAAAACTGAGAAAGTTGGCCCTCCCAGGTCAAAGTAAAAACAACATAACTGCAGATGCTGCAAATCTTGAATTAAAAATGGAAAATGCTGGAAATACTCAGCAGCATCTGTTCGGAGAAACAGATGGATGAGCTCTTGTCTGTCCATCCCAGTTCTGGGTGGTTTCGTGAGGAATGAGAGTTTTCCTACCCGTGCCTGGGCTTCTAGAACGTTCTGGACCACCGTTTCACAGTCCTCAGTCAGGATTTTGAACAGTGCATCCCTGCGCTCACTGTCTTTCTTCAGTAGGAACAATCCAGCATTTTCTTCCGGAGAGGATGGGGCACTGAAGTCATCCACTTGTTCCTCAAGCACACTGGGGGCAGGAAGACATGAAGACCAGTGAAAATGCTCTCAGCAAACACTGAGTGACCTCACATTTAATGGTGTAAAAGCTAGAAACAACAACACTCTAGCGTTGGGATCTGAAATTCTATCTCCGAGGCAGCAACGGGAGCTGTGGCCCAGTTAGGGCTCACTGAGGGCTCCTGACGATTCTCAAACCTCAAAGGATGGCACGGTGGTTCAGTAGCTAGCACTGCTGCCTCACAGCACCAGGGACCCGGGTTCAATCCCACCCTCGGGCGACTGTCTGTGTGGAGTTTGCACGTTTCGCATGAGTTTCCTCCCACAGTCCAAAGATGTGCATTCTAGTTGAATGGGCCCATAGTGTGCATGTTAGGTGGATTAGCAATGGGAAATGCAGGGTACGAATGATAGGGTACGAACGTGGGTCTGGGTGGGATGCTGGTTGGAGGATTGGAGTGGACTTCATGGGCCAAATGGTCTGCTCCCATGCTGTAGGGGATCTATGAACTGGGGTCACGAGGTGGAAGCTCTGACAGAGGCACCGCTGTGCAATCACAATAAGCAGGAAAGTTCAAGCTCACCTGAGAAACTCCTGTTTTGGTGAGTTGCTTTTAGCAGAGAGACCCGGGATCGAGCAGCTTCGACTCAGGAAGGGGCTGCTGAGTTTAAAATCCAAGGGCTGCCTGCTCTCACCTCCTTCCTTCAGGTGCCCCAAGGCAGGGACCGAGAGACTGTGATAAAATTCACCTGCATAAAGATATGGACAGGATGATAAATGGAAGGGGATTTTCAAAGCAGTGCAATGCAGCTTGAGAGAGTGGGATAAAGTGATTAGAAACATTGGTCATGGAAACCATGCTGTGATTGTCAAGTTTCTAACGTTTGGCTCAAGGCAGAATGCAGGGCACTGTTAAAAGTTGAGAAGGAGGAGACCTGCATTTATATAGCACCTTTCATCTACACAGATTCTAAATACATCACAATCAATCAGGATCTTCAGAATGGATAGCGATGTACTGCAGTCACTGTCACTCAACTGGGATCTTGAGTTCATGTCACAATACAAGCGAACCCACCATACTATACACTCTCACACACAACCACACTCCCACAAACCCTCTCTCTCTCACACACAACCACACTCCCACAAACCCTCTCTCTCACACACAACCACACTCCCACAAACCCTCTCTCTCTCACACACAACCACACTCACACTAACCCTCTCACACACAACCACACTCCCACAAACCCTCTCTCTCTCACACACAACCACACTCCCACAAACCCTCTCTCTCTCACACACAACCACACTCCCACAAACCCTCTCTCTCTCACACACAACCACACTCCCACAAACCCTCTCTCTCTCACACACAACCACACTCCCACAAACCCTCTCTCTCACACACAACCACACTCACACAAACCCTCTCTCTCTCACACACAACCACACTCACACTAACCCTCTCTCTCTCACACAACCACACTCCCACAAACTCTCTCTCTCTCACACACAACCACACTCCCACAAACCCTCTCTCTCTCACACATAACCACACTCACACAAACCCTCTCTCTCTCACACACAACCACACTTCCACAAACCCTCTCTCTCACACACAACCACACTCCCACAAACCCTCTCTCTCTCACACACAACCACACTCACACAAACCCTCTCTCTCTCACACACAACCACACTCACACTAACCCTCTCTCTCTCACACAACCACACTCCCACAAACTCTCTCTCTCTCACACACAACCACACTCCCACAAACCCTCTCTCTCACACACACAACCACACTCACACAAACCCTCTCTCTCTCACACACAACCACACTCACACAAACCCTCTCTCTCTCTCACACAACCACACTCCCACAAACCCTCTCTCTCTCACACACAACCACACTCCCACAAACCCTCTCTCTCTCACACACAACCACACTCACACAAACCCTCTCTCTCTCACACACAACCACACTCCCACAAACCCTCTCTCTCTCACACACAATCACACTCACACAAACCCTCTCTCTCTCACACACAACCACACTCACACAAACCCTCTCTCTCTCTCACACAACCACACTCCCACAAACCCTCTCTCTCTCACACACAACCACACTCACACAAACCCTCTCTCTCTCACACACAACCACACTCACACTAACCCTCTCTCTCTCACACAACCACACTCCCACAAACTCTCTCTCTCTCACACACAACCACACTCCCACAAACCCTCTCTCTCTCACACACAACCACACTCACACAAACCCTCTCTCTCTCACACACAACCACACTCACACAAACCCTCTCTCTCTCACACACAATCACACTCACACAAACCCTCTCTCTCTCACACACAACCACACTCACACAAACCCTCTCTCTCTCACACACAACCACACTCCCACAAACCCTCTCTCTCTCACACACAACCACACTCACACAAACCCTCTCTCTCTCACACACAACCACACTCCCACAAACCCTCTCTCTCTCACACACAATCACACTCACACAAACCCTCTCTCTCTCACACACAACCACACTCACACAAACCCTCTCTCTCTCTCACACAACCACACTCCCACAAACCCTCTCTCTCTCACACACAACCACACTCACACAAACCCTCTCTCTCTCACACACAACCACACTCACACTAACCCTCTCTCTCTCACACAACCACACTCCCACAAACTCTCTCTCTCTCACACACAACCACACTCCCACAAACCCTCTCTCTCTCACACACAACCACACTCACACAAACCCTCTCTCTCTCACACACAACCACACTCACACAAACCCTCTCTCTCTCACACACAATCACACTCACACAAACCCTCTCTCTCTCACACACAACCACACTCACACAAACCCTCTCTCTCTCACACAACCACACTCCCACAAACCCTCTCTCTCTCACACACAACCACACTCACACAAACCCTCTCTCTCTCACACACAACCACACTCACACTAACCCTCTCTCTCTCACACAACCACACTCCCACAAACTCTCTCTCTCTCACACACAACCACACTCCCACAAACCCTCTCTCTCTCACACACAACCACACTCACACAAACCCTCTCTCTCTCACACACAACCACACTCACACAAACCCTCTCTCTCTCTCACACAACCACACTCCCACAAACCCTCTCTCTCTCACACACAACCACACTCACACAAACCCTCTCTCTCTCACACACAACCACACTCACACAAACCCTCTCTCTCTCACACACAACCACACTCCCACAAACCCTCTCTCTCTCACACACAATCACACTCACACAAACCCTCTCTCTCTCACACACAACCACACTCACACAAACCCTCTCTCTCTCACACACAACCACACTCCCACAAACCCTCTCTCTCTCACACACAACCACACTCCCACAAACCCTCTCTCTCTCACACACAACCACACTCACACAAACCCTCTCTCTCTCACACACAACCACACTCCCACAAACCCTCTCTCTCTCACACACAACCACACTCCCACAAACCCTCTCTCTCTCACACACAACCACACTCCCACAAACCCTCTCTCTCTCACACACAACCACACTCACACAAACCCTCTCTCATACACACGCTCTCTCTCTCACACACACACAGTCCCTCCCTCTCTTTCACACACAATCACACTCACACAAACCCTCTCTCATACACACGCTCTCTCTCTCACACACACAGTCCCTCCCTCTCTCTTTCACACACAACCACACTCACACTAACCCTCTCTCTCTCACACAACCACACTCCCACAAACTCTCTCTCTCTCACACACAACCACACTCCCACAAACCCTCTCTCTCTCACACACAACCACACTCACACAAACCCTCTCTCTCTCACACACAACCACACTCACACAAACCCTCTCTCTCTCACACACAATCACACTCACACAAACCCTCTCTCTTTCACACACAACCACACTCACACAAACCCTCTCTCTCATACACATGCTCTCTCTCTCACACACACACACACACACACACATCCCCGTCACACTCATGCGCACACTCTATCAAGCACGCGCGCACACACACACTCCCTGTCTCTCTCTCTCACACACAATCACACTCACACAGGCACAGAAACACATATATAGATCTACGGGGTGCATTTGCATTTGCAGATTTTTATTTGCAGATACATTCTGTTCTCTTCAAAAAGCACACAGTCTGTGGGCAGTCAGTACATGTGACATTTTATAAATTCCTACTTTGGAAACAGAACTAGTCTGACTCAAGATTGGAATACAGACAGACTCTAACCTCACACCTTTAACGCATTGACTAGGCTGAGATGTCACTTTCTTTTATACACTGATAAAATCTTAAATTATCTCAGGGCTGTGACTTGAAAGAAATTCTGGGACCTACATATTAATCAATCAAAACCTGCATCCCCATTCTAAGTGATTAATCTGATTAAGGTTTGCATCAGTTGTATGACACTTTGATCTTTTACTATAAATGCTGTATCCTATGACTCTGCCCCATTGGTTACCTGATGAAGGAGCAGTGCTCCAAAAGCTTGTACTTTCAAATAAACCTGTTGGACCCCGACCTGACGTTGTATGATTTTTAACTTTGTCACTATATGGGCATTCTTGGCAATTAATTTATATCCAGCAAACTCCCACAAGCAGCAGTGAGTAACACCACTATAAACATTTTCCGGGTTTTAGTCAAAGAGAAGACATTGGTTAGAATACGGGGGAATACTGTATCTGTTATTTGTATCTGTGCATCTTGCACACTTACCTGAACAAGAAGGAGTGCTTTGGTTTACATTTGATCCAAAATATGGTACAGCACTCCCTTCGTGATGTACTGATGTGTTGGCCTCAGTTTCACATTCAAGCCTCAGAAGTGGGGCTTGGCAGAGCAAGCTTGTAATTCCAAGGTGAAAGTGTGATCACTGAGAAGGTCTGAACTGCAGTGCCAATGATTACCAGCAGTGGGTGCTCTCTGATATGACTTGGGTCTTGCAGTCAGACCAATTGTCTTTGGACGTCCAACTTGCTCAATATCACCACCAACAGGCACTTGGTATCACTGCTGCTATGAATAACTCCAAGAAGACCAGTGGGTAGACTTCCATTTAAATAGCACCTTTCACATCCCAAATGCTTCACAGAAAACACAAAGTATTTTGAGAGAATAGTCATCATTGTAAAGTGGGAAAACGTAGCAGGCAATTTATCCACAAGCTCCTACATACAGCACTAAAATAAATAACTGGGTATAATCATTAAAATTGTTTTTTAATTGCTAGCCAGGAGATAACGTTTGGTCAAGGTACCTACAAATGCCTATCAACACTTCTTTGAATAGCAATGTAGGATCTTATGTGCCCATCTGAGAGGAAGATGATCCCTTGGTTTTAATGTCTCATCTGAAAGATGCCACTCCTGACAATGCAGCTCTCCCTCAGTGTAGCCTAGATCCATGTTCAAGTCTCCTGTTTCAGACTCAAACTGGTTTCAAGGGATGGCAGCACTACATCGTAGCTTTGTGTGAGCAAATTAATATTCTCTCTCCCTTGGACTATGCAAGCTTTAATGTCTGAATTATTAGGTATCTAGCATAAGACTCCCATCTTATAGAGGGTGCACTATGTTTGTGTAAGTGAGCAGGAACAATGGGCAGTGGGATGGATTAGCATGGAACACCATTTGCAAACTTAAGGGCTGATTAGAAACTGTAAGCTTCCCTGTCTTGGCCAAGTTGGACTCGTAGCTGGTTTACAGAGAAGGGGACAGATCTGAGTCAGTGCTGATCAAATTAGAGCACCCAGAGCACTGCTCAATCGCCGGGCACTTGCTGCACCTAGACAATGTCAAACTGCCACTGGATATTATCCACAACTAAGGAAATGCCTGAAGTACAGCTGCTGCCTAAACAGGTTTATCGCAAAAGACGAGAACTTAAATTTTTAAAGGTCTCATTGCAAATGATGAATCCTCACAATTGATAGTATATAAACCATAAAACAGACATGATATAGAGCCAAACCATACTCAGTGAAACCGCCTAGTTTTCTCACCATCCCTGGTACCTTGAGGTAATGCCCAGTTTTATGCACTGTGTCAATGCACACTTCTCCTGCCACATTCTCAAACCGTCTTCTATTCATTTCTCTATATACCAATTGGTGCTGCACACAAATGATCCTCAACCCTATCCTGCCCAGTTCTATTTCTTCAATCTGATTTACTTGGTTACCCTTTCATTCCATTTATTTTCAGTCCTACCTCATTCTATCCCATTCCTCAGCTTCCAGCACCCGATCAGACTCTGTCACAACTTTCCCTCTTTCCAGTCCTGTATCTTTCTCTTCCTCTCTAGTTTATTCCGAAATAATTCGCTATCCCTTGCTTCCTGCCCCTGTTCAGTCCAACTGCCTCAGTGCAATTCCACTCTTGCTCACTGTCTAACTTATACTTTGTTCTTCATTCAATGATTCACCTCCATTCCATTCCCTCAGCTTTCAATTTGCAATGATTCCAAATCCAAACGATCCCATTCATCCCGATTCACCTGCTTTGGATTCCAATTCTGCAACTTTTCCTCCAGTTCCATTCTGTTGAATGCCTCTGCCTTGTATTAGATATAGTTACAGTCACACAGCAAGGAAGCAGACCCTTCGGCCCAACCAGTCCATGCTGACCATAATCCCAAACTGAACTAGTCCCACCTGCCTGTGGTCAGCCCATATCCCAACAAACATTTCTTATCCATGCACTTGTCCAAATGTCTTTTAAATATTGCAACTGTACCCGCACCACCACTTCCACACACTCCTTGTGTAAAAACGTTGGCCCTCATGAATTTTTTAACAACTTTCTCCTCTCATCTTTAAAAATATGCTCCATAGTCCTGAAATCTCTGTTCTAGAGGGAGGACACCTGCCATTCACTTTATCTACATCCCTCATAATTTTATAAACCTCTATCAGGTCACCACTCAACTCCTATACTTCAGTGAAAAAAACCCCAGCCTATCCAACCTCTCCTTATAACCCAAAGCCTCCTTTCCCGGCAACATCCGGCATTCTCTTCTGAACCGTCTCCAGTTTAGTGACATCCTTCTTAAAACGGGGGAACCAGAACTGGAGACAGTATTCCAGAGGAGGCCTCCCAACATCCTGTACAACCTCAACACGATGCAACTACTTTTACACTCAAAGGTCTCAGCAATGAAGGCAAGTGTGGTAAACACCTTTTTAACCAGGAGCAGAAAGTCAGGACTGCAGATGCTGGAGATCAGAGTTTAGAGTGTGGTGCTGGAAAAGCGCAGCAGGTCAGGCAACATCCGAGGAGCAGGAGAATTGGGAATGATGAAGTGCTTACACCCAAAACGTCAATTCTCCTGCTCCTCGGATACTGCCTGACCTGCTGTGCTTTTCCAGCACCACACTCTCGGCCTTCTTAACCCAGCCTGTTCTGATTGCTTGCTGCTCCTACACAATCCAATTCCCCACTGCAGCCTGTCCCAACCCGTTTCCATCAACCCACCACCTCAGCACCCAGCACTGTTCCCATTCTCTCTCATTCCCAGACCTGGCTTTGGAGCGGGTTTCGTTTTCTTCCGGCTCAGGAACGGGTCCTTGAGGAGCTCTGCGGCCGTGGCCCGTTTATCCGGATTGGGTTCAAAGCCGTGAAGGAGGAAAGCCTTCGCCTCCAGGGACATGGACTCTGGGATTTCCGGATGGATTTTAAACATTCCCACCTGCCGGCAAAGAAACAGGCAATCAAACACAAAGCACAAAATTGTCCACAAGAAAAAGTGAAACGGCTGTAACTCAGAAATCATCAATTTATGCGACCAGGCTGCTTGATTTCACATCACGTGCTTTAAAATGGGAGCACTCTGCCAGCTGTACCCGAGGGTGCCCACAAAGGTTCCTTCCAATAATACACTTCGCCCACTCTCCATTTTAAATTTAACATTGATCTCGCTCTTTGTGTACATTCTCTGCAGCCATAACTTTGTACTCCTCTGAATGTAGGTTTGCTCGCTGAGCTGGAAGGTTCGTTTTCAGACATTTTGTCACCATACTAGGTAACATCATCAGTGAGCCTCCTGATGAAGCACTAGCCAGCTTTCTATTTATGTGTTTAGGTTTCCTTGAGTTGGTGATGCCATTTCCTGTGGTGGCGTCATTTCCTGTGAAGTCATTTTGTGTTCTTTTTCTCAGGGGGTGGTAGATGGTGTCTAACTCGATGTGTTTTTTGATAGAGTTTCAGTTGGAATGCCATACTTCTAGGAATTCTCATGCATGTTGCTGTTTGGCTTGTCCTAGGATGGATCTATTGTCCCAGTCGAAGTGGTGTCCTTCCTCATCTGTATGTAAGGATACTAGTGAGAATGGGTCATGTCTTTTTGTGGCTAGTTGAGGTTCATGTATCCTGGTGGCTAGTTTTCTGCCTGTTTGTCCAATGTAGTGTTTGTTACAGTTCTTGCAAGGTATTTTGTAAATGACATTGGTTTTGCTATACAGACCAGGATACATGAACATCAACTAGTCACAAAAAGACATGATCCTCTCTCACTAGTATCCTTACATACAGATGAGGAAGGACACCACTTCGACTGGAACAATATATCCATCCTAGGACGAGCCAAGCAGAGACACGCATGAGAATTTCTGGAAGCACGGCATTCCAACCGGAACACTATCAATAAGCACATTGACTTGGATCCCATTTACCACCCCCTAAGAAAAAGCACACGAAATGATATCACCACAGGAAATGACATCACTAATCCAAGGAAACCTAAACACATAAATAGGAAATGGGCCATACCACCAGTGCCTCATCCGGAGGCTCACTGATGATGTTACCTAATGTGGTGACAAAGCATCTGAAAACAAACCTTCCAGCTCAGTGAGCAAACCTACATCCAGAAACTCAACCTGAGCTACAAATCTTGTCAAAACTTGTTTGCATTCCTCCCTCTGTTCTATTACCCACATGTACTTTGAATGGTATGATCTGCCTGCACTGCACGCAAAACAAAACTTTTCACTGTATCTGGGTACACGTGACATTAATAAATCAAATCACATGGCCGTTCTCTACTTCAATGGAAATGGTATATGAACCAGGTGAGAAATCTTGCCTGAACGCTAACATTGTGGTTAGTAACCGGCACTGTTAATATATTATAGCTTAAAATGAATCATGCTGGGCGTAACTTGCCATTTCAGATTTTAATTCCTTTTCTCCCTCAGACTTGTGCCCCCTTCTGTCTTGGAACAGTCAGCACCCAATTGGGTACAGACCTACAGAAACCTCTTTCAGGGGTGGGCGGTTCCTGGAGAGGAGCATTAGTGAGTTTTCAGCCAAGGGAGGATGTCAGGCAGGGAAAATGTCTACCTTCAGGGGTCACAGTGAGAGAGAGAGCCTGGCTTATGTTTTGTTAGAGATCCCAATCTTACCCTATTGCCTAGCCCTAAGCAAAGGATCCTGTGATGACAATAAACATTAGTCAGGGTTGTTACCTTAAACATCGCAGCCTGGGGCTCCCCCAGTTCAAAGAAGGGAGGCTTCCCTGTGGCCATTTCAATTACGGTACAGGCCAAGGACCAGATATCTGCAGGCTTGCCATAACCTCTAGGACCCTTGTCGATGATCTCAGGGGCCATGTACTGAAGGGTACCTGAAGAACACAGAGTCCAAATGCAATGAGGTGAAAGCCTGACAACATCGAAGCTCCACACTGACCCTCACTAACAACAACCCCAATGGCACCAATTCTGAATCGAATGGCCTGTCTTTCTGCTGGTGACCCCACTCTCCCAGGCACGCACCTGTGAATGTTTCCGTGCACGGGTTGATTCCCGCCAGCCTCTTTGACGTCCCAAAATCCGAGATTTTCAGCAATCCGCTGTACGTGTTTATCAACACGTTGTCTCCCTTTGAAGACAAATGACAGTTCAGTGAAGGGTAAATGCAAAGCTTCAGTCCTTACTCTGGTGCTGGTGATGACAGAAGTCACTGAGCGCAAATGACATTTCATTGACCAGCTCTCACCTCACTGCCAGTCACCAGCCCTCTCGTTGGACACCAAGTCTTCATAATCTTTGCTATTCTCATTTCAGACCATTCCCTGAATGAATGTGGTGATCAATAGGTGATCACTCTGCATGACTCTTGATCAGTAATTGACCCCATGATAGAACCAATAGCACTATGACTGTCAGCTATAGCAGGTTTTCCAAGCCCTAGCTATCTGCTGGTGCCCCATGGGAATGAGTGTGCAGTGTAGGAAGTGGTGAAGAGCAGGAAAACGCATCTCCTGCAGCTGCACAGGAAGAGGCCAGGGCAAGGATTTCTTCAACATGGTGGAGCTGGGGAGCGACACACCGCACAGGGAATTGTCTTCCCAGAAATCAGAGAGTTGAAGGTGTACACCAGTGCTGGGATCGCACAGTACAAGGTAAGGTATGGAGGAAGATGAGGGTGTGAATGCAAAGTCTAAGGAGGTGGATGACAAAGGGAGGGGGAGGGAATGATATGGAAAGAGAACAGAGAAGATAGACAGGAAATGGGACAGGGAAATAGGAACAGGAGCAGGAACAGGAACAGGAACACCGACCCTCTGAAGAGCATCCTATCCAGACCCACATTATCCCCGCTTTTCCCATGGCTAACCCACCTAACGCATACACTATGGGCAATTTAGCATGGCCATTCTACCTAACCTTCATATCTTTGAAGTGTGGGAGGAAACTGGAGCTCCTGGAAGAAACCCAGACAGACACGGGGAGAATGTGCACACTCCGCACATACAGACGCCTGAGGGGGGAATCGAACCCAGATCCCTGGTGCTGTGAGACAGCAGTGCTAACCACTGAGCCACCATGTCACCCTGATCCCCAGGATAAACTCAGGGAATGCTGGAGAAATTCAGCAGCCTCTGTGAGGTGGAATCAGAGTTAACAGTTGATGGTCACTGATGATGACCCTGGAGGCAGGGTCTGGGGCCACTTAGTGCTGGGTGCATCTGTGCAGGTGGTGGCAACTGTGCATTGGCAAGTCCAGGGTCTCAGCGACAGGCACTCAGTCCGTCTCCTGGAGCTGGTTCCCTTGTGGTTTTGGGTTGGCAAAGTGGCACTGCAGTCAAATAGAGCTCTCAAGGATCCAGGAGAACAACAGGGGCACTCACTGAGTTGAGAAAGGCCAGGCTGGAGAAATGGAGAGATAAAGGAGTGAGATAGATCGATAGCTAGAGGAAGAGAGAGAGATATGTAAAGAGAGCGAGACAGTTAGAAGAGAGAGATGGAGAAGTGAGTTAGAGAGAGAGAGAGAGAGAGAGAGATTGCCCAGAACTTAACTAAGACAAACCTGAACGGCCCATTGCAAAATCTTCGCAAAAAGAAGAAAGTCAAAGGAAAGCTAAACACAGGCATTGAGATTGCAAGGGCCGGGCTGAGGGGAAGTGGGAAATGTGTGCTTTTTAACAAAAATTATAACTGTGGTTCACAGCTAGAGCAAAGCAGCTATTGGATGGGATTTGCTGACCAAAGTGTTGAAGGAAAACCAGCTGGAATTCAGCCCAAGAATGTTCCAAGATTTGAAGGATTTTGTGGGTGGGATTGGTGCCAAGTGTGACAAGAGGACTGTCTATAAATTTGGGAGCTCTATCTCTGCTGGATCTATTCTTTAAAGTGCACATTACTTGGTGAATCTTTTTTTAAACTTATTTCGGTTTTAGTTTGACTGTTGAAGTACATTGTAAAAAGGTGAAATATTGTCCTTTGACTCCTCCTTGAGACTGTTAGTAAATTTGATTTGTTTCTGTTTAATAGTCCCCAAAGAACGATGGCATTAATGATCTATCCAAACCTGGCATTCCCTCCCGCTCATTGCCCACCTCTGAATTCAGACACCCACTCCCTATTGAAGCCTGCCATTTTCACGCTCAATTCCTGACTCCATCCAGTCTCAGTTCTCTCTGGTTGATATAACGCACTGGGGAAAAGAGTAGGGATTTGGAATGATCCGACTCCACTGGGCAGCTGAAGGTATACTCTCCGAAGGAAGCCCTCATGAATTGTGGGAAATGAATTGCCGGTCATTCCGAGAGCGCGGGGAATGTCAGTCCACAAGCTCGCTCTATCCTCTCAGTCTGACAACTCACCTTTCAGTCTGGAGTCCTGATCACGGGCCTGTACTGAGCTATGGCTGTCTTGGCTTCTCTCCTGACACCAAGTGACCTGTTCTCATTCCCTGACCTATCTCTGGTTGTCTTTCTCAACAGATTGAAGACCATGAAATGTTTATCTTCACCCAAAATCACTTTATTGTTCTGGAAGCTTGTTCTCACTGCCTTCAAGTCCCCCAGTGTTGGGCTTATACCCAACCCTGTTTTGCATGAGAAAGACCAGTACTAACTCAGGTTCACAGAAGGTATGCTTTTACTAACAGAGTGATGAAAGAGATCAGCGGCACAGCCACATCCCCATTACCTTAATGTCCCTGTGCACAATCTGATTGTCGTGCAGGTATTTAAGGCCTTCCAGGATCTGTCGCGTGTAGAAAATGATGGTGGCTTCGTTGTCCTTGAGTGGACCCCACTTGGAACACAGCAGTGCAGACAGGCTTCCTGGTTACAAAGTGACACACAATCCATCATTTATGATCATCACGATTAACGTTAAAGACTGTGACAACAAGAACGGGAACAGAGAGTCTGCAGAATAAGGGAAGAATGGCATAGATCTGGCCAAAGATCTCTGGGAGAAAGCCATGTGTTTTAGATTAGACTCGATTCCCTACAGTGTGGAAACAGGCCCTTCGGCCTAACAAATCCACACCGATCCTCCAATCAGTAACACACCCAGACCCATTTCCCTCTGACTAATGCACCTAACACTATGGGCAATTGAGCATGGCCAATTCACCTGGCCTGCACATCTTTTGACTGTGGGAGGAAACCGGAGCACCCGGAGGAAACCCACGCAGACACGGGGAGAATGTGCAAACTCCACACAGACAGTCACCCGAGGCTGGAATCAAACCTGGGACCCTGGTGCTGTGAAGCAGCAGTGCTAACCACTGAGCCACTGTGCCGCTTGGAGAGGGTATGCATACATACGGAAAAATACTCAGGTGTATACACACACACACACACACACACACACAGAAAGAACATGCCACATACATACAGAAACTAGCTCACATGCAGATCCACACACACAAATCCACACACACAAAGACACAGATAATCGCTCACAGGATACACAGCACACGCATGTAGCAGCGTAGGAGCATAGGAATTAGAAGCAAGAGTAGGCCAATCGGCCCTTCGAGCTCTGCCACTCAGCACGATCATGGTCAATAATTTTACTCAGCACCAGGCTCCGCCTTTTTACCCCATACCCTTCATCCCCGGGGAGCTGTATCTAACAACTTCTGGAAAACATTTATTGTCTAAATGTCTATTCCTCAGCCACTTTCTGGAGCAGAGAATTTCACAAGTTCACCACTATCTGGGTGAAAAAAATTCTCCTTTTCTCATGAGAAATACTCTCACGCCCAGAGTATAGCACTGTGGGCCAAGTGCTAGAAAATGGGCTCAGGTTAGTTAGGTGTCGTTGTTTCTGACCAGCACAGGGGCAATGGATGGAAGGGATTTTTTTTTCTCTGCGCTGTAAATCTAGTTGACTATGACTCATGCTTGCACACACAAGCTGTCTCTGTCACCCAGGGTATTCCGGGGTTTTAATGATGAACACGAGGATTAACGTGTTGGTGCAGTCCTGGGACTAAACACTCAAAGTGCCTTGACTGCTGAGGAAGGACAGGAATGATCACTCTCAATGTTTTTCGGTTGTAGTTATACAACCTCCTTTTCAAAACAGTATTACAACAGCTTGATCAGCTTCCTGTAAATCACCTGGAGGTCAATCTGCAAACCACGAAGGATGGGAAGGATAGTCACACTTCACGATGCATTGGCATTTCAAGATGAAAAATGTTAATGGTTGATTAATGTCACACGTGACCATCCTGGGAGTTGTGTGACACAATGTAAATGGAGCTGTTGACTAACTGGTCTCACAATTAGTTTATAAAGGACCCCGATATGACACCAGGAGAATCTAGTTTCTCCCAAGCATGATAAATTTCCCACATGCCATGCTTCCATTTCCTCTTGTACATTATCCCAAGCTATTCATTTTGGAAAGAAGCAGCTTACCTCCTGGGACCTCCTCCATGAAGATTTTGATGTATCCATCCTGACTAACTGATCCCAAATATTGGACAATATTCCGGTGTTTCAAGCGCTTATGGAGAGCAATTTCTTCATGAAGAGGCTGAGAGTACCTGTTGGGGGGGGGGGGGGAGCAGGAGTGCAATTATTGGGAGGAAAAGGTAAAAGTCACATTTATTATCCATTCCTAATCCCCCTGGAGCAGGTGATGGTGAGTTGTCTACAATTGGGTGGCTTGCACAGTCATTTCAGAGGAATTAAGAGTCAACCACATTGGCTGATGGTTTGGAGTCACATGGATGCCAAACCAGGTCAGATTGGCAGATTTCCTTCCCTGGTGGATATGGACAAATCAGAGGGGTTTTACCCCAATCTGGTATTCCTTTCACTAATTATTTTGTTCCAGATTGTTGCGAAGACACCAGCCCACTTTCTTTACTGTGGTCAAAAAAACCCACAGACCACATCAATGTGCAAATGGGGGCTGTGACAAATCACATGGATTTCTCAGTCCCAGCCTCATACACGTCACCACCCACCCATCGTTCCCCCTCTCCCACCCCCATACCACAGACATGAGTGACACTGACAGTCAAATATCATTAAAACTTCAGAAGGGATTGCAATTATTCTCTTTCAAGGCCCTAGATTTGAAATTCCTCAAAGTCACTTTGTCACAGACTGCCTCAATGTCCTGCTGACTCATTGGTAGATTTCTCTGCCTCCCAATAGGATCTGTACTCCCCTGGGTAGTGAAAATTGCATCTAGTTACTGGTACAATGTCAAATTTCCACAGACAGCTGGTTTCACCAAGCTAATACTGCCCCTGGTTTTTCTGAGCTCTAATCTTGCTCAGCTGCACCAAGCAAATTCTTCTTGTGGGTTCCTTTCAATCCACTCTCTGCTGCACTGAACTGATAGGGATTTACTGGCTTCTTCTGAGCACTCCTACCCCAATAGTTAACTTTGTGTATCGCCTCCCAGGATGTTTCCTGAGTCCTAAACACACTGAGTCAGATGGCCTTTCAGGCAGTACAGAAAACAGCAGCATGGAACTTCTTCCTTTGTTCCTCACACTGCAGTGATTGTAATGAAGTCAGCCAGGTGGACATCAGAGAATATGAGTCCCTGATTGGGGCTATTAATCTGATCCAATCAGGGAGCCCTGGCTGACAGATATAGACAGGACTGCACAGCACTGCCCTTTGATGTGAGGGGCAGTGCTTGTCACTGGCCACCCGGGTGTTTTCCTATCTTCCTGGTGGTGGAAATTGAATAAAGATTCGTGCACTTTGTGTCTCTCACTGTGTCTCACACCTGAAAAGAAAAAAAAAAAATAAAAAAAAAAAAAAAGAAAAAAAAGAAAAAAAGAAAAAAAAAAAAATAGACAGGACTGGCCTACGGCCATACTAGTCTGAAAACGCCCGATCTCGTCTGATCTCGGAAGCTAAGGATACTCAGGCCTGGTTAGTACTTGGATGGGAGACCGCCTGGGAATACCAGGTGCAGTAGGCTATGGTGGAATTTGAATAAAGATTTGTGCACTTTGTAAAAAAAAAGAAAAAAAAAGAAAAAAGATAAAAAAAATATAAAAATAAAAAAATGGACAGGACTGTCAGAGGCTCTGCTCACTCTGAGAGCTAGCTCTAAGGGAGCTGGATCGGAGTCAAGGACTCTGTACTTGTAAATAAAGGATATCTTGGTGATAGAATACCGGCCTGAGGGGAGTTACTTCACTAACTGTCTGTGAACAATAAATGCCCTTCAATGACCTTGGATTATTGAAAACTTTGCAACAAGCTCTGCTTCCATGGGTTGGCAAAATCGAATGCAACCAGTATCAAGATCACCAAATGTTACCATTTTCATGACTTGCTAGTTTACAAAACACCACTCCTTAATATCTTTAATATCTGGAAATCTACCAATGCTGGTCTTGAATATATTTAATGACTGGGTCTCACCAATCCTTTATTTTCAATTGTCAAGGTTTGCTCAAAGGCACCTTTGACAAGAAGTTTGAGATGTATTTTTATATTAAAATGCGAGTGAAGTATGTGGTGTTGAAAGTGTTTGACCATCCATGTGATAGTCAGTAGCTCCAATTATTACCTGTTGTCCCTTTCTGGAATCTCTTTGATGGCAATGCGGACTTGATTGTTCATGTCCCGTCCAGCGTACACAATCCCATATGTTCCCTTCCCCAGAATCAGCCTTTCTCCATTTTCAGTGTATTCATACTTGTACTGTACAGTCCGAAAAGGAAGAAAGATAAGCTGTTACATAACAAGCAACTAAGGGACACAGCTGTAGAATAAGGGGACAGTTAGTTAAAACTGAGATGCAAAGGGATTTCTTTGTCCAGAGGGTAGTGAATGTTTGGAATTTTATATCCCACAGAGGGCTAAAGGGATTGAATGGATTTGGGAACAGGACGGTCAGCCATGTCTGTTTGAATAGCCAAATGGCCTACTCCTGCTCCTTATCACAGAATCCCTACAGTGTGGGAACAGGCCATTTGGCCCAACAAGTCCACATCAACCTTCCAAAGAGTAACCCACCCAGACCCATTCTCCTACCCTATTACTCTACATTTACCCCTGACTAATACGCCTAACCTACACATCCCTGAACACTACGGGCAATTTAGCATGGCCAATTCACCTGACCTGCATGTCATTGGATTGTGGGAGGAAACCGGAGCACCCGGATGAAACACATGCAGACACAGGGAGAATGTGCAAACTCCACACATGGCTGGAATCGAATCCAGGTCCCTGGCACTGTGAGGCAGCAGTGCTAACCACTGAGCCCCTATGTTTCTATGTTTTCTATGCCATGGAGGCTAGATCGCTACCAGAGGAAGCTGATAGATTCTTGAAGTATCAAGGAGTTAAGGTTTTGAGGAACCGAGCACAAAAACGGGTTGAGGCCTGGGCGTAAGTCCACAAGGAATAGGAACAAGCGAAGGCCGTTTGGCCCCTTGAACCTGCTACATCATTCCTGAGGATCATGGTTGATCTGACATCCCTCACATCCACATGCCTGCCTTTTCCCAGTAACGTTTCACTTCCTTAAGGAGAAAGCAGAAGCCTAGGGCTAATGGCACTGAATTAGTAAAACCATCATCATGGGTTCAAATTCCACCAGGCTGTTTGTGGAATTTAAATTCAATCAATTAAGTGAAAGTAAACCTGCAATGAAAGTGAATCTTCGTGTCGGACCATCACTGGCATCAAAATCCATCTGGTTCAGTAATGTCCTTCAGGGAGGAAAATCTGCATCTTTACCTGGGCTGGGCCTACTGCCCTCACAGGGCAACGAAGAACAGACAACAAATGCTGGTATCGCCAATTAACCCCTCACGTCGTGCAAAAGCAGATTTACTAGTTTCAAAACAACCTTAAAAGCTGTCTCTTGGGCAAAGCTGCTGGTTGTCTGTCCTGACAACCTTTCGTGTGGATCATTGTCAAATTTTGTTTGACAAGTTGAAGAGGCTTGGGACGATTCATTATATCCAGGTGGCTATCAAAATGAATGCTGCTTGTTGTGGATGTGTTGCTCTCATATCAGACTGGTCAGACACTGGAATTGATCTGGCAGCAAGTTACTAAAGTCCTGACAACACAGCAGTTGAGTATGTGTTCACAATGTGTTAAAGTAAAGTAGTCACTCAGTGTGTTACTCACCTCCAATAGCTCCTCTGTCACTCTCAGTGCATCATCAACTTGCAATTGGGATTCCTCAGTGAAAGAATTCAGCAGCTCACAGAACCTGACAAAGAGGAACCAGAAAGGTGTTAGCATTTGAGGAAGGTCACCACTACAAGTAGATAGGGTAGCGAAGAAGGTGTTTCGTATGCTTGCCTTTATTGGTTGGTGCATTGAGTACAGGAGTCAGAAGGTCATGTTGTGGCTGTACAGGACATTGGTTAGGCCACTTCTGGAATACTGCATTCAGTTCTGGTCTCCCTGCTCTAAGAAAGATGTTGTGAAACTTGAAAGGCTGCAGAAGAGATTTACAAGGACGATGCCGAGGTTGGAGGGTTTGAATTATCGGGAGAGGCTGAATAGAATTCATAGAATCCCTATCGTGTGGAAACAGGTCACTCGACCCAACAAATCCACAGTGACCCTCTGAAGAGTAACCCACCCAGATCCATTCTCCTACTATCCTATATTTACCCCTGACTAATGCATTTAACCTACACAACCCTCAATACTATAGGCAATAGATGTAGGTTTGCTCGCTGAGCTGGAAGGTTTGTCTTCAGACATTTCGTCACCATGCTAGGGAACATCATCAGTGAGCCTCCGGTAAAGTATTGGTGGTATGGCCCACTTTTTATTTATGTGTTTAGGTTTCCTTGGGTTGGTGATGTCATTTCCTGTTCTTTTTCTCAGGGGGTGGTAAATGGGATCCAAGTCAATGTGTTTGTTGATAGAGTTCCGGTTGGAAGGCGATGCCTCTAGGAATTCTCATGCATGTCTCTGTTTGGCTTGTCCTTGGATGGATGTGTGGTCCCAACTGAAGTGGTGTCCTTCCTCATCTGTATGTAAAGATACTAGTGAGAGTGGGTCATTTCATTTTGTGGCCAGTTGATGTTCATGTACCCTGGTGGTTAGTTTTCTACCTGTTTGTCCAATATTGTGTTTGTTACAGTCCTTGCAAGGTATTTTGTAAATGACATTAGCTTTGCTTATTGTCTGTATAGGGACTTTCAAGTTCATTAGCTGCTGTTTTAGTGTGTTGGGGGGTTTGTGGGCTACCATGATGCCAAGAGGTCTGAGTAGTCTGGCAGTCATTTCTGAGATATCTTTGATGAAGGGAAGAGTGGCTAGGGTTTTTGGACGTGTTTTGTCTGTTGCTGAGAAAACGGCGGCCTGTGTTCATTGGGTATCTGTTCTTTTTGAATACACTGTATAGGTGATTTTCCTCTGCTCCTCGTGTTCTTCTGCTGCAGAGTGTGGTGGCTCATTGAAATAATGTTCTAATGTAACTTTGTTTGTGGGTGTTGGGATGATTGCTTCTGTAGTTCAGTATTTGCTCTGTATGTGTTGTTTTCCTGTAGACGCTGGTTTGAAGTTCCCCATTGGCTGCTCACTCTACTGCAACATCTAGGAATGGCAATTTGTTGTTATTTTCCTCCTCTTTAGTGAATTTTATGCCAGTAAGGGTATTATTGATGCTCTTGAAGGTTTCCACTAATTTGTTTCGTTTAGTGATGACAAAGGTGTCATCACATAGCGGATCCAAAGTTTGGGTTGGATGGTTGGCAGAGCTGTTTGAATCCCTGCGTTACTGCCTCTGGTAAGAACCCTGACATCAGAGACCCCATGGGTGTTCTGTTGGTTTGTCTGCAGGTTTTGTTGTTGAAGATGAAGTGGGTGGTAAGGCATAGGCCCACTAGCTTGACGATACTGTCCTTGCTGATGAAGTTGGTGGTGTTTTGATGTATGTGTCTTTGGTTCTTCTAATAGTATAGTCAGTGTTTTCTTGGCCAGGTTGATGTTGATGGATGTGAACAGGGTTGTTACATCAAAGGAGACCATTATTTCATTCTCTTCTATCTTGGTGTCTTTGATGGTGTTCAAGAATTCTTGGGTGGAGTGGATGGTGTGGCGTAAGTCTTGTTCTAAGTGTTTTAATCTTTGACGTAGCTCCATGGCCAATCTGTAAGTTGGCGTTCCAGATAGCGGGATTATGGGTCTGAGCGGGGGGCTCCTGGTTTATGAATTATGGGTAATTAGTAGAAGCGTGGTATGTTGGATCTGTCTGGTTTCATTTTTTGGTTTCATTTTCACATCACTGCAGGAAATGAAGTCACTAACCCAAGGAAATCTAAACACATAAATAAAAAGCAGGCCATACCACCAGTGCTTCACCCAGAAGTTCACTGATGATCTTACCTAGTATGGTGACGAAACGTCTGAAAACAAACCTTCTGGCTCAGTAAGCAAAATTGCATCTAGAGCCCCAACCTGAGCTACAAATCTTCTCAAAACTTGCTAACTATGAGCAATTTGGAATGGCCAATTCACCTAACTTGCACATCTTTGGATTATAGGAGGGAACTGGTACATGGGGGAGAATGTGTAAACTCTGTACAGACCTCTGTACCTGAGGCTGAAATCAAACCCAGGACCCTGGCGCTGTGAGGCAGCAGCGCTAACCAGTCTGCCACCATTCTGCCCAAGTCTTTTTAAAACAGAAGATAGGAGGAGGGCCATTCAGCCCTTCCAGCCTGCTCTGCCATTCATCGTGATCATGGCTGATCGTCCAACTCAATAGCCTAACCCTGCTTTCTCCCCAAAATGTTTGATCCCATTCGCCCCAAGTGCTACATCTAGTCGCCCCGTGTTTTGGCATCAACCACTTCACATGGTATTGAATTCATAGAATCCCGAATAAGCTGGGGCTATTTTCTTTGGAGCATCAGAGGCTGAAAGATGACCTTAAAGAAGTTTATAAAATCACGAGAACCTTGGTGAGGGTGAATAGAGCTGTATAGCAGGACACAGATGCCAACCAGATATTCAAACTTAATCTAGTCCGATTTGCCAGCATTTGGCCCATTTCTCTCTAAATAGTTCATGCACCCATCCAGATGCCTTTTAAATGTTACAATTGTACCAACCTCCACCACTTCCTCTGGCAGCTCATTCCGTACACGCACCACCCTCTGAGTGAAAAGGTTGCCCCCTTAGATTCCTTTTAAATCTTTCCCCTCTCACCCTAAACCTATGCCCTCTCAATCTGATTCCCCCACCCCAGAAAAAGACTAATCACGCTACCCATGTCCGTCATAATTTTGTAAACCTCTATAAGGTCACCCCTCAGCCTTCGACACTCCAGGGAAAACAACCCCAGCCTGTTCAGCCTCTCCCAGTAGCTCAAATCCTCCAACCCTGGCAACATCCTTGTAAATCTTTTCTGAACCCTTTCAAGATTTACTACATCATTCCTAAAGCAAGGGCACCAGAATTGCACACAGCATTACAAAAGTGGCCAACCGATGTCCTGTACAGCGCAACATGACCTCTCAAATCCTGTACTCAATTCACTGACTAATAAAGGAAAGCATACCAAATGCCTTCTGCACTATCCTCTCTACCTGTGACTCTACTTTCAAGGAGCTAGGAACCTGCACTCTAAGGTCTCATTGTTCAGCTACACTCCCTAGGACCTTATCGTGAAGTGTATAAGTCCTGTCCTGATTTGCTTTTCCAAAATGCAGCACCTCACATTTATCTAAATTAAACTCCATTTGCCTCTCCTCAGCCCATTGGCCCATCTGTTCAAGATCCTGTTGTAATCTGAGGTAACCTTCTTTGCTGCCCACTACACCTCCAATTTTGGTGTCATCTGCAAACTTACTAACTATACCTCCTATGTTCACATCCAAATAATTTATATAAATAATGAAAAGCAGTGGACCCAGCATTGATCCTTGTGGTACACTGGCCTCCAGTCTGAAAAACAACTCTCCACCACCATCCTCTGTCTTCTACTTTCGAGCCAGTTCTGTATCCTAATAGTGAGTTCTCCTTGTAGTGCATGTGGTCTAAACTTGCTAACTAGTCTACCATGAGGAACCTCATCAAACACCTTAGCTTAGTCCATATAGATCACATCCACTGCTCTGCCCTCATCAATCCTCTTCTTTAGTTCTTCAAAAAACTCAGTCAAGTTTGTGAGACATGATTTCCCCCGCACAAAGCCATGCTGACTATCCCTAATCAGTCCTTGCCTTTCCAAATACATGTACATCCTGTCCCTCAGGATTCCCTCCAACAACTTGCCCACCACCAATGTCAGGCTCATCGGTCTCTAGTTCCCTGGCTAGTCCTCACCACCTTTCTTAAACAGTGGCACCACGTTTGCCAACCTTCAGTCTTCCGGCACCTCACCTGTGACTATTGATGATACAAATATCTCAGCAACAGGCCCAGCAATCACTTCTCTAGCTTCCCACAGAGTTCTGACTAGGTCCTGGGGATTTATCCACCTTTATGCATTTCAAAGCATCCAGCACCTCCTCCTCTGTAATATGGATATTTTTTAAGATGTCATTACTTATTTTCCCAAGTTCTCTACATTATAAATCCTTCTCTACTGTAAACACTGATACAAAATACTCATTTAATATCTCCCACATCACTGCAGGTCCACATATAAGTGACTTGGCTGATCTTTAAGGGGCCCTATTCTGTCTCTAGTTACTCTTTTATCATTAATGTATTTGTAGAATCCCTTTGGACTCACCTTAACCCTATTTGCCAAGGTTCTGTCCCCTATTTGCCCTCCTTACTTATATTCTTATTGCCCTTATACTCTTCTAGGGATTAACTCGATCCTTGCTGTCTATACTTGAGCAATGCTTCCTTCTTATTCTTGAATAAAATCTCAATTTCTCTCGTCATCCAGCATTCCCTACACCTACCAGCCTTGTTCTTCACCCTAACAGGACTATACTGTCTCTGGACTCTCGTTATCTCATTTTTCAAGGCTTCCCACTTTCCAAATGGCCTTCAAACACCTGCCCTCGATCGACGTTTGAAAGTTCTTGCCTTGATACCGTCAAAATTGGCCTTCCTCCAAATTAGAGCCTTAACTTTTAAATCCGCTCCACCCTTTTCCATCACTACTTTAAAACTAATAGAATTATGGTCACTGGCCCCAACGTGCTTCCCCACTGACACCTCAGTAATCTGCGCTGCCTTATTTCCCAAGAGTAGGTCAAGTTTGAGAGTAGTACAGTGGATACTTTCAGAAGCATGAGTGCACACAGCTGTCCGTCAGAATAAGGATGCTGCTTGCTCTTGCTAAGACCTGGCACATGGAATCCTCTAACATGGGGCCTGTTGGGTTGCTCCTACCATTCGCATGTGGTCTAGCAGGGATCTTACCCACTCATACTGCCTCCCAATGGAGCATCTGAAGGACCTACAGATCAGTCACCAATCTGTCTAGCTGCGTTACACCATCAAGTGCTGAGGTGGACTTGAACCCAGAATATCTGGCCCAGAGGCAGGGACAGTACCTACTGGACCACAAGACCTGCCCGAGAAATATAGACTCAAAGCAGGTTACGGATGGAATAAGAGTAGAGGGCTCGTATATAAACACCAACACATATAGATTGAGCTGAATAGTCATGTGTGTTGATATTCTTCCAGATTCTTCTACCCACTCAGATATTATTAGACACTTCTGGAGCAGGTGAGACTTGAACCCTGGCCTCCTAGCCCAGATGTAGGGACACTACCTTTGTGACACGCAAGCCCTTAGCTCTGCTGCCTTCTCCTTGTGAAACAGTATATGTTTTGAGTTCTCTCGTGCATTTGAATATCGGTGGCAATGCTGAGGATGGACTACAGGGGGCGACAGGTTTCTGCGAATGAGCAGCGGACCATGTGGCTGCCAAATGTGTGGAAGCTTCAGGAACTATCAACAAAACAACAGATGTAGCAGCAGCAGCAGGCAGTCGTTGTTATCGTAATTTCTTTAACTAATCAACAACAGCAGCTTGCTTCCTGGAAATGATGTAAAGAAATTAACACTAATTTGCAAATTCTGTAATTCTATCTGCTGTGCCAGTGAAGAATTAATCTGGAAATCAGTGGTTCACTTTCACATTTCATTGTATTTTGAGAGAAAAGCTTCACCTGGGAGAAAACAACAGGAGAAAATCTGCTCATGAGTTTTGAAAGAATTCCTTCAAGGGATGCAGGAAACATTGGTAAGGCCAGTGTTTACTATCCATCACTAAGTATTCTTGAGAAGGTGGTGGTGAGCTGCCTTCCCGAACTGCTACAGTCCTTGATATGGAGGGATACCCACAGCGCTGTTAGGGAGGGAGACCCAGAATTGTGACTCAAGATAGGAAGTATAGTTCCAAATGGTTAGTGTCTGGGAGGGGAACTTACTGGACATGGTGTTCCCACATATCTGCTGCCCCCGTCCTTCCAGATGGAACCAGTCGTGTGTTTGGAAGGTGCCGTGTATCTTCTGTGTATCTTGCTGTGGTAGACTAGTGCTGGGGGAGTGAATGTTTGTGGGCGTGGTGCCAAATCAGGCAGGCTGCTGCGTGTAAAGCTTCTTGAGTGTTGTTGGAGCTGCACCCATCCAGGCATGTGGGGAGCGTTCCAACTCATTCCTGACTTGGGTCTTGTGGATGGGGACAGCATTTAGGGAGTCAGGAGGTGAGTTAGTCGTAGCAGTACTCCAAGCCTCTAATTTGCTCTTGTAGCCACAGTGTTTATATGACCTGTCCTGTTCAATTTTTGATCAGTGGTAACCCCCAGATGTTGGTAGCAAAAGACTCAGTGATGGCAATACCATTGCATGTTGAGGGGCAGCTATTAGATTGTCTCTTGCTGCAGTTGGTCATCGTCTGGTATTTGTGCGGCATGCACGTTACCTGCCCTTGTGAAGAATACACTGAAGGGTCAATAAGTGTTGCTTGGCCAAAGGACGGGTTTTTAAGTCAAGTCTTCAGGGTGAAGCAGGGTATGGAAGGGAAAAAAAGGGTTTAGCGATGGGAGTCAAGAGCAGAAGATCGAAATGGCTGAAGACACATCTGCCAGTGGTGCAGGAATAGGATGGTGAGATGGTCATGGGTATTGCAGATGGGGGCACAGTCAGACAGCATCCAGGAGGATTGTGGATTCAGGAACTAAAGCCATGGAGGGATCTGAATAAAGGGATGAGCAATTTAAATTGAAGAAATTTGCAAGTCCTCAAGAACGAGGGCAATAGATGAATGGTTTGGTATAGGTTTAGGAACAGGTAAGAGAATTTCAGATGCGCTGAAGTTTAGGGAGATGATTATGCAGTTTGGAAGGCAGGAAATTGGAATCATCAAGTTTGAAACTTATGGGTGAGTGAGTCAGCAGCTCAGAAACAACTCTGAGAATGTTCACTCAACTCATTCCTTACAGGGTGGATGCTGTTTATCCTAACGGGAGAGATTAGGATTCGGGAACGTAGTTTAAAAACAAGGAATCTCCCATTTAAAAACGTAATGAGGAGAATTGTTTCTTTTCCCACAGAAATCAGTGAGGCTGTGTGTCATTGATATTGATAGGGCAGAGGGAGATAGGTTTGGACTCCCCTATTCGTTGAGAATCTATCACCTTAGCAGAGAAATGGCTGTTCAAGCCACAATCACATAAGCCATGATCTTGTCAAATGATGGCGCAGGCTTGAGGCACTGTCAGGCCTACTCCTGTTCCTAATTCTTAGGTTCAAATAGGGTCAGGAAGTGGCAAAGAGGCATGAATTTATAGCAGTGGAAGTAGGTGCCCCTGGCACTTGATGAAATGAGGGTTCCGAGCTCAGCTCAGGATTGATCAGAGGTCACAAGGCCTGTATAGTGGCCAGCAAAGGATAGTGCGGATAGGAACAGAGTTTGCAGCAGAGACTGAAGATAATTTCTTCAGTTTGCTCAGTGTCAGACTTGGGGGAGTTATATCTCATCTTGGACTAGGTGTCAGACCAGCAACCTGACAATATCATGGCAGTGAAGGCACTGAGAAGGATGGCAGAAAGGTAGAGCTGGGAATTCCCAGCCTCCTTGTGAAATCTGACAGAACGCAAGTCGGTGATTTCTCCAAAGGGGGAACATACACTGACAAGAAAATGGAGGAACCAAGAATATATTTTTGGGTGACTCTGGAACAAAGTGGTCCAAGTCTAATTTTGAAGAAGCAACAAAAAGGATTGATGAGGGCAGAGTGGTAGATGTGATCTATATGGACTTCAGTAAGGCGTTCGACAAGGTTCCCCATGGGAGGCTGATTAGCAAGGTTAGATCTCACAGAATACAGGGAGAACTAGCCATTTGGATACAGAACTGGCTCAAAGGTAGATGACAGAGGGTGGTGATGGGGAGTTGCTTTTCAGACTGGAGGCCTGTAACTAGTGGAGTGCCACAAGGATTGGTGCTGGGTCCATTGCTTTTCACCATTTACATAAATGATTTGGATGTGAACATATGAGGTATAGTTAGTAAGTTTGCAGATGACACCAAAATTGGAGGTGTAGTGGACAGCGAAGAAGGTTACCTCAGATTACAACAGGATCTTGATCAGATGGGCCAATGGGCTGAGAAGTGGCAGATGGAGTTTAATTCAGATAAATGTGAGGTGCTGCATTTTGGGAAAGCTAATCAGAGCAGGACTTATACACTTAATGGTAAGGTCCTAGGGAGTGTTGCTGAACAAAGAGACCTTGGAGTGTAGGTTCATAATTCCTTGAAAGTAGATTTGCAGGTAGATAGGATAGTGAAGAAGGTGTTTGGTATGCTTTCCTTTATTGGTCAGGGCATTGAGTACAGGAGTTGGGACATCATGTTGCGGCTGTACAGGACATTGGTTAGGCCACTGTTGGAATACTGCGTGCAATTCTGGTCTCATGCCTATCAGAAAAATGTTGTGAAACTTGAAAGAAACGATTTACAAGGATGTTGCCAAGATTTGAGCTATAGGGAGAGGCTGAATAGGCTGATGCTGTTTTCCCTGGAGCGTCAGAGGCTGATTAGATTAGATTACTTTTTGATTAGATTACTTACAGTGTGGAAACAGGCCCTTCGGCCCAACAAGTCCACACCACCCCGCCGAAGCACAACTCACCCATATCCCTACATTTTTACCCCTTACCTAACACTACGGACAATTTAGCATGGCCAATTCACCTGACCTGCACATCTTTGGACTGTGGGAGGAAACCGGAGCACCCGGAGGAAATCCACGCAGACACGGGGAGAACGTGCAAACTCCACACAGTCAGTCGCCTGAGGCGGGAATTGAACCCAGGTCTCTGGCGCTGTGAGGCAGCAGTGCTAACCACTGTGCCACCGTGCCGCCCATAACCACTGTGCCACCGTGCCGTAAGGCTGAGGGGTGACCTTACAGAGGTTTACAAAATCATGAGGTGCATGGATAGGGTTAAATAGACAAGGTCTTTTCCCTGGGGTGGGGGAGTCCAGAACTAGACGGCATAGGTCTTGGGTGAGAGGAGAAAGATATAAAAGTATGTAAGGGGCAAATTTTTCACACAGAGGGTGGTGCGTGTATGGAATGTGCTGCCAGAGGAAGTGGGGGAGGCTGGTACAATTGCAGCATTTTGAAAGGTATTTGGGTGGGTATATGAATAAGAAGGGTTTAGAGGGATATGGGCCGGGTGCTGGCAAATGGGACTAGACTAGCTTGGGATATCTGGTCAGCAAGGATGAATTGGACCGAAGGGTCTGTTCCAATGCTATACATTTCTATGACGCCAATGGAATGGGGGAGCTGGCTTGATGGGATGAATGGCCTCCTCCTATTCTAAAAGTAGAAAGCTGCATAATGGGCTGAATTTCACCAGGCACTGTTGTGGGTAAGTGGCCAAGGGTATAAGTGGCTGCCCATCAGTCAATTAGCAGCACAGGGCTTCAGTAATGAGACCAAAGGTGGCTTTCTGTCCCTCAGCGATAGGAAATTCCACCTCATAGAGCTGCCAACCAATCAAGAGCTAGCATCTCTCAACATAGCAACAGCAGCAGCCACGGCTGATAGCGAAACTGGGCAAAGAGATGGAAAGCTGTGATAAATTGAAACTGAGAATATTTGAGGGTTAGCAAGGCGGTGAGATCAGGATTTGAAACGAGTGTGAGGCAAGACCTGAGGCAACGGACCTGGTGTCCAGTTAAGGTGGGACTTTCCAGCTGCCCACTACCAGCTGGGACAAGGTACCTGCCTTACTGACTGCTTGGCATAGGCCTCTCTCTCTGCTGGCTTTAACCTAGCAGTGGTCGGCTGTCCGTCAGTGTCCATTAATTGTTTGTTGAAGGGCCTCAATTGTTGCACTGGTGGGCAAGTCATATGATGCTAATTCCACTGCTGTTGAAGGGGCGGAGAGAGCAGGGATAGGTGGGTAAGCTGCCTGTTGGATTTAAGAAAATCACCCCCAGCTTTCAAACCCACCAATCAGGAGAGCGTGAAATTCCAGCCAATTAAAATTCTGCCCAGCTCTGTACGTCAAATTATCAACAAGAGAAAAAGAACCTTTGGAGAAAATACAAAGAAATTTGTAAAAATGATACCACAACGGGGAGGTTCTAATTGTCTGCAAACCTCTTTACTCTCTCGAGAGGAAAGCTGAGATGGCACCTGATAGAGGTCTTCCAAGATTTGTGTGAGGCTTTGAAAGTGTAAGTGTAAGTAAAGAAAATGTATCTATGAGGAAAATCAAAGTTTGGGACAACAAGCATAACAGACAGTCACTGCTAACTCCCAGAGAGTGGGGAGAATGACGAACTTGCTATCACATTCAATTCAAAAGGCGAATAGCTGAAGGGAGGTTAGAAAGATATATATGAGGATAAAGTGAGGGCTGCAGATGCTGGAGATCAGAGCTGGAAATGTGTTGCTGGAAAAGCGCAGCAGGTCAGGCAGCATCCAGGGAACAGGAGAATCGACGTTTCGGGCATAAGCCCTTCTTCAGGAATGAGGAAAGTTTGTCCAGCAGGCTAAGATAAAAGGTAGGGAGGAGGGACTTGGGGGAGGGGCGTCGGAAATGTGATAGGTGGAAAGAGGTCAAGGTGAGGGTGATAGGTCAGACTGGGGTGGGGGCGGAGAGGTCGGGAAGAAGATTGCAGGTTAGGAAGGCGGTGCTGAATTTGATGGATTTGACTGAGACAGGGTGGGGGGAGGGGAAATGAGGAAACTGGTGAAATCCGAGTTCAGACAGGGTGGGGGGAGGGGAAATGAGGAAACTGGTGAAATCCGAGTTCAGACAGGGTGGGGGGAGGGGAAATGAGGAAACTGGTGAAATCCGAGTTCAAACAGATATATAAGCAAGATATATAGAAAGATATATAAGCAAGAGAGGAGCAGAAACTAGCCATTACAGTTGGATAAAGAGGTGATCTCCACCATCCAAACAAAGATGGGGAACACAGACATGAGAATACCAGCAACAGCAAGTTACCTTCCAAGACACACCATCAGGATTTGAAACGATATGAACGATATCCTGGAACTGCCTCCCTAACAGCAACATGGGGTGCCAACATCCTATAGATGCAGCAGTTCAAGAAGGCAGCTCACCACCACCTTCCAACTGGAGATGGATTATAGATGCTGACCAAGCCAGAGATACTCACATTCCATGAAAGAATATAGGTAGTTAAACGTGGATGGAGCCAGCACAGGCTAGTTGGGTCAAATACTCCTAAGGAATATAAATAAGTGAGCCCTACCTCTTACAGTGCAGTTCCGTGGGGAAGTACAGCTGGAAGTCATCAAAGTTGTGCAGCACATAGAGAAAGCAGCATCGCTCGTTACACTTTGAGACACTGGAATAGAGGAGACAGCACAGTTCATACTTTACTCTCAACACATGACCTCAACCTGGGACATTTCAGCAGTGGACACTGGGTAAAACACTAAAATCAAACAGCAGACTGAGGATGCTGGAAATCTGGTACAGAAATTGCTGATGAAACTCAGCAGGTCAAGCAGCATCTGTGGGAAGGAGGTAGAGTTAATGTTTCAAGTCGGGTGATTCTACGTCAGAACTGTTATGCTGAAAACAAAGTTGGGGGAAGAGTGTGTGCACGCTTGTGAGTGCGTGAGAGTGTGTGCATGTACACGTGTGAGAGTGTGCATGTGAGAGAGTGCAGACATGTGTGCATGCACGTGCGCGCATGTGTGAGCACGTGTGAGAGAGACTGTGTGCATGTAAGAGTGTGCGCGTAAGAGTGTGTGCATGTGAGAATGTATGTGTGTGTGAGTGTGTGAGGGAATGTGTGTGTATGAGAGTGTGAGAGAGTGATTGTCCGTGTGTGTATGTCAGAGTGTGTGTGTCAGAGTGTGTATGTGTGTGAGAGCGTGTGTGTCAGAGAGTGTGTGAATGTGTGTGACAGTGTGTGTGTGTGTGTGTGTGTGTGTGACAGTGTGTGTGTGAGAGAGAGCATGTGTGTGTGTGTGTGTGTGAGAGTGTGTGTGTGACAGAGTGTGTGTGTGAGAGAGCATGTGTGAGTGTGTGTGTGAGAGAGAGCGCGCGTGTGTGTGTCAGAGAGTGTTTGTGAGAGTGTGTGTGTGTGAAAGAGTGTGTGTGTGAGAATGTGTGTGAGATTTTGTGTGAGAGTGTGTGTGAGAGTGTGTGTGTATGTGAGTGTTTGTGTGAGAGAAAGTGTGTGAGTGTGAGTGTGTGTGAGAGAGTGTGTGTGTGTGAGTGCATGTGTGAGAGTGTGTGTGAGTTTGTGTGAGAGCGTGTGTTTGAGTATGTGTGGGAGAGTGTGTGTGTGAGAGTGTGTATGTGAAAGAGTGTGTATGTATAACAGTACGTGTGTAAGGTGAGTGGATAGCTGGACACAAAGCCCCAGAGAGAGAGAGAGAAAGAGAGAGAAAACAGGGTAGGTCAACGGAGAGATTATGGATAGTAGGCCAGGATAGTGAAAAGCTGACTAAGTGATAATAAGAGCTAAGAGTAGGAGAGAATGGATGAGATGTACTGAATATAACCCAGGTCCTAACAGGGGTGGGGATGGGTAAAAGAAACATGGAAGGAAGGAATCAGGCTCTAAAGCTATTGAACTTGATGTTAAGTTCTTATGGCTGCAGGGTCCACAAGCAGAAAATGAGATGTTGTTCTTCCCCTTTCATCTCTCTCTCTTTCTCTGGGCTCCATCTCCACCTACCACTCACCTCCACAAATGGCCCCCTCACAACCCTCCAGCTTCACCTTTGGTATAAATACCACCTTTTCTTAGCTGCTTACTGTTCTGAGAAAGAGTCACAAGACTTCAAACCTTGTCTCTGCTTTCTCTCCATAGGTGCTGCCAGACCTGCAGAGTTTCTCCAGCAATTTCCAGGGTAAAACATGCCAGCCACAGGCAGTGTCTGGGTCCACAACTGAGTAACAGTTATCAAACTATGATGTCACCCACCGCTGCTGCTGGAACCATCACTGCCCTCCCACACCCCCCAGCACTCACTACACACTAAACCTTTCTTGCTGCTGCTTTATGTGGTATCAATGAACTGACCCAGTCAATCCTACTGTGCAGCATCAAATGTTTGAGGTGGGAATTGAGGTGAGCCATTAAAGTAAATGTCAAGCATAAAGGGATGACTTTTTGCCTTGTATTTAGCTTATTCTTCAGTGTCTTACCTTCCCCCAAGCTTCCACTTTCTCATTCATGGTCAAAATACCTGTTTTATTCCTTTAAAACCCTTGGATCATTTCCAGCACACATCCGGTTTGGTTGAGAACAGATTGTTCCTCCAACTCAGCTCTGGAATAAGAACTGCCAATGCTACAGGGAAGATTAACCATTAATCTCCTGGACACTGTTGGCAGCCACTGCCAGAGAAACATTGCGGGTGCAATTTAAAAAAAAAAGTGGTGTTTCCTTTTTATTTCCTTTGAACACTTTCACCAACCAATTCTCAACATATCACAAACACTAAAAAGGGTCATGTTGGATGAAGGAGCAGCGCTCTGAAAGCCAATGCTTCCAATTCGATCTGTTGGACTCTAACCTGGTGTTGTGTGATTTTGTAGCTGAAAAGAGTTGTTTGGACTGAGTGGGTGTGCTGGAGGTTGTGTACTGTGAACTTCAGGAATTCACTTGGGTAGAATTGGTGACCCGGAACACAGCAGACTGCAATGCCCGCAGCCAACGTTAGGCTTCCAGAATGTTCTCTTCATTAATTTACAAACGGCACTGATAGCTTTTCCAAGATTGTCACAGTCACCGGGCACGTACCTGACACCACGGATGGAGGCTGCACTGAATGTCCAGGTGTGGATTCCATTCTGTTAATAAAACAGCGAGAGAAAGATGGGTCTCAAACCAGGCAGGTTAAAGACATTCAGTAATCAACATCATTCCTTTTCGTTTCCAACATTGGAATTCCCAAGATATGGAAACACTTAAAATAAAACTCAAGGAATTGAGTCTACTCTTGGTCCAAGCCACATCCCAAATTCCTTTTTGGGGGTCTCTATTCATGTTGGATTCTGGGAAGGATTCCATTGCTATGCCCTAAGAGAAGTATCAAAGGGGCTGATTAGATTCCCCTACATTGTAGAAACAGGCCCGTCAGCCCAACAAGTCCACACCAACCCTCCGAAGAGTAACCCACTCAGACCCATTTCCCTTTGATTAATGCACCCAACACTATGGGCAATTTAGCATGGCTAATTCACCTAACCTGCACATCTTTAGATTGTGGGAGGAAACCCACGCAGACACAGGGAGAACAGAATTTGGATATGAAGGGGGTCATTGACTAAAGGTCAAGAATGTCACCACGTAAGAGATCAAACGTTCTTTATTTGCCTGACGAATCTTGAATACAGACACTAACCAAAGTCTAGCAATCTCAGTCCCATCCTGCCCTCAGCATCCACAACCTTCCAAATGTCCTTTGACCTTTGAAAAGTACAAGCCCAGGGTTTAACCCTTTAAGCACCAATATCAGTTTCTGGCTAATTCACTATGCACCTCTCCCGATTGTGCAACTATGGCACCAGACTTTATCAGGAATGAGCAGCATGCCATCTCATTACTGTGGTGGTGGTGGTGGTGGTGGGGGGGGGGGGGGGGGGAGGGGGATTGGGGAAAGGGGTGTGGTTCACGTGATGGTCAGGTACCTCTTCAGCGGGTGAGACATGACACATGCTCACAGCCTTGTCCTTGTCAGTGCTGCTCACGGTCAGGTGCGTGGGCTGGAAGATCTTTGTTGGCTCCAGGATGAGGACCTGTTGAGGAAAGTGAGAGTTGAGGTTTCAAACTGCCTATCGAGGTCTCTCCTTCATAAAGGGCACTGAACAAACTATCAAATCGCTCCATATTCACATCGGGGACAATCGCCCAAACTCTCAGTGTGCCTGCAATAATGGCTCACCAGAAATTTGTCTGCAGGTGCTTTGTCCCTGCAGATTGACAATAAGAATTCCATCCAGAAGTCTACCAGGTCCTGCTTGGCCAAAGGCTGCTCCTTGGTGTCTGTCTTGAAGCGTCTGTAGAGTAAGTAGGTCTCCATTGCTGATGCCAGGTACCTTGGGGGTGGGGGAGGGGGGGGGAGGGAGGGGGGTGAAAGAAGGGGAGGAGACAAAACTATCAGTACGAAATAGGTTTCTCATTAACCCATAAAACGTGGTGAATTTAAATGCTGTGCAGACTAGGACAGATCAATGCTGGAGAATACAAGTCTCTCTAATTCAGGAATGCGGAATTGGAACGGAATCAAAATGCAAAGGGAAGATTCATGTCTAACATCAGACAGGCTCACTAACGTGAGGCCTTTCCACTGCCTCTCTTAGCCAGGCTCTGTGAAATGGTGCTGTCCTGCAGGTTGGACTGGGACCACATCAAACATCTTCCTCATAATTGTTACACTGACCCACTCCTCCTTCCAACTGTGAAGCACTCCCACTTTAATCAACGTTGTTGAATCCTTTATCCAAGCACAGTACAGCTCAGCAACTTTTCAACTGTTCGGAATGAGGATTGATCTGCTCTCTTCATCAGCCTGGGGTCATATTGCTTCACCCTAGTTCAAGTTTACACTCAGGTGCACTTATTCAGCTCTGGGTTCCAATTACAAACTGGCCTTTGTAATTGTGACAGTTGTTAAGTAGAGCAGCCTTCCTGGGAAGGAAGAAAGGTCCAGACAAGTGAAACATGCACCAGCAAAACATTTATCAGTTCAAACAAATCATGCAGAGTTCCCAGGGGTGTAATCATTTACACTCTCACATATATCCACACACAAAAATAAACAGTCACATTCTTACATATACATAAGCATTTGCACAGATACACTCACATACACACACTGACATATACACAGACACACTCACACATGCACAGACACAAACACACACTCACACACACACATGCACAGATGTATCCACACAGTCACACATGCACAGACGCACACACACTCACAGGCGCGCGCACACAGACACACACACACAGACACATATACACACAGACACTCACACATGCACACACACATACATACACATACAGACACACATCCATGCAAACACACATGCATACACACATGCACATACACACACATGCACACACACATCCACACACTCACACATGCACAGACACACGCACACACATGCACAAACATACTCTCAGATGCGCATGCACACACACACTCACAGACGCACGCGCACACACAGACACACATACATACACACTCACACCTGCACACACGTACATACACACACAGACGCACACACACAGACACAGATGCACACACACACACGCACACACACACACATGCACAAACAGATACATACATACACACAGACACACACGCACACACACTACGTACACACACACACACACTCAAAATTGTAAGTGCACTTTTGGTCGCGCTTCCTCCGGGTTTGGTGTTCCCTTGATATGAGAAATGCTGACCGCCTCATTTACTGATCCAGTACTGTACCGAGGAGGTGCTACAGTGCTGTCAGTGTTGTCTTTTCGTGGTTTATTTTTCTTTCTTAGCATGTGGGCATCACTGGCAGAGTCACCATTTGTTGCCCATTCCCAACTGCCCTTGAATTGAGCAGCTTGCTGGGAGGCAAATTCAGAGGGCATGTAAGGTAAAACCCACTTCTGAGGGTGTGGAGTCATGTCCAGGGTAAGGACGGGCAGGTCTCCTTCCCTAAAGAGCATCGGAGAACCAAAAGGGGTTTTTAACAACAGCTGATGATAGTTGTCATGGTTACCATTATTGAGACGAGCTTAATATTCCCGATTCATTAACTGAATTAAAAGTAACACCAGTTGCCATGGTGGGATTTGAACCTATGTACCCAGCTTTCGGTTTCTGGATTACTGGCCCAGTGACATACCTCTGCAGCACCACGAAAGCAAAGTCCCATTGCTTTTCCACTGGATATTAAACATCCCACAGCACAACTTCAAAGAAGAGGCTTTTTCACTCTGGACACTGGAGAGTTACCAGAACCACACAGTCATGGGGAGCTAGGACTAGTCTCCAAAGGAGCCGGGAAGGTTGTAAGACTTGACAGTGGAAAGCAGTTGAAGCAACATGAACAAAGTAATTTCAGGGAAATTGAAAGGTCATGCAATTTCAAGTATGGACATTAAACATTGTCACGTTCAGACAAGGAACTTGATTCACGACAAGTTAAATTGGCTGATTCATAAAAAGTGATGGTATAATTGTTTCTTTGAAATCTGTTGAGAGATTGCAGTGATCATTTCAGATTCAATTACTGAGTCCTGACTCACCAGACAGGTGCGTTCAGTCTGTATAGCTTCTCTGAGGCCTGAATGATCTTCGTCTGGTCATTGAATAAGATGCTGGCACCCAAGAAAAACCCCACGTCCCAGTAGAACTGCATCTTCTCCAGACTTCCCTTGCGTCCCAACAAGCTGCTCAGCTTCATACCTGCACAACCCCAAAACCAGTTCCGTTACCATACAAGTCCCGAGAAACATTTCAAATGCGCGTGGGAGCCCGACTGAGCAGATTCACTTCAGCCGCGGTTGGAGTTTAATTTCTCATAAAACAAACTGCAAAGCCGTGTGCAAACTCCGATTCTCAAACAGAACCGTCAAACAATATGGGCATTACCGGCAATTTATTGCCTATCCTTAGGTGCCCTTGACCAGGGCTTACTCGGACCATTTCAAGGCACAGTTAAGATCAACCACATTGATCAAACTGATTGCTACTCACTAAGAATCTCACACTAAAGGCAAGGACTGGTTAGGGATAGTCAAAATGGCTTTGTGCGTGGGAAATCATTTCTCACAAACTTGATTGAGTTTTTTGAATAAATAACAAAGAGGATTGATGAGGGCAGAGTGGTGGACATGATCTATATGGACTTTAGTAAGGCGTTCGACTAGGTTCCCAATGGGAGACTGGTTAGCAAGGTTAGATCTCACGGAATACAGGGAGAACTAGCCATTTGGATACAGAACTGGCTCAAAGGTAGAAGACAGAGGGTGGTGGTGGAGGGTTGCTTTTCAGACTGGAGGCCTGTGACCAGTGGAGTGCCACAAGGATCGGTGCTGGGTCCACTACTTTTCAACATTTACATAACTGATTTGGATGTGAGCTGAAGAGGTATAGTTAGTAAGTTTGCAGATGACACCAAAATTGGAGGTGTAGTGGACAGCGAAGGTTACCTCAGATTACAACAAGATCTGGACCAGATGGGCCAATGGGCTGAGAAGTGGCAGATGGAGTTTAATTCAGATAAATGCGAGGTGCTGCATTTTGGGAAAGCAAATCTTAGCAGGACTTATACACTTAATGGTAAGGTCCTAGGGGCGTGTTGCTGAACAAAGAGACCTTGGAGTGCAGGTTCATAGCTCCTTGAAAGAGGAGTCGCAGGTAGACAGGATAGTGAAGAAGGCGTTTGGTATGCTTTCCATTATTGGTCAAAGTTCAAAGTTTGGGAGAAGATTTGTACCTCGGGTGCTCCTTGTTGTGGTTCTGTTGGCCGAGCTGGGAATTTGTGTTGCAGACATTTCGTCCCCTGTCTAGGTGACATCCTCAGTGCTTGGGAGCCTCCTGTGAAGCACTTCTGTGATCTTTCCTCCAGCATTTGTAGTGATTTGTATCTGCCGCTTCCGGTTGTCAGTTCCAGCTGTCCGTTGTAGAGATCGGTATATTGGGTCCAGGTCGATGTGCTTATTGATTGAATCTGTGGATGAGTGCCATGCCTCTAGGAATTCCCTGGCTGTTCTCTGTTTGGCTTGTCCTATAATAGTAGTGTTGTCCCAGTCGAACTCATGTTGCTTGTCATCTGCGTGTGTGGCTACTAAGGATAGCTGGTCGTGTCGTTTCGTGGCTAGTTGGTGTTCATGGATGCGGATCGTTAGCTGTCTTCCTGTTTGTCCTATGTAGTGTTTTGTGCAGTCCTTGCATGGGATTTTGTACACTACACAGAAATAGAGAACACACACCGGATCATCAATGCCACACTCACAGGAATCCGATTCACTAGAGGGGAAGAAAAGGACAACCAACTCCCATTCCTAGACGTGATGGAGAATTCACCACAAAGATACACAGGAAAGCCACACACACAGACCAAGTCCTGAACTACGAAAGCAACCACCCCAACACACACAAAAGAAGTTCCATCAAGACACTATTCAAAAGCACCACAACACATTGCAGTACACCAGAACTGCAAAAAGAGGAAGAAGAACACCCATATAATGTATTCGCCAAAAACGGATACCCACGCAATTTCATCAACAGATGCCTAAGGGAAAGACAATGGAACGAGGACATGCCGCAACCCAAAGGACTAGCCACACTACCATACATCAAGAGCATTTCCGAACTGACAGCCAGACTTCTGCGACCACTAGGACTCATAGCAGCACACAAACCAACAGCCACTCTCAGACAACAACTCACCAGAACTAATGTAGTGTACAAAATCCCATGCAAGGACTGCACAAAACACTACATAGGACAAACAGGAAGACAGCTAACGATCCGCATCCATGAACACCAACTAGCCACGAAACGACACGACCAACTATCCTTAGTAGCCACACACGCAGATGACAAGCAACATGAATTCGAATGGGACAACACTACTATTATAGGACAAGCCAAACAGAGAACAGCCAGGGAATTCCTAGAGGTAAGGCACTCATCCACAGAGTCAATCAACAAACACATCGACCTGGACCCAATATACTGGCCATTGCAACGGACAGCTGGAACTGACAACCAGAAGCGGCAGAGACAAACCACTATAAATGCCGGAGGAAAGATCACAGAAGCGCTTCACAGGAGGCTCCCAAGCACTGAGGATGTCACCTAGACAGGGGACGAAACGTCTGCAACACAAATTCCCAGCTCGGCGACAGAACCACAATATTGGTCAGTGTATTGAGTACAGGAGTTGGGAGGTCATGTTGCAGCTATACAGGACATTGGTTAGGCCACTTTTGGAATATTGCGTGCAATTCTGGTCTCCTTCCTATCAGAAACATGTTGTGAAACTTGAAAGGGTTCAAAAAAGATTTACAAGGATGTTTCCAGGGTTAGAGGATTTGAGATAAAGGGAGAGGTTGAACAGGTTACGGCTGTTTTCCCTGAAGTGTCGGAGGCTGAGGGGTGACCTTGTAGATGTTTATAAAATCATAAGACCATAAGACATAGGAGCAGAAGTAAGGCCATTCGGCCCATCGAGTCCACTCCGCCATTCAATCATGGCTGATGGGCATTTCAACTCCACTTACCCGCATTCTCCCCGTATGAGGGGCATAGATAAGGTAAAGAGACAAGGTATTTTGCCTAGGGTGGGGGAGTCCAGAACTAGAGGGCATAGGTTTAGGGTGAGAGGGGAAAGATATAAAAGGGACCTAAGGGGCAACTTTTTTCATGCAGAGGGTGTTGGGTGCGTGGAATGAGCTGTCAGAGGAAGTGGTGGAGGCTGGTACAATTGCAACATTTAAAAGGCATTTGGATGGGTATCTGAATAGGAAGGGTTTAGAGGGACATAGGCCCGGTGCTGGCACGGACGGCATGGATGAGTTGGACTGAAGGGTCTGTTTCTGTGTTGTACATCTCTATGACTCTATGACTTCCGATCCAGGGATACTAACTATGCCCGAAGCACATATGTGTTTCCATTATAATGGGACAGGATTTGCTGAAATTTAATGAAGACGGAATCATGGCAGTGTTCATGCACAAATGGGTCAGTGATTGTGAAGAGGAGAAACCCTGTGAATTGCCAATCACCAAGTTCTGGCTCATTTTCCACCAATCAAACTTTTCACGAGAATAGCATCGTGCCACCCTGCCCTCAGCAAGCAGCGGCTTTTGGATCTGGAGCTGGTCCCTGGGAACAGGGAGCCTCTGCCAGGACCAGATTCTCCACAGTTGGCAGTGAGATTCATAAACTCATTTTCACGCAGGGTGTGGTCTGAATCTGGAATGTACTGCCTCAGACGGACAGAAAGGCAGCTTTAGTCGAGGCTTTCAAAGGGGAACCGGATCACCACCTGAAGAGAAAGTAAAGTTGCAGGGCTACAGAGGAGAAGGCCGGGGAGTGGCATTCGGCAAACTGCTCTTGCAGATGGGTTGAATGGCCTCCTGTGCAGTCATCATTCAATGATCCTCACTTTGTTGTGAATGTGGAATGCAGAGTCTGAAGGTCAGATTGTGAATTTAATGGTTTTGGGACTGTGATTTTAAAGTATACCCAATCTCGTGCTATCCAGTGGCTGAGGGGAGGGACAGAGAATAAAATGGAGGAGTGTGGGTCTGGACTCTGGATGAGGGCATCTGGATCTGAAGGTCTGATACTTCAGACATTCATGAGGAACATTACCAACTTGAAGAATAATGAGGCAGCCTGGGATTATAGACAGGAGAAAGTGAGGACTGCAGATGCTGGAGATCAGAGCTGAAAATGTGTTGCTGGAAAAGCGCAGCAGGTCAGGCAGCATCCAGGGAACAGGAGAATCGACGTTTCGGGCATAAGCCCTTCTTCAGGAAGAAGCCCTGAAGAAGAACTTATGCCCGAAACGTCGATTCTCCTGTTCCCTGGATGCTGCCTGACCTGCTGCGCTTTTCTAGCAACACATTTTCAGCTGGGATTATAGACAGCAGATTGTGAATCACTACCACTTCTGGATCTAAATCCGGGGGGTGAAAACAGTGTGGGCTCCACCACAGCACAGACTGCAGGATATCCCACTAGCACCTGCTCAGGGAAAGGAGGGCTAGGCAATATGTCCCAGCTTTACAGTGATGTAGACAGCCCTAGGATGAGCACCATAAAACAGGCCAGTTCAGACTGTGGCATAACTTCAGAATACAGAAAGTCAATCAGAACAGAGTAATGCTGAAATAAAGACACAAAATGCTGCATGGCTGGAAGGGAGATAACATTTCAGATCTACAATGTTTCATGAGAAATGTTAGAAAGATGGGAGGTTTTCCACAGGTCAAATAAGGAAGGTGAAATGGGGAAGGTTGATGATAGAGCAGAAGTGTTTAAATAACAAAACAGTTGGATCTACAAGAATAGTAATGACACAGGTAAAGAAATAAAAAATATGACAGTAAAGGATGTGAATGGCAGAGTGGTGAACAGCTCAAGCAAAAACAACATAAAAGTAAAGTAAACATTGAAACATGATAAAAAGGGAACAAAATGGATGCAGAGGGTATGGTCTACAATGTTAAGCCCAGAAGATGCTGAGGTTGAGCTTCTCTGGAACACTGCAACAGAGCAAGGTCAGAGAGGTCAGTGTGAGAGCAAGGTGAAGGATTAAAATGGCCGGCCACAAGGAGATCAGAGTCATGGCTCCAAACTGTACAGAGGTATTCTGAGAAATGGTCACCCTATCTGTGTTTAAATCCACAGTGTCAAGCAGACCGTGCTGAGAACAGCATATGCAGTATATATACTAACCGGGAAGAAATACATTCCAATTGCCAATTCACCAGAAAAGAAAAGTATCTGAACCAAGACTTATTTTGAAATATGTAAATACTCTACTAACTCTTTTTCAGTTTCCCTAATGTCGTACATAGAGTGAAACACACACATACACTCCCAAACTGATAGAATCTTTCCTTGATCATACAATTATCACAAATCACTGGTGATTGAAATACTGCACCAGCAATATGAGATTAGATATTTGCTTTTATGAGGAAGGATGATCATGTTTGGATATCCTTACCTCAAAGGGCTGTGGAAATTAAATAGGTTCAAGACAGAGATTGGTAAGATTTCTAATTACTGATGACATCAATGCGGGTAATGTGGGAATAAGGCATTGAGATGGATGATCTAGACTAGTACAGCAGGTTCAAGGGGCTGAATGGTCTAAGCCTGATGGGCTTACTGTAGGATAATGTGAATGGATCTTGTGTACATGGATGAACTGGTAACACCAGTGAAATTCTGTGAATTCTACTTACAGACTGGTGGGCGGTGATTGAAATACTTTTAAACGTTTCTGGGGATATGGGTATTACTGGCAAGATTGGCATTTATCGTCCATTCCTAATTGCCCAAAGGTTTCATACAACTGTGTGGATGACATTTATTCTCAGTTGAAACATAAAATGGCTGAAGAAGAGTTACACCCAAAACGTTGACTTCTCCACCTCCCGAGGCTGTGTTCTTCAAGCCTACTGCTTGTCTAATAAGGACACCAGGCTGCCATTTTTCTTGAGTATTAGCAAAGCAGGTCAACTTATACTGAATGAGTCTGAATATCCTACTGGACAGACACGGGGAGAGTGTGCAAACTCCACACACTCAAGGCTGGAATTGAACCTGGGTCCCTGGCACTGTGAGGCAGCAGTGCGAACCACTGAGCCACCCCCAAAATCTGCCATCAGCACAATCACATTGGCCCTTCTTCTGTGACTTCTGAATCTGTAACAACACTCAATGTTATGGTGGCAATACCCACTATAATTACTATAAAGCTTAACAGTGGCACTGTCCAAACATCCTCTCAACAGTAAGTCACTTGCAAGCAATTGGTCAGAAGTCTATTTAATGACCCATTGATACCACACAGTCTATGAACATGCAGCATGGAAACAGACACTTTGGTCCAAGTCTCCATACCTACCAGCCATCCCAATCTGACCTGGTCCCATTTGCCAGCACTTGGCCCATATCCCTCTAAACCCTTCACAAACCCATCCGGATGCCGTTTAAATGCTGTAATTGTACCAGCCTCCACCACTTCCTCTGGCAGCTTGTTCCATAAAAGCACAACCCTCTGTGTGAAGAAGCTGCCCCTTAGGTCCTTTTTAAAATCTTTCCCCTCTCACCTTAAAGCTATAACCTCTATTTTTTGGACTTCCCTGGTCTGGGAAAAAGACCTTGGCTATTCACCCTATCCATTCCCTTCATGATTTTATAAACCTCTGTAAGGTCAACCCTTAGCCTCTGATGCTTCAGGGAAAACAGCTCCAGTCTCTCCCTGTACTACAAGTGCTTTCGGGGTTCATGGGGTATTTAAGAACCTGTATTGAGAAAAAACCTTTTCAATTCCTGGGCCTGCATGTTTGTCAAAATAGATTACCTGTACAAGGTGAGTTCTCCATTCTTCCAATGAAGAATTATTACAGCAAGCTTCAACATTTGGCACAGTCTTTACTTTCTCATGAGGCTAATGAAATTCGGCATGCCCATATTTTTATCGATGCACCATAGAAAGCATCCTATCTGGATACATCACAGTGTGGTATAGCAACTGCTCTTTCCAAGATCACAAGAAACTACAGAGAGTCGTGAACACAGCCCAGTCCAACATACAGACCAGCCTTCCATTGACTCCATCTATACTTCCGGCTGCCTCAGGAAAGCAACCAACATAATCAAAGCCCCCTGCCAACCTGGTTATCCTCTCTTCCACCCTCTTCCATTGGGCAGAAGTTATACAAGTTTGTATACACGTACAATTAGATTCAAGAACAGCTTCTTCCCCACTGTTATGAAGGCAGACTTCTCAAATGTTAATTCTGATCTCCCTCTCTCTCTCTCTGTACCTTCTCTGCAGCTGTATCACCGTACTCTGCATTCAGTTCTGATATCCTGACGCATTTTGTATGGTACAATCTGCCTGCATAGCATGGAAAACAGTACTTTTCACTGTATCTCGGTACATGTGACAACAATAAATCAATCAAACAATGTGACTTTCACTTGTTGCAACGATACGGTAGCATGCCACAGAAAATCACAGAGCAACAGAAACGAAGCAATCTAACCTTCACTGACCCTATCAAAAAGTGTGCAATCTGGTTTATGATTCTTTTACACAATTTAATAATCCAAACCAAATTTCAGACTTAGAAAATCTCACACATCAAGAGAAAATAGTGCAGAGAAGTTAAGTTATCATGGCTGTGCTGGGAAGTTGATTTGCAGACGTCTCGTCCCCTGTCTAGGTGACATCTTCAGTGCTTTGGAGCCTCCTGTGAGGCACTGCTGTACTGTGTATTCTGGAATTTATTTGGCTCCGTTTCTGCTGCTTCTAGTTGCCGGTTCCAGCTGTTCGTTGTAGTGGCCGATATATTGGGTCCAGATCGATGTGTTTGCGGATAGAGTCCATGGATGAGTCCCATGCTTTTAGGAATTCTCTGGCTGTCCTTTGTTTAGCTTGTACTATGATTGTTGTGCTGTTCCTGTTGAATTTGTGGTCCCTTGTCATCTGTATGCAAGGCTACGCAGCTGGTCATGGTGTTTACTGGCTAGTCGGTGTTTGTGGATGCGGATTGTTAGTTGTCTGCCTGTTTGTCCTGCACAGTGTTTCGTGCAGTCTCTGCATGGAATCTTATAAATTATGTTAGTCTTGCACATGATGGGTATAGGGTCTTTTGTTCTGGTGAGTCGCTGCCTGAGCACGGTTGTCGGTTTATGGGCTGTCATGAATCCCAATGGTCGGACAAGCCTGGCTGTCAGTTCGGAGACGCTTTTTAATGTAAGGTAACATGGTGAGTGAGTTAGTTTGTTACTTAGAGTCTCTACAGTGTGGAAACAGGCCACTCAGCCCAGCAGGTCCACACACCAACCCTCCGAAGAGTAACCCATCCAGACCCATTCCCTTATTTCTCTACATTTCCCCTGACTAATGCACCTAACACTACGGGGAATTTATCATGACCACTACACCTGACCTGCACATCTTTGGATTGTGGGAGGAAACCCATGCAGACACGGGGAGAATGTGCAAACTCCACACAGACAGTCATCTGAAGGTGGAATCGAACCCAGGTCCCTGGCGCTGTGAGGCAGCAGTTGCTAACCACTGAGCCACCATGCCAGTTGTGGCATGTCCTCGTCACCACTAGCTGTTCCTGGTAGCCATACACACAGATGACAGGGAGCCCAAATTTGACTGGGACTGCACAATGCCCATAGGACAAGCCAAACAGAGGACACCCAGAGAAGTCCTCGAAGCAAGGGACTCATCCAGGGACATTCTCAACAAACACACAGACCTGGACCCAATATACCGGCCACTACAACGAACAGCTGGAACTGGCAACCGAAAGCAGCAGAAACGGAACTCAAATAAATTCCAGAAGGCACAGTACAGCAGCACTTCACAATAGGCTCCAAAGCACTGAAGGTGCCACCTGGACAGGGGATGAAACATCTGCAAATCAACTTTCCAGCTCAGTGAACATACCCACAACCATGACAATCGGCACCCGAGCTACAAATCTTTACACAAACCTCGAGATAAGTTATCTTTTACTGACAATATTCTTTTTAATTCTGGGCAAAAATTTACACAAGTAAATTAAAATTCAACACTTCAATTTAACAAATACTTTGAAAGCTAAAACAAAATTTAGGGATGGAATGAGACCACCAAAGCAGCTCCTAAATAAAATATTGTCATTTCATCATTTACAGTCTGCTTGAAGATCCCCCAGAGTCACTGGGATTAAGCAATGGACGAATATCAGGCAAATTAATCATCTCACCGCAATTCCTTGGCGGTAAATTCACACAGTCACACATTTTTGGAGCAAGACTGATCAGCCTCTCAATCTGGTCTGCAATTTAATAAAATCATAGCTGATCTCACTGTAGCCTGAAAGACACCATTCCACCCGCTCCCGATATCCTCAGATTTTTCACTAATGAGGGAACCAATTTATTTCTGCCTTAAATTCCCAGGTTAGCTAATAGAATTGTGTGGTTCGTAGAATTATGATGTTTTAGAGCTGTATCTTTTAGTTTGTACGAGTGTTATAGATTGAAACTGTAACTTCGAGTGGAGGGTAAATGAAAGCCTTTTTAAAATGGCATGGGCTGGAGACTGCACAAAATTTAGCTTGGGCGGTTTAATTGCTAGAGACCTGAAGTTGATTCAGATTGAGTTATTGAGTTGGAGGTGCAAAGTATTTATAACTGATGATAATGACATGTTCCTGAGTTTTACAAGAAGCAGTCCATGAGTCCCCAAAGATCCCAGAGAGACGTTATTAATATCAAGCTGTAAGCATTTCCACTGTAAACTACTTATTTACCTGCAGGCTAAATGAATGTTGCAATATAAGACGACTAATTAACATTTCTACTAAGATGCTAAGGACTATCCAGTTCCCTGTTTCTATGGAGAAGGAAGTAGATCTTCAGATCAGGTGAGAGAACTTCCCTATAAAACTCGCAATGTCATAGATGGCAGACACAGGTTTATTTGGTGTTTCCTGAAGATGTAGAGAGCAAGTAGTGACATTAGGAGAAAGTGAGGACTGCAGATGCTGGAGTACCAGAGTTGAAAAATGTGGTGCTGGAAAAACACAGCAGGCCAGGCAGCATCCGAGGAGCAGGAGAATCAACGTTTCGGGCATAAGCCCTTCTTCAGTAGTGACATTAGCCAAGCCTGCAACATTAGAGAAAATGCTGGCTCTATTCTTTACCCCACAGAACTTGGAAGGGAGTTCATGCTCAGTTTGAAAACCAGGTTTGCCAAGAGTTAAAAAGGCTGGAAGATTTGCCTAGCCTGGACTTTGAGGGAACAGTCCACAGTATTATATTTGTGGTGAGAGACAGTCCTGGGATTACACACTGCCCAGCTTGGGAAAGTTATGGGAAACAACTTATTTGAAACTGGGTGCAATTATGAATTGTTGCTAAAAGAATTCTAATTCTTGGAGGAGTGCAATGTGTAACAAATAACAAGGCATTCTTTATTACTACAGTTTAAAATATAAATTGCCAACAAGCACCATTCTGTTTTGGCAATAGCATTTTTAAAAATTATCTGATGCAGAAAATGGCTTTTTAAAACTTATTAACTCTTGAGGAGTCACCTTTTCAGCCATTAACCGGAAGTCAGAACTTCTCTTTTGAAAGTTACTGGTCTCTACAGACGATAAAATCATTATGCATGGACAAACCCAATAAATGCTGCAGTACTTTGGGATTAAATTGTATGAGTTAGAATAGGAACACAAATCCGTAATTCTCCAGATGCTGAAAATCTAGAATGCAAACAGAAAATGCTGGAAATATTCAACAGGTCTGGCTGCACCTGTGGGGAGAGAGAAACATAGTTCATGTTTCATATTGCTGAACCTCATAGAGTCTTGGAGTCATGAGGTTCACTCTGTCAGGTAACACAGTTGTTGTTTCTCTCTCCCACCCCTACACACACTGGCTGACCAGCTGAATATTTCCATTTGGTCAGGCTTTGCCAGTTTCCATCCTGATCCCAGTTCAAACAACTTCCCAGAAACAGCCATTGCATTTTTTGTTAAATGCAAAATGTGCATTTAATCATTTTAAGGCTGATTCTGCGGAGTTACAGATTATTCATCATCTATTGCTGTCATAACGGAGATATGGATTTCACAGGGGCAGGAATGGTTGTTGGATGTTCCAGGGTTTAGACCTTTTAAAAAGTACAGGGAGCGAGGGTGGGGGTAAAAGAGGAGGGGGAGTAGCATTGTTAATTAGAGAGTGCACCACAGCTGCAGAACATGAGATTGTTGAGCAGGGTTTGTCTACTGAGTCAGTATGGGTGGAAGTCAGTAGCAGGAAAGGAGCAGTCACTTTGTTGGGTGTTTTCTACAGACCCCCCAATAGCAGCAGAGAAGGACAGATTAGACAGCAGATCTTGGAAAGGTGCAGAAATAACAGGGTTGTTGTCATGGGTGACTTCAACTTCCCTAATATAGATTGGAACCTCCTCAATGCAGATGGTCTGGATAGAGCCAATTTTGTCAGGTGTGTCCAGGAAGGATTCCTGACTCAATATGCAGATAGGCCAAATAGGAGGAGGCCATATTGGATTTGGTGTTTGGCAATGAGCCAGGCCAAGTGTCAGATCTCTTGTTGGGACAGCATTTCGGTGACAGTGACCGCAACTGCCTCACCTTTACCATCACCATGGAGAGGGATAGGAGCAGACAGTATGGAAATGTATTTAATTGGGGGAGGGGAAATTATACTGCTATTAGACAGGAGCTGTGGAGTATAAATTGGGAACAATTGTTCTACAGGAAATGCACAACAGAAATGTGAAGGATGTTTAAGGAGCACTTGTTGCGAGTGTTGGCTAACTTGGTCCCACTGAGACAGGCAAGGAATGGTAAGGTGAAGAAGCCTTGGATGACAATAGCAGAGGATTATCTTGTCAAAAAGAAGGAAGCTTACTTGAGGTTGAGGAAGCAAGGATCTGGCACAGCTTTAGAGGATTACAGGGTAGCTAGGAAAGAACTCAAAAATGGACTAAGAAAAGCAAGGAGGGAAATGTAAAAGCCTTGGTGGGAAGGATTAGAGAAAACCCAAAGGCGTTCTACACTTACATGAGGAATAAGAGAATGATCAGAGCGAGGGTAGGGCCGATCAGAGATAGTGCAGGGAACTTGTGCCTGGAGTCTGAAGAGGTAGGGGAGATCCTAAATGAGATTTTTGTTTCAGTATTCACTAGAGAGAGGGACCTTGTTGATAGTGAGAACACCGGGGGCCAGGTAATGGCCTTGACCAGATTGACATTAAGAAAGTGGGTGTGCTGGAAATTCTGGGAAGTCCCCAGGGCCTGGCCAGATATATCCAAGGTTACTACGGGAAGCCAGGAATGAGATTGCTGCGCCTCTGGCGATGATCTTTGCATCCTCACTCTCCACAGGAGCAGTACCAGGTGATTGCAGGAAGGCGAATGTTGTTCCTCTGTTTAAGAAAGGAATAGGGAAATCCCTGGGAATTACAGACCAGTCAGTCTTACATCTGTAGTAAACAAGGTACTGGATAGGACTCTGAGAGATAGAATTTATGACTATTTGGAAAAACATAGTTTGATTAAAGATAGTCAGCGTGGCTTTGCAAGGGGCAGGTCATGCCTCACAAGCTTTATTGAGTTCTTTGAGGATGTGACAAAGATCGAGCAGTGGATGTGGTGTATATGGATTTCAGTAAGACATTTGATAAGGTTCCTTACGGCAGGCTCATTCGGAAAGTTAGGAGGTATGGGATACAGGGACATTTGGCTGTCTGGATTCAGAATTGGCTGGCTGAAAAAAGACAGTGGTAGTGGATGGATGGTATTCCGCTTGGAGGTCGGTGACCAGTGGTGTCCCGCAGGGATCTGTTCTTGGGCCCCTGCTCTTTGTAGTTTTTATAAATGACTTGGATGAAGAAGTGGAAGGGTGGGTTAGTAAGTTTGCTGATGACACAAAGGTCAGTGGTGTTGTAGATAGTGTCGAGGGCTGTTGCAGCCTGCAACATGACATTGATGCAGAGCTGGGCTGAGAAGTGGCAGATGGAGTTCAACCTGGATAAATGTGAAGTGATTCATTTGAATGCTGAATACAGATTTAAAGAAAGGATTCTTGGCAGTGTGGAGAAACAATGGGATCTTGGGGTCCACATACCTCAAAGCTGCCACCCAAGTTGATAGAGTTGTAAGAAGGCATATGGTGCTTTGGTTTTCATTAACGGGGAGTTGAGTTTACAAGCCACAAGGATTTTCTGCAGCTCTATAAAACCCTGGTTAGACCACTCTTGGAATATTATGTCCAGTTCTGGTCGCCTCAAAATAGAATGGATGTAGATGCTTTAGAGAGGGTGCAGAGGAGATTTACCAGAATGCTGCCTGGATCGGAAGGCTTGTCTTATGAAGAGAGGTTGAGTGAACTTGGGTTTTTCACAATGGAGAGAAGGAGGAAGAGAGGTGACTTGATAGTGGTGTACAAGTTAATGAGAGGCATAGATAGAGTAGATAGCCAGAGACTTTTCCCCAGGGCAGAAATGGCTATTACGAGGGGTCATAATTTTAAGATGATTGGAGGAAGGTATACGGGAGATATCAGAGGTAGGTTCTTTACACAGAGTGTGGTGGCTGTGTGGAATGCACTGCCAGTGGTGGTAGAAGAGTCAGACACTTTAGGGACATTTAAGTGATTGCAGGACAAGCACATGGACAACAGTAAATTGAGGAGTGTGTAGGTTAGGTTGATCTCAGATTAAGATAAATGCTCAGCACAACATCGTGGACCGAAGGGCCTCTACTCTGCTGTAATGTTCCATGTTCTAACTCATGCAGTCCATTAGGAATGATCAATGTAGTAAATGTTACCTATCTTCCGAAGTTCAGGTGAGGTGTCAAATTGATGTCCGGCAGCCATGAGGAACACAGCAACATTAATCCCCGAGTGCAGCGTGGGCTCATGCTCAAAGGCCATCCCATACCTGCAGGGACAAAACAGCAAAGTGTCATTGACCAGATCAAACCCTCAAAACATAGGAAGAAGATAGCCTAGATCCTAACTTTTTCTTATGTTAAAGGCATTCAGTTTTTGTTGCAAGTTGATTGGTCAAATACCAAATTTGAAGTAAAACACACTTTAATCATATACTATACAACAAACAAAAAATACAACAAAATACAAGAAAAGAAAGAAGAAATTAGAAGAATTAACTCTATTGGGAAACTGAGCAGAATAACAGGTCATTTAACTACTGAACAGTAATTGTTCCAATACAGCAACATCACATAAACACATCCTTGCTAAAGGCAATTCAGTAAAACAGCTTGTCTCACATGCAGTTCTCCAGTCCAGGAGGAAAGAACACCAATGGAAAACTCAGATCAGAGAGAGAGACAGAGTAGCAGGGAGTGATGTACTGCAGTTTCCAAACTCAGCTTCAAGACTCCAGCAACAGCTACTGAAAAACTAAAACTAAAACTCCTGGTTCTGTGAAAGCTTGACCCCACCCATTCAGGCTGCTTCTATTGTGCCTACTTTTTAAAAAGCGCAACACCACACAAGCTGTTTGCTTTATTGGATTCAAATAGACAGCTCCATACTTCTGTCCTAAAACTGCTCTTCAAATAAAACAAGACAAAATACACCTCTTAAAGCCCTAGTATTGTCACAAAAGTGATAAACAGTCGTGAAGCATTTGCTCTGAAACTGAAGTCACCTGGTGTGTGACAATGAAATATTTACACTTTTCCCAATGGGGCAATCAGTGCCTGGTACCAATAGGTAGTCAGATTCTTTGATTAGGTCTCTACTTCACTGAGTCAAATTCCACTTCCGGGAATATAAGGTAAAACAAATCTCTGAGCATGGAGTTATAGAGATGTACAGCACGGAAACAGGCCCTTTAGTCCAACTCGTCCATGTTGACCAGATATCCTAAATTAACCTAGTCCCACTTGCCAGCCTTTGGCCCATACCTCTCTAAACCCTTCTTATTTACATACCCATCCAGATGCCTTTTAAATGTTGTAATTGTACCAGCCTCCACCACCTCCTCTGGCAGCTCATTCCATAAAGACACCACCCTCTGCATGAAAAAGTTGCCCCTTAGGTCCCTTTTAAATCTTTTCCCTTCTACCTTAAAACTATGCCCTCTAGTTTTGGACTCTCCCACCCAAGGGAAATGACCTTGGCTCTTGACACTATCCATGCTCCTCATGATCTTACAAGCCTCTACAAAGCCACCTCTCAGCTTCCAGCAAAAATAGAATCCCTACAGTGTGGAAACAGGCCATTTGGCCCAACAAGTCCACACCGACACTCTGAAGGGTAACCCTCCTAGACCCATTCCGTTACATTTCTCCTGACTAACATACCTAACCTACACATCTCTGCACACTATGGGCAATTTAGCATGGTCAATTCACCTAACCTGCACATCTTTGGACTGTGGAAGGAAGCCCACACAGACACGGGGAGAATGTGCAAACTCCACACAGACAGTCACCCGAGACTGGAATTGAACCCGGGTCCCTGGCGCTGTAAGGCAGCAGTGCTAACCACTGAGCTACCGTGCCGCCCACAAATAGCCCCAGCCTGTTCAGCCTCACCCTATAGTTCAAACCTTGCATTCCTGGCAACATCCTTGTAAAGCTTTTTTGAACCCTTTCAAGTTTCACAGCAACCTTCCTATAGCAGGGAGACCAGAATTGAACACAGTATTCCAAAAGTGGCTTAATCAATGGCCTGTCCAGCCAGAACATTAGATTACTTACAGTGTGGAAACAGGCCCTTCGGCCCAACAAGTCCACACTGACCCGCCAAAGCGCAACCCACCCATACCCCTACATTTACCCCTTTTAACCTAACACTACGGGCAGTTTAGCATGGCCAATTCACCTAACCCGCACATCTTTGTGACTGTGGGAGGAAACCGGAGCACCCGGAGGAAACCCACGCAGACACGGGGAGAATGTGCAAACTCCACACAGTCAGTCGCCTGAGTCGGGAATTGAACCCGGGTCTCTGGCGCTGTGAGGCAGCAGTGCTAACCACTGTGCCACCGTGCCGCCCACAACATGACCTATACTCCTATACTCAATGCACTGACCAATAATGGCAAGCATACTAAATGCCTTCTTCACTATCCTGTCTACCTGCGACTCCACTTTCAAGGAGCTATGAACCTGCACTCCAAGGTCTCTTTGTTCAGCAACACTCCCTGGGACCTTACCATTAAGTATAAATGTCTTGCCCTGATTTGCCTTTCCAAAATGCACGACCTCACATTTATATAAATTAAACTCCATCTGTCACTCCTCAAGCATACATGATACTGAGCTTATGTTAAAGATTTGGTGGAAGTTCAACTAAAAATGTTGGTGGAGAGAACAGTTTAAGATACCAGAGAGTTTTACCTGCAGTTGGTCTGATTTTGTTTTTGACTACATTCAACTTTGCTTTTGCATTCAGTTGTGATTCAGACAATTTCATGCTACAGTATTTATGAGTTGGGCCTTGCATTGTATTTTCATGGCATCTGTAGAGACCAACAATTTTTAAAAGAGAAACTTTAATATCTTTAAACTTTGTCATAATTGATCAAAAATGTTTGAAGCTTAGTTTCAGTTTCTCTCTCCCAACCCCTCAGACACCACCCGACTGGCTGAGTTTTTTCTATATTCTCTGATTTTCTCTGATTCACATTTCCACAGCCTGCAGTATTTTGCGTTGGGACTATACCTGCTATAACAATTCACAACACACATCTGTTTGGGTTTTAGGTTGTCGGAGGCCGCAGGCTTTTCACTGGGAGTTGCCTTATACAACATTTCAAGGAAAGAAACTTCTGGAATGCACAAATCTGAACACCCTCCCTGTGCTGCTACTTTTTAAAGAATTGCCTAATGAATCACATTAATGGGTTCCCCATCTCCTCGCGAATAATTTCTCTTCAAATATTTCCTCAAGTGCTTTGCGCTAGAACATCTGACAAAATACAGGTATTCATTGATCATTAAGTCAGTTTTCGAAGGGTCACAAACTGTAGGTCAAACATTTCATCTCCAATAGCCTCTACTATTTGTCATCCATTTCTCTCTCCAATTCCCCTCTGGCTCCAACTATTGGTTTGTATCAAGACTTTTAGTCTACTACCTGCACTAAAAGGATTCATCCATTTTCTACTGCATAAATGTCATGATAAGCAGAGATTCTCTTGTGAAATCCTTTTTGGCACCCATGTAATCACAGGTAATATAGCAGAATCAATTGAATGGCAAGTACACTGTGTTCTATGGTCCACTGCAGTCTTTGATCTGTCAGGCATTGTTGGTGATGGTTTACTCTAGGGGTTGCTATGGCAACATGTACTTTTACGTGCAGATTGAAGTCAGAAACAATGGAGAGCGACGTTACAGGCTCCAACCGCCTTTCCGAGGCGAATTTCACCAGAAATTTCTCACAGCTTTTTTTTCAAAACTTGCTCATGGGATATGGCTAACACTGGCCAGTATTTATTACCCAATCCTAATTGCCCAGAGGTCAGTTCAGAATCAACCACCTTGTTGTGGCTCTGGAGTCACATGTAGGCCAGATCAAGGAAGGACTGCAAATTTCCTTCCCTGAAGGACATCAGTAACCAGATGGGATTTAATTGATGATGCCCCACAGAGTGGTTAGGTGGTCTGTGTTCGGCCAACCTTTCATTCCAACCTTGTTTTGAATTCAAGTTCTTCATCTGTTGTGGTGGGATTTGAACCCATATGCCCAAGAACATGGGGTTCTGGATTGCTACTCCAGTGACATGCACACTGTGCCCCACTGCCTGAAATTGGCACAGCTTAAAAGAATTCACAGGTTAAGGACAGAGAGGATTGGGGGCAGAAGGGTTGAAATTGAGATCCAGACCATGGTACAGATGGCAATTCAGAGAGAAAGTACGGTGGCACAGTGGTTAGCGCTGCTGCCTCACAGCGCCAGAGACCTGGGTTCCATTCCCGCCTCTGGCAACTGTCTGTGTGGAGTTTGCACATTCTCCCCCTGTCTGCATGGGCTTCCTCCAGGTGCTCCGGTTTCCTCCCACAGTACAAAAATGTGCAGGTTAGGTGAATTGGCCATGCTAAATTGCCCGCCCGTAGTGTTAGGTGAAGGGGTAAATGTAGGGGAATGGGTCTGGGTGGGTTGCTCTTCGGAGGGTCGGTGTGGACTTGTTGGGCCGAACGGCCTGTTTCCACACTGTAAGTAATCTAATCTAAATCTACAACTGAGAAGGAGGAGAGATGGGGGGTGTTGATGGGGATGAAATATTCCCAAGGAAGAACATGTCACAGCAATTAAAGACTGACAGCAATTCTAGCCTATTGAATGGTTCCATGTCTATATCTTGGAGAGAGCATTCTTCCGAATGAGGGATGTTATGGCTGGTGTTACAAGCCAGTACAAGGAGGTTTCACATAAATAACTGACATCATACACTTTTATGATTGTTTACAGATTGTCAACACCAAGGACCAGAATCCTATATCATTTGTCAGTGGATTCCTCCAAATTCCATCAAATAGTTGTATGTTCTCAGGAAGTCAGTTCAAACTATTGATCCACACAAAACAACCGTAGTGTTTAAAGACTACAAGAACAGTGGATGCTGGAAATCTGAAACAAGAATGAAAACTGCTGGAGAAACACAGCAGGTCTGGCAGCATCTGTTTTGTTCATTGTCTGAGACAGGTCATTGGAATCGAAACATTAAATCCGTTTTCTCTCCACAGATGCTGCCAGACCCGCTGAGATTCACCAGCAGTTTCTGTTTTTATTGTTTAAAGGTTGAACGTTTCAGGGGAACAACTCTGAGAAGTTCGGCAGAGCTGGGATCTGAGTTTATCCTCAACGACATGGTATGCTAGTGCCTCCCACCCACATCTGTTCATTGGTGCTCAGTATTGACTCCAATAACTCATCACCTACACCATGTTTCCTGCACTGGTGCTTTGAAGTGAGGGAGGCAAGTGGTCAGGGGAGGGTTCCCCTCTTTATTCTCAAAATAGGACAGAGATGGAAACCAAACTCTACCTGTTCATGAGTGATTTGACAAAGACACAGGCTTTGTGCTAAAGTGGGGCTTCTTTCCAAACACTGCCCCACACACTCCTGCAACATTTCCTGTCTTTGAGCTGTGTCAAGAACTAGTTTCCATACAGGGTGTCATCGGATCCCAGTGTGTCTGACAAATAAGAGGTCAATATCTTTCAAGCAGTATTTATGCACAGAACCCTTTCCATTTTTGCATAACTTGAGGAATCAGCTGTTAGATTTCCTTTAAAAAGAGCCATTTTGTTTTTATTGTCAGCAAATTTGTTTCACGTTTTCTCCATGTTTGGATATTCAATAATCTGGTTTGGTCAGTTTAAGAATGCAGAATTCTATCAAATATCAAAAGGCAGAATTCAGAACTTTCTTTTTAACAAAAAGAGTGGGTTGTATGTGGCATGAACTTCCTGAGGAAGTCGCGGTGAAGTTACAACATTTAAAGAACATGTGGAAAAGTTCATGAAGAGGAAAGGTTTGGACGGATATAAATCAAGTGGGACTAGTTTAGTTCGGGAACACTGGTAGCAAGGACTGGTTGGACCAAAGGGTCTGTTGCCAAGCTGTATGACTCTAAGTCTGGTTTTAGTATTGAGTAGAGATGTCTCAGTGATCACAGTTACTGACTGACAGGAAGAAAAGTAAGCACGTGAGGATCCCAAATTTGACCAAATCAAAGTCATACAGAAAATTAAAACCTCACGCTGTGCAGTTTTGGGAAGATGTGAGGGTTTTCGAGAGGGTGCAGAGGGGACTTATCACAAGCAGTTCCCATCAGCTGATTGTACAAGGACGTGGAGGCAAAAAGTTTAAATATTGGGCAAGAAATACAGAGGGATGTGAGAAAGAACTTGTTTTTTTATATAACACAGAGTGTTAGTGACCTGGAAACAGTTGGCTCTGAGGATGGCAGAAGTGAAGAGAACTGATCACGTCAACTGAAAACTGGGTGGGCACTGCGATAAATACATTTGTTGAGCTATGGGGACAGAGTGAGGGAATGGGGTTGATATAAAGAGCTAGCAGTAACTCAATGGGCAGAACAGCCTTGATTTGTGACATATTAACATTGTGACACTGCATAGTAAAGTGTTTTTTGGTCTTGAGTTTCAGAATCCTTTCAATAGCTGGCACTGACACATGGGGTTATAATGTCACCAGGAGCAGGTTTCTCAGGGCTGGAGTGCAGCCTGTGGGCACCATCTCTACAGGAGTTCCTCAGGGGAGTGTCTTAGGCCCAACCATCTTCAGCTGCCTCTTCAATGCCCTTCCCTCCATCATGAGGTCAGAAGCCACTATGTTAGCCAAAAATTTGGAGATGCCGGTGTTGGACTGGGGTGTACAAAGTTAAAAAAATCACACAACACCAGGTTATCGTCCAACCGGTTTAATTGGAAGCACTAGCTTTTGGAGTGCTGCTCCTTCATCAGATGGTTGGGATTCAGAGGGTGGGGCAGGGGTTGGGGGCTGGGAATCAGATGGGGGGGGGCAGATGGGGGGTGTGGTTGGGGGATTGAATAGGGGTGGGGTTCGGGTGCTGGATGGGGTGGGGGGGGAGGGGGGGTTGGGCTGGCGTGCAATGTGCTGCTGCCTCGTCTCCTAAATGGGAAGTGGCCTTAGCAAGTGCTGGCTGTGTCAATCCTATTTGGTGGGGTGGGGTGGGGGAGGCTTCAGTAATGCTGCAGGCGTGTCCCTGCTCAGAAACAAACCCTCAGACAGAGAGAGGGAGAACGGCAGGCAGAGGAAGGAAAAAGGGAACTTCAGAAAACTCCGAGCCCCAGAGGAGAGGCATTGAATCAGTTAACCAAATAATCAATTATCCGAACGAAACAGTGCCCCCCCCAATCTCGTTCGGTTAATCGAGATCCCGCTGTAAATACAGTGGCTACAAGACTAGGTCAGAGGTTTGGAATTCTGCAGCAAGTAACTCACCTCCTCACTCCCCAAATCCTGTCCACCATCTATAAGGCAGAGGTCAGGAGTGTGATGGGATACTCCTCACTTGCCTGGATGATGCAGCTCCAATAACACTCAAGAAGCTTGACACTATCTAGGACAAAGCAACCCATCCACCACCTTCAACAGTGATTCCCTTCACCATAGATGCTCAGGAGCAGCAGTGTGCACCACCTACAAGATGTATCGCCGAAATTCAGGCAAGGCTCTTCATGCAGCACATTCCAAATCCGAGGCATAGAAGGATAAGGATAGCAGATATATGGGAACACCAGCACCTGCAAGGTCCCCTCTCAGACAATGACCATCTTGACTTGGAATTTCTCCACTGTCACAGGTCAAAATCCCGAAACTCCCTCCTGAACGGCAATCTCGGCACAGACTGTTGTGGTTCAAGAAGGTAACTCACTGTCAGCTCCTCCAGGACAATTAGGATGGCCAGTAAGTGCTGACCTTCCCAGTCATACCCATTTATGGAGTGTGCACCAAATGAAATTGCTCCACTGCAATCCCATTCAACACAGGAGGGAGAGCTCTCTATTCGAGCTGGGATGGGATGGGGGGAATGGGTCACTGAGAAAGCTGCCTTGGGAATTAAACCTGAAAGTAGTGCAAGCGTGGGTCACTGGCAGTGCCCAGGGGCAAAGTAAAAGCAGTGAGACAGAGATGGGTCAGAATCTCTCCAGTGTGAAACAGGCCATTTGGCCCAATAAGTCTCCACAGACTCTCCGAAGAGCATCCCTACAGCTCCCATAGCTAACTTACACATCCCTGAATGCTATGGGCAATTTAGCATGACAAACCCTCCCCTAACCTGCACATCTTCGTGACTGTAGGCAGAAGCTGGAGCACCCAGAGAAAACCCACAGACTCAGGGAGAACGCGTAAACTCCACGCCCAAGGCTGGAATCGAACCTGGGTCTCTGGTGCAGTGAGGCAGCAGTGCTAACCACTGAGCCACTGCGCCACTCCACACAGAGTCGATCGGTGATGGATAGAATATGGGGTTGAAGCGGAGCTGCAAATCAAACAGTCTTTTACATTTTGACAAGGCAGGACTCAGACCTAAGTACTGGCTGGGGAGGAGTTGGAGCGGGAGGGGACAGTGTGGTGTTTTTGTTGTGAATTAAATAAGATCATTTGGTTATCCAACTTCAAACTGCAGACGTCTGGTTTATTTGGAACTTGCTGAGTCAATGTGCTGAAAAATGTATGGAACCACCCTCTCATCTGACATATTTACATGTTGCACAAGTGTTTAGATTCAACAAAATTTTACTGCAATGTAAAAATGAAGCAGCTGTGATTTATGTCCTTAGTTTGGACATCCTGGTAGATGGTCATTCTCTGCCAAGCAAGTTATTTGTTTACTGAGATTCTGGTGTGTCTCCAAGGCATTGTCTAAAATCCTCCAAATAACTCTTCATTAGAATTTTACACAATAATTGATATTTTAAATTAGCAATAACCTTTCATTTTCTACTCCATGATAGCTAAGCATCGCCCAGGATAATAGACAAGCCGGCCAGCTGCTCTGAACTATGAGCCTGACTTTGGAAACTCATTACTGTCTGGACTGCTTAGCATTTTTCAAAAGAAATTGACATTTCTCTGTTTTTAATGACCACATAACATTTCGTGAACATTTCAAAGACTGATGTGGTGTGATTTTCTGCTACGGTTTAATTGAAGGTGACTCATTACAAAACCAACAAAGCAGCTGGGACAAGTGGAGCTGAGTTAAACTGTACGAGTTCATTATCTCTTCTGTTTACACAACACGGTAATAAAATTAGACAAATGGCTAAAAAATGGTTTCTTTGCTTCCAGCTTTTCCCTGACTTGGCACCAGTGCAAGTGAGATGCAGAGGAACCTTCTGGAAGAAGAATCCAAAATGCTATAAACATAAAACCTTGCAACGCAGGTTCCTGCCAAAGCTCTCTGAGCGCTTGAAGAGCAACACAGTGTTTAGCCTGCCAAGACTTTCACCCATACAATGGGGTATACCCGAGGCTAACCCCTATACGAAACAGAATTAGCTTCTTGTCTCACAATTCCCTTGATTTCCACTGCTGACTTGCAACCTCCCAGTTCACAAGGTCACGCACTGTCAAAATTACTCCCACCAATTAGTTACAGGCACTTTCCATGTCATAATTACTTCCTTATTTCATGGTCAATTAACCCTCTGAGATCTTGATTATGGAATATTATCTACAAATAAACACAAATTAAAGCTAGGGCTGGGATCCCAGAGGGAATAGTCGTTCTGGAGGTAGAATAGACAAACCTAATGAGAGACGCAGATATTCTCATTAGCAGAAAGTGACTCCAGAGGAACCTCAATTATCCAAACGACACGGGCGGAGTGTATTTTGTTCAGATAATCGAACGTTCGGATAATCGATTGTTCAGATAATTGAATGTTCAGATAACACAGTTTAGCCAAGCATCGGGGCCTAGCGATCTTGTTCGGATAATCCGAAATTCGGATAATTGAATGCCAGATAATCAAGGTTCCTCTGTGCTGGTGTCCTGCAAAAGCCCTGTACAGGGGCCTGTACTTAAAAATCACTATTTATTAACAGCTTCAAAAATGGAATAGAAAGACACATACCCAAGTTTACAAAGTTAGGTGTCATTGTAAGTCGTGTAGGTGGAAGCACAAAATTACAAAGATTAGCCAAATGGACAAAGCTTCAGCAAATGGACCTCAAAAGGACTGGAAGAGGGCTTCCCAAACAGTGAGAAACGAGAAACATTGGAGGATCAAAGAGAGTGGGGCAGGGGGATTTAGATTAGATTAGCTTACTTACAGTGTGGAAACAGGCCCTTCGGCCCAACAAGTCCACACCGCCCCGTTGAAGCGCAACCCACCCATACCCCTATATTTACTCCTTACCTAACACTACGGGCAATTTTAGCATGGCCAATTCACCTGACCTGCACATCTTTGGACTGTGGGAGGAAACCGGAGCACCCGGAGGAAACACACGCCGACATGGGGAGAAAGTGCAAACTCCACACAGTCAGTCGCCTGAGGCAGGAATTGAACCTGGCTCTCTGGCGCTGTGAGGCAGCAGTGCTAACCACTGTGCCACCGTGCCGCCCACAAGTACAAAGATTATTAAAAGGTCATGAACATGTCAGGGTGAAGATTTGCACTGGCGCAGTCACTACTACCAGGAGGAGGACCTCAGCAAGACACCCCGTGAGGATAAGCAGTCACCTGCACTGAGGAGCAGCTCATTGGGGCTCTGGTGTAAGAAGTGCTTAAGGGCTGTGTTTCTGTAGTATAGTGGTTATCACATTTGCCTCACACGCAAAAGGTTCCCAGTTCGAAACCAGGTAGAAGCAGGCTTGTGGATTGATGTGGACTGAGCTTCTTAAGGCCGAAACATTACATCACTGTTCCCTCCACCTCTAACCAAACAAGAAAGTGGAGGAGCAGAGAGATGGGCTATTGCAAAATTTATTGGTAGCAAAGAAAGAAGTAAGGCTTTTGCTGGAGAGCAGTGGCTCAGCAAACAGTACAGGTAAGCTCAGGTAAAGTCCTATTAACTTTCCTTTATAGTTTCACAGCAGTTCAGATGGCAGTTAGGGCAGTTGCATGTTCCTCCTGCAGCATGTGGGAGCTCAGGAAGACTTCCATTGTTCCTGATGACTCCATGTGTGGGAGGTACATCCAACTGCAGTTCCTGGGAGACCATGTTAGGGAGTTGGAGCTGGTTTGATTCAAGATGCTGAGCGCTTCATAGATCAGAGTTTTAGTGAGGTGGTACAGGCAGAGAGTAGCTGGGTGATTACCAGGAAAGGCACAGGGAGTAGGCAGAGATTGCAGGAATCCCTTGTGGCCATTCCCCCTAAAAAGAAGTATATCATTTTGGATACTGTTGGGGTGTGTGTGTGTGTAGGTTTCTGGAACTGTGACTGGCTCTGGGGCACAGCAGGAAAGGGTAGAGGTAAACGGGACCTTCGAAATAGGAGACTCGATAGTTAGGGGGACAGACAGGAGATTCTGTGGGAATGTAGGATGTTGTGTTGCCTCTCAGGTGCCAGGGTTCAGGATGTCTCGGAGCAGCCATTGTGCTCAGGTTTCAGGTTTTTAGATCATTGGGATCTTTTCTGGGGAAGAGGTGACCTGTTCAAGAGGGACGGGTTGCAGCTGGGCTGGAGGGGGACCAATATCTTGGTGGCCAGGTTTGCTAGGGTTACAAGGGAGGGTTTAAACCAGATTGGCAGGGGGGTGGGATCCTCCACAGCAGGGCGGCAATTGTAAGGCAGGAAGGAGACACAGTAATGAGAAATAGTAAAGTGAAGAGACAGGTCAGGCTGGACCTCGACAGGGAGTAAGGAATGCCTGTTGGCCTTTGATGGGGTAGAATTTGTTAAGTGTGTTCAGGAAAGTTTCCTCAAGCAGTATAAAGAGTTTCCTCAAGCGGGAAGGGGAAAAACTCAACCTAGTCTTGGGAAATAGGACAAGACAGGAGATGGAGGTGACAATGGGGAGGACTTTGGGACCAATGACCATGTTTTTATTAATTTTAAATCATTATGGAGAGGGACAAAACTGGTCCACAGGTTCAAGTTCTAAACTGGGGCAAGGTGAATTCTGACGAAATAAGACAGGAACTTGCAGGAGTTGATGGGAGTAGTTTGTTTTACAGGCAAAGGGACTTCTGGCAAATGGGAGACCTTTAAAAGTGAGATGGCTAGAGTTTAAGGACTATATGTTCCTGTGAGGGTGAAGGGCAAGGTTGGCAAGGTTGGCAGGAATAGGGAACCCTGGATGACAAGGAGGTGTGGCTCAGGTACAGGCAGCTGGGATCGAGGCAATCCCTGGAGGTATACAGAGAATACAGGCGTTTACTGAAGAAGGAAATCAGGAGGATATAAAGGAGGCATGAGATAGCCTTGGCAGGGAAGATTAGGGTAAATCCAAAGAGGTTCCTAAAGGACATTAAAGGAAAAAGAATAACTAGAGAGAGAATAGGGCCCCTCAAGGACCATAATGGGCATGTATGTGTAGAACCACAGGAGAGGGGTGAGGTTCTCAATGAATGTTTCTCCTCTGTGTTTACCATGGAGAAAGACATGAAGACTTGGGCACTTGGGGAAGTTAGTGGTGATACCTTGGGGACAGTCCACATCACAGTAGAGGAGGTGGTGGATGTACTAGAATGTATGAAAGTGGATAAATCTCCTGGTCTTGACCAAATATATCCAAGAACACTGCAAAAGAGAAGAAATTGCGGGGACCCTGGCTGATATTTTTATATCATTAGCCACGGGTGAGGTCCCAGAAGATTGGAGGGTAATTAATGTTGTGTCCTAATTCAAGAAGGGCTGCAGAGAAAAACCTGGGAACTATAGACCAGTAAGCCTAACATCTACAGTGGGTAAGTTACTTGAGAAGATTCTGAGAGATAAGATATACATGCATTTGGAAAGACAGGGTTTGATGTCAGCGTAGCTTTATGGATGGGTGATCATGCCTCACAAATTTGTTAGAGTTCTTTGATGGAGTGATCAGGAAGGACGACGGCAGGGCAGGGCAGTAGACGTAGTCTATATGGATTTCAGTAAGGCCTTGGATAAGGTTCCAGATAGTAGGCTGCTCTGGAAGTTTAGATCGCATGGAATTCAAGGGGAGCTTGCAAATTGGACACACAATTGGCTCGATGGTAGGAAGCAGAGGGTAATAGTGGAAGGATGCTCATCGGACTGGGAGACCTGTGACTAGTGGAGTGCCTCAGGGCTTGGTGTTGGGCCCATTACTATTTGTTATCCATATCAATAATTTGGATGAGAATGTACAAGGCATGATTAATTCACAATGACACTAAAATAGGCAGTATTATGGACAGTGAGGAAGATTATCAGAAATTGCAGCAGCACGTTGATCAGCTGGGGGAGTGGGCTGAGAAATGGCAAATGGAGTTTAGTATAGCTAAGTGTGTGGCTTTGCATTTTGGAAAGTCCAATCAAGGTCGGGGTTTCACGGTGAATGGTCGGGCCTGAAGGAGTGTAGTGGAACAGAGGGATCTTGGAGTTCAGGTTCACAGTTCTCTGAAAGTGGAGTCACAGGTGGACAGTGCAATGAAGAAGGCTTTTGGCACACTGGCCTTCATCAGTCAGGGCATTGAGTATAGAAGTTGGGAAGTTATATTGCAGTTACACAGGACATTGGTGAGGTTGAACTTGGAGTATTGTGTTCAGGTTTGGTTACCATGCTATAGGAATAATGTTATTAAACTGGAAATGGTGCAGAAGAAATTTACAAGGGTGTTGCCTGGACTCAACTGGGCGACTGTCTGTGTGGAGTTTGCACATTCTCCCCGTGTCTGCGTGGGTTTCTGCTGGGTATTCCAGTTTCCTCCCACAATCCACAGATGTGCAGGTTAGGTGGATTGGACGTGCTAAATTGCCCATAGTGTCCAGGGGTGTGTAGGTTAGATGCATTAACCAGGGGTAAATGTCAAGTAATAGGATAGGGGAATGGGTCTGGATGGGTTACTCTTTGAAGGACTGGTGTAGACTTGTTGGGCCAAAGGGCCCGTTTCCACACTGTAGGGATTCTGTGATTCTATGGTACAATAATCAAGCTAGGACTTTTCTCTTTCGCGCGTATAAGACTGGGAAGGGATCTTATACAAGTATATAAGATCACGAGAAGCATGCACTCAGTCTTTTCCCGAAGATTGGGGAATCTAGGAATAGAGGGTATCAGTTTAAGGTTAGAGGGGAAAGAATAAAAGGGAACCTGAGGGACAATGTTTTTTAGACAGAAGCTAGTACGCATATGGAAGGAGTTGCCAGTGGATGTGGCTGAGGCGGGTACATTAACAACATTTAAAAAGGCATTTGGACAAACACATGAATAGGAAAGGTTTAGAAGGATGTGAACCAAGTGCAGGGAAATGGGGTTGGTGTGGAAGGATATTTTGGTCGGCATAGACCAATGGGCCTATCCCGTGCATAAGCCCATTCCTGATGAAGGGCTTATAGCCGAAACGCGACTCTCCTGCTCCTCAGATGCTGCCTGACCTGCTGTGCTTTTCCAGCACCACACCTTTCGATTCTGTGCTGTCGGACCCCATGACGTACAGAACTTAATCAAAAAGGCTAATGGAATACTGAACTTTACACCGAATGTATTGCAATATAATGGTAATTGTATTTTCCCGAGAATGTCAGATTTCAAGATGACGGGGGTGCATTTTTAAAGTGAGGAGAGAGATTTTAAAAAGATATGAGGGGCAGTTTTTTTTTACACAGAACGTGGTTCGCTTGTGGAATGATCTTCTCGAGGAAGCGGTCAATGTAGTACATTTACACGTTTAAAAGATATTTGGATAAGTACATGAATAGCAAAGGTTTGAAGGGATATGAGCCAGGAGCAGACAGGTGGCACTAGTTTAGTTTGGGATTATGTTCGGCATGGACTGGTTGGACTCGAGGGTCTGTTTCTGAACTGTATGACTGTATGACAAGATATAGAAGGTCTATTCTGGAGGTCATAAATGAGAGAGCTGGGCATTTATATGTACACAAGGCATTATAAGTGGTGGTGAAAATATGTTGCTGGAAAAGCGCAGCAGGTCAGGTAGCATCCAAGGAGCAGGAGAATCGACGTTTCGGGCATGTGCCCTTCTTCAGGAATGCCCGAAACGTCAATTCTCCTGCTCCTTGGATGCTGCCTGACCTGCTGCGCTTTTCCAGCAACACATTTTCAGCTCTGATCTCCAGCATCTGCAGTCCTCACTTTCTCCCATTATAAGTGGTGGGACAATTTGAGGGAACTGTTAAGGAAGCATATAGCATTCCATGTTCCATTCATAGGGACATAGAGTTCAAGAGCAGGGAGAGTGCAATGACCTTATATATTGGTTAAACCTCATCTGGATTACTGTGTACTGTTGCGGGTGCCACATAATAGGATGAATGCACTGGAGAAAAGATTAAAAGATTGGTTGCAGGGATGAGATACTTTAGTTTTGAGGAATGGTGGAGACATTACAACTGTTTTCTTTAGAGAGGAGAAGGCTAAGAGGAGATTTGATAGAAGCTTCCAAAATCAGTAGCGAACTGGACAGAGTGTAGAGACTGTTCCCACTCAGAAAAGGATCGAGAATCAGACAGCACAGATCGAAAGAAGAAATTCTGAGGTGGGAATGTCCTTTGTTCACACAACAAGCAGGTGGAGTTCAGAATACACTGCCTGAAAGTGTGGTGGGGGCTGGTTCAATTGACACAATGAAGAGGGCCTTGGATGGGTATGGAAATAGAAATAATGTGTAAAGTTGTGCAGAAAACCAGGCAATTGGTACTAAGTCAGAATACTTCGAGAGCCAGCACAGAAACTAAGGGCCGAATAGCCTCTTCCTGCATGATAACAATTCTGTGGTTCTCTGCAGACATCCTTCAGCTGTATAAAGTCCTGGTTAAACCACAGCTGGATTTAGTGGGAGGAGCTTCGGCACCACACTTTATGAAGGATTAAATTGGTTAAAGGATGAGTTAATTAAAGATTTTAAGTTGTTTAGGGCAACTGATAGGTAGACAGAGAAAAACAATACCCACAGGCTGGAAATCCAGGGTATCAATATCAGCCTTTCACAAATAAAATTTGCAAACACCTCCACACTTCTCCAAAGGATGGTAAACATTCAGAAATCTCTCTCACAAATGGGAATTTTATATCAGAGATTGATAGATATTTGCCAATCCAAGGTATCAGAAGGACACGGTGCAAAAGCAGGTATTTAGAGCTACATCACAAAGCAGCCATGAGCTCGCTGAAAGGTACAACAGGTTCAAGGGACTAAACGGGCCAGTCACCTTCCTCCAGGTGGTTCCTTAAGTCAAGCCTAGAAATCCGATCAGTGGGACTGGTGGAGCAATGGACAGGGAGATCAGGTTTGCTATTCCTCCCTAAAATCTCTTGCTTTCTCCAGTAACAAGAACATCAATCTTTCTCAGCTGTCCATGCTTTTCTTGCCCTGTTGACCAGCAAAGCATTGATTTTTTTTTTTCAGACCTGCCGTCCCTCCTCCGTACTGGGTGAATCCCCTCTTTATTCTTATTTTTTTTTGAAGACATTCCTGTTTTTTTTTTATTATTTATTTCTTTTTTTCTTTTTTTTTCTTTAACCCCCACACTACCACCTAAGTGCGGTAGTGCTTATTTTATCCCCAGCACCCATGGTGTGTGTGTGCAGGTGGGAGACACAGTGAAAGACAAAGCATTGATAACACCTGCTGCTGTTTGTTAGTTACTTCTCTGCATGACAGGTTGAATTGAATTGAATTGAACTGAACTTATTGTCACGTGTACCGAGGCACAGTGAAAAGCTTTGTCTTGCGAGCAACACAGGCAGCTCACAGAGTTAAGTGGCATAGATAGTAAATAATAGGTAAACAGCGGCAAAAACAAAAACACAGGTACAGGTGAATGTTGAGAGTTTGTGAGTCCATTCAGTATTCTAACAACAGTAGGGTAGAAACTGTTCTTAAACCGGCTGGTGCGTGTGTTCAGGCTTCTGTACCTTCTCCCCGATGGTAGAGGTTGTTGAAAAACATTGCCAGGGTGGGATGGGTCTTTGAGAATGCTGGCGGCCTTTCCTTGACAGTGGGCCTGGTGGATGGATTCAATAGACGGGAGGTTGGCCTTTGTGATTGTCCGGGCCGAGTTCAACACTCTCTGTAACCATCTCCGATCTTGAATGATACAGTTGCCATACCAGGTAGTCATACATCCAGACCGAATGCTTGGGGTCCCTCATGGATATTGTGAGGGATTTTCAAACTGACAGCTAGCTGGCTGCTTGCATACAACCAAGACAGGCTTCAAATGAACCTCTTGGTTCATCCCAGACTGTCTAGAAGACTGTGACACTGAGTCAGGGACCTGTGTGCAGACTGGAGAAAGTGAGGACTGCAGATGCTGGAGATCAGAGCTGAAAGGATTCCTGAAGAAGGGCTCATGCCCGAAACGTCGATTCTCCTGTTCCTTGGATGCTGCCTGACCTGCTGCACTTTTCCAGCAACACATTTTCACCTGTGTGCAGACTGTAAATCATGCTGGAGTCAGTGTGCTTCAGAATAAGGTGTCTGCCCTCCACAAGGGGACGTATTTAAAAATAAAGTCCATTTAATCTGTTCTCAATTCATTTGGGAATCTCCATTCCTTTTTCAGTTGCACTGTTCTCAACCCACGCATCTGCTATCATTTGGGAGGAACAGAAGCTGAGGTAGGGGCAATCTATTCCTAATTTATTTGTCAAAGTAATAGCCTTTGGCAGGAAGACTGTGCAATGGCAATATTAAACCTAGCAGGAGAATCAACATTCATTTCTGTCTTATTAATCACAGATTTGTTTGGGAAACATTGGAAGTGACAGGAATTGGAAAGATTTAATGCAAATATCATTTGGTGATAGAAGATGTCAATCGCGTTTGGAACAAAAAGTATTTACAGATTGGGTTTAACAACTTGTGAATCTCTCTAGCGTCAAACACCTGCAGGTAAACAAATTAATGTTCTGCACTGGGCTTGTGAATCTGCAGCGTACAATGCAAACTTGGCTGAAAGTTATCTATGTCAATCTATCAGTGTTGATGTCTAACCTCTAACCTGCTCAATACTCAGCCGTCCACACACAATTACGCAACTCAAGTTCAAGAGTGCACCTTTAATCCTGAGTCAATAGCATCTGCTGCCTGCTGGTTTGCACTTCAGTTAGAATAAAACAGGCAGCTGCAGATTATCTGCCAGTCAGTTCTAGGAGATGAACTGGAATACTAAGAGGGGTCAAGATCTCTCAAAGAAAATGTCAGTGCTGATCATCAGCAGCCTCTCTGGCTAACTCTTGTTGTTTTCTAGAGGTACACTGCACAGTACTGCACACCGAGGTTAGGCAACACAGCAAGCCAGCCTGACGCAGCACTAGTAAAGCCAGTATTTCATCAAGCAGCAAGTCTGCAGTATGACCAGGTTACATTGTGTCATAGGCAGTGCCTACACCCTCATAACACAATCTATTTACCCATTGTGTCAAGCACACCTCTGTGTATTTGGTTTACATTGGCCCTAGAGAATGGTTCTCATAATTTTGCCCCACATAATTCTGTGTATACAGTTTTAAAGACCCTCCCATCTTGTCCAAACCTGAATACTGTTTGCAACTGACAGGTAATGAAGGGCATGAAGGGCAAGAGTCAGTCAGAAGGTGCTCAATGGTGAATCACAACAGCATGAGGCTGGTACAATTGCAACATTTAAAAGGCATCTGGATGGGTATATGAATAGGAGGGAGTTGGAGGGATATGGGACGGGTGCTGGCAGGTGGAACTAGATTGGATTGGGATATCTGGTCGGCTTGGACAGGTTGGACTGAAGGGTCTGTTTCCGTGCTGTACATCTCTATGACTATGAATAACTGAACATGAGGGGGACAAATAACGTACTGGGAAATACACATCAAACGATAGCATTACCGTAGTGGAAGGCAAGGCTGAGGTAGGGGAGCAGGCTACTGCCTAGAATGTCTGATCATAGGAATTTACAGCACAGCAGGAGTCCATTTGGTCCATCACATCTGTGCCAGCCATAAAATAACTAGCTAACTTACTCTAACTTTCTAATCTTCATCTGTGGTCTTGCCAGACTTCAAATTCATCTCCACAAGTGGGAGATGATGGCGTATGATATATCATTGGATTAGTAATCCAGAACCCCTGGCTAATGATCTAAAATCATGGGGGTTCAAGTCCCACCATCACAGATGGCTAAATTTAGAATTTTGAGAAAATTCCAACGAAAACCATTGTCACTGTTGTTATAAAAACTCAGCTAGTTTAAAAGAAATCGGTCAGGGAAGGAAATCTGCCATCCTTACCTGGTCTGGCCTACATGTGACAAAATGACCCACAGAACTTTTAACTGGACAATAAATGTTGAACCAGCCAGCAATCTACACAATCCCATGAACAAGTAAAACTAAACACTTGAAAAGAGTGTGTGTCTGAATCATCCTTTTAGACAGTGACTTCTCCACCACCCACCAAATGAAAAGAAAATATAACTCTCTTCTAATCATTCACTGAGTAGCTTTAAGTCCATGCTCAGGGAAATGGACTGTTCTCATAATTTTGTGTATACAGTTTTCAAAAACCCTCCCATCTGCTCTGGTCCGAAAAAACAAATTCCAGCTTATCCAGTGTTTCCTCACAGCCAAACATTTTTCATCCTAGCCACAGCCATTCAGTGACATCTTGACAGGATCCAAGAATCATATCTGCAGCTGCACACACACCCAATATCATCGGTTTTCTGGCCTCATCCTGCTGCACAGCCCCTGGTTCCATGAACCTGACTGTGGCTGCACTCCCAGAGGTGGAAATGTGTTGCTGGAAAAGCGCAGCAGGTCAGGCAGCATCTAGGGAACAGGAGAATCGACGTTTCGGGCATTAGCCCTTCTTCAATCTCACCATGAAAACTGGAGAGAGAGAGAGAGAGAGAGAGAGAGAGCAGGTTGTGCTTATGGGATTTCTGGACAACTGCCTTGTCTTCCTTGCTGCCTGGACAATCTGAAGCAAAGGGATGACCTCTTCCAGAAATGTGTTACAGACATCTATAAGGCACAAGTCAAGAGTGTGGGGGAATACTCCCCACCTGCCTGGATGAGTGCAGGTCTATCAACACTCAAGAAGCTTATTAGCATCCAGGACAAAGCAGCCCACTTGATTGGCACCACATCCACTCGCTCCCTCACCAACGCTCAGCAGCAGCAGCAGTGTGTACTATCTACAAGATGCCCTGAAGTACCTTAGATAGGACCTTCAAAAACCACTTCTATATAGAAGACAAGGTCAGCAGACACACAAGAACACCACCACCTGCAAATTCCCCTCCAAGCCACCCACTATCCTGACTTGGAAATATATCATCGTTCCTTCAGTATCACTGGTCAAATCCTAGAATTCCCTTCCTAAGGGCATTGTGGGTCTACCTACAGCATATGGACTGCAGCAGCTCACCACCACCTTCTCAAAAGGCAACTAGGGATGGGCATTAAATGCCAGCTCAGCCATGGGCCACATCCCACGAATGATTAATTTTCTAAACATTACACCTGGTTAATTGAAGTGTAAGTGCTTATGGACTTCACAATTACTGCAGAACACTCACATGGCTGAGAAGATAATTTTGTATTTATTGTGTGACAAATTTTTCTGTAGTGGAAAAACAATTTTGAAAATTGTTCAAGGGGCAGCACGGTCGCTCAGTGGTTAGCACCATTGCCTCACAGCACCAGGGACCTGCGTTCGATTCCTGTCTCAGGCGACTGCCTGTGTGGAGTTTTCACATTCTCCCTGTGTCTGTGTGGGTTTCCTCTGGGTACTCCGGTTTCCTCCCACACTCCAAAGATGTGCAGGTCAGGTGAATTGGCCATGCTAAATTGCCCATAGTGATAGGTGCATTAGTCAGAGGGAAGTGGGTCTGGGTGGGTTACTCTTCGGAGGGTCAGTGTGAACATGTTGGGCCAAAGGGCCTGTTTCCACACTGTAGGGAATCTAAAAAAAACATGTTACTCCCTCAGCCTCCTGGACACAGCTCAGAGATATCAGCTGCTGCTCAAACTCTGAAATCCAGAGCTCGCACTCCCTCAGCTGACAACACATTTTGAATGTGGGGTTGTCCAGGATATGAGTTGTACCCTGATGTGGACTGCGCATAGAATGTTGCCATGCATTGGGCTTGTTTGACAATCTGAAAGAGACAATGAGTTAATTCCATTCTGCCAGTCTTTCGGTGGGAGCCCTGAAAATCTTTGTTCTCTACATGTCCCCAAATCCCTTTTCCCAACTACATTGGACAATGCAATTAGATCACAACAGCACTTTGGTGAGCACTTTGGGGACAGTGACCACAATTCGGTGACTTTTACTCTAGTGATGGAGAGGGATAAGTGTGCATTGCAGGGCAAGAGTTATAGCTGGGGGCAGGGAAATTATGATGCAGTGAGGCATGACTTAGGATGCATGGCTTGGAAAGGTAGGCTTCAAGGCAAGGGTGTAATTGATATGTGGAGCTTGTTCAAGGAGCAACTATTGAGTGTCCTTTATAAGTATGTACCTGTCAGGCAGGGAGGAAAGAGTCGTGTGAGGGAGCCGTGGTTTAATAAGGAATTGGAATCCCTTGTTAAATGGAAGAGGGCGGCCTATGTAAAGATGAGGCGTGAAGGTTCAATTGGGGCAATTGAGAGTTATAAGGTAGCCAGGAAGGACCTGAAGAGAGAGCTAAGAGCAGCAAGGAGGGGACATGAAAGGTCCTTAGTTGGTAGGATTAGGGAAAACCCTAAGGCTTTCTATAGGTATGTCAGGAATCAAAGAATGACTAGGGTAGGAATAGGTCCAGTCAAGGATAGTAGTGGGAAGTTGCGTGTGGAGGCTGAAGAGATTGGGGAGACACTGAATGAATACTTTTCATCAGTATTCACTCAGGAGCAGGACATTGTTGCCAATGTGAATACTGAGTCACAATTAAGTAGAATGGATGGCTTTGAGGTATGTAGGGAAGAGGTGTTGGAAATTCTGGAAAGGTGAAAATAGATAAGTCCCCTGGGCCTGATGGCATTTATCCTAGGATTCTCTGGGAAGCAAGGGAGGAGATTGCAGAGCCATTGGCCTTGATTTTTATGTCCTCGTTGTCTACAGGAGTAGTGCCAAAAGACTGGAGGCTAGCAAATGTGGTTCCCTTGTTCAAGAAGGGGAGTAGGGATAACCCTAGTAACTATAGGCCGGTGGGTCTCACTTCTGTTGTGGGCAAAGTCTTAGAGAGAATTGTAAGGGATAGGATTTATGAACACCTGGATCGGAATAATGTGATCAAGGATAGTCAGCATGGTTTTGTGAAGGGCAGGTCGTGCCTCACAAACCTTATTGAATTCTTTGAGAAGGTGACTAAGGAGGTAGACGAGGGGAAAGTGGTAGATGTGGTGTATATGGATTTTAGTAAGGCATTTGATAAGGTTCCCCATGGTAGGCTACTGCAAAAAATACGGAGGTATGGCATTGAGGGTGAGTTGGAGGTTTGGATTAGGAATTGGCTGGCTGGAAGACGACAGAGGGTAGTAGTTGATGGTAAAGGTTCATCTTGGAGTGCCATTACTAGCGGTGTTCCGCAAGGATCTGTTTTGGGACCATTGCTGTTTGTCATTTTTATAAATGACCTGGAGGAGGGGCTAGAAGGTTGGGTGAGCAAGTTTGCGGATGATACGAAAGTCGGAAGAGTTGTTGACAGTGAGGAAGGATGTGGCAGGTTACAGCGGGATATAGATAAGCTGCAGAGCTGGGCAGAAAGGTGGCAAATGGAGTTCAATGTAGCTAAGTGTGAGGTGATTCACTTTGGTAAGAGTAACAAAAAGATGGGGTACTGGGCTAATGGTCGGATACTTGGTAGTGTGGATGAGCAGAGGGATCTTGGTGTCCATGTACACAGATCTTTGAAAGTTGCCACCCAGGTAAATAGTGCGGTGAAGAAGGCATATGGCGTACTGGCTTTTATTGGTAGAGGAATTGAGTTCCGGAGTCCTGAGGTCATGTTGCAGTTGTATAAGACTCTGGTGCGGCCACATCTGGAGTATTGTGTGCAGTTTTGGTCGCCATACTATAGGAAGGATGTGGAGGCACTGGAACGGGTGCAGAGGAGGTTTACCAGGATGTTGCCTGGTATGGTAGGAAGATCGTATGAGGAAAGGCTGAGGCACTTGGGGTTGTTTTCATTGGAGAAAAGAAGGTTTAGGGGTGACTTGATAGAGGTGTACAAGATGATTAGGGGTTTAGATAGGGTTGAACGTGAGAACCTTTTTCCATGTATGGAGTCAGCTATTACGAGGGGGCATAGCTTTAAATTAAGGGGTGGTAGGTATAGGACAGATGTTAGGGGTAGGTTCTTTACTCAGCGAGTCGTGAGTTCATGGAATGCCCTGCCAGTAGCAGTGGTGGACTCTCCCTCTTTATGGGCATTTAAGCGGGCATTGGATAGGCATATGGAAGATAGTGGGCTAGTGTAGGTTAGATGGGCTTGGATCGGCGCAACATCGAGGGCCAAAGGGCCTGTACTGCGCTGTATTCTTCTATGTTCTATATAGCACGGTGGCCCTTGGCTTTGTGCCCATTAGTCTCAATCTATATCCTTCACTAATGACCCTGTTGTTTATGGAAACATCTTCTCACTATCTACTCTACCAAAACTCTTCAGGATTTTAAACTTTCCTATTAAATTTATTTAGATTCTCTACAGTGTGGAAACAGGCCCTTCAGCCCAACAAGTCCACACCGACCCTCCGAAGAGTAACCCACCCAGACCCATTTCCCTCTGACTAATGCACCAGACACTATGGGCAATTTCGCATGGCCAATTCACCTGATCTGCACATCTTTGGACTGTGGGAGGAAACTGGAGCACCCAGAGGAAACCCACGCAGACACGGGGAGAACGTGCAAACTCCACACAGTCACCCGAGACTGGAATCAAACCTGGGACCCTAGTGCTGTGAAGCAGCAGTGCTAACCACTGAGCCACTGTGCCACCCTTTATCTTTCAATAAGGTTTAAAGTGACTTTTGCAGCCAAATGTTTCTCTACTTGGTTACCAACACTACGCAAACCAAATAGAAACCTCTTATTTCAAGTCACAAACTCAAACTTGCCTGTTGCAGTTGAGTGAAGGGGTCTGCCAAACAATAACTGCCTGGCAACATGTCATGTGACAAGTGAGATGTCATCATGATGTGACTGACCAATTGATACATGACCACGCTTCAGAGTGTTCTTCTCTACAATTAACACACCTTACCACTCACAAGATAGCCACTAGATTAATAGCAGGAAGCACTGAGGGAGAAGACAAATGGGAAGGATAAGACTGTACTGCACCAAACCCTGTTTTCAGGCTGTTTGTAGACTCCATGCCTCCTGCAATCTGCAGTCCACATTTAACAAAAGAATCAGGCAATTTGGAAATCACAGTAAAAATAACTCGTTGTGCAGACGAGATTCTATGATCATGTATACTCCAGACATTTTCAGAAGGAAGACTGGCAAGTATTCCACTGAGATAAGATCTGATGAACTAATTCAAAAAACTTAAAGAAAAATCCCTAAAAAGGTGAAATAATATATGCTAGTAACCTTTGTATGCACATCAAACATAAACTTTGTGATTTAAGAACAGGTATTTTTTGTGATTTTAAAAAATAGTTTCCATTTGAGAGTCAGTAAAAGAATAAATCAATGAAAAAAAATCACAAAAGATTGAAATTTGCATTTACCATCTAATTCCAGGGTATAAAAGAGTTCATTCCAAGGGGTAGAGTTTTGACAGAAGTCACTTTAGGACCCACGTTAATGAGGGGTTTGATAGGGCGAACACGAAGAGGCTGTTTGCCCTTGTGGTGAATTTGCAATTAGGATATGGAATTCAACAATAAATGATCTGTCATTGAAGATGGAGCTAAAGATAAAATTCTGCCCTTGGAGTGTTAATAACCTTTGGAATTCTCTCTCCCAGAGAGTGGTAGAGGCTGGGTCATTCAAGGCTGAATTAGACATTTTTGATGCACAATTTGGAGTCAAGGATTATGGACGTGCTGATCAACAAGTGAACTTAAAGCCACAGTTAAATCAGCCATAATCATATTGAATGACAATGGCTTGAGAGGCCAAATGGCCTAGTCTCTCTTACATTTCTAATATTACAATCTGATGTACCTCACTGGCTGTAAGTGCTCTGGTATGTTCCAAATTTGTGAAAGGTACTACATAAATGCAAGTATCTCTTGGCTTTAAATGTGCATGCTGCAAAATCAACAAGATAAAATGAAGGCTCGGGTCTGCGGAAGGGAGCAACATTTTACACAGGCACGTTGGAATGAAGCCATTATTTCAACATTGGTTCGGAGCAGAGCCACACTATCATTAACAGATTACAAAGTCCGTCATTCAAATCAATGTTTTGCAAGTAAACACTGGACTCAATGTTCTGTACTTATCCTGCCTATTCTAGATAGTAAACCTTTTTAAAAAGGTTCTGCCTCTTTAGGAATTACACAAAAAATACGCTTGTCTTCACCTAACAAATAACATTAGAAACAACATCACACCGCATTAATGTGGGCTTCATCATCATCTGCCACAGTATTAACAAGCTCTTTAAAGAGTTTAAGGGCTAGTTGTTCAAAACAGGAGGGTGGGGGTAGATCAGCAAAAAAACCTGCAGATGCTGGAAATCTGAAACAAAGAGCTGGAGAAACTCAGCAGCATAGGTGGTGAGAGAAACGATTTTGAGTTGAATATGACTCTTCTTCAGAAAGATGCAAAGAGTAACTTCAATTTTTGTTTTTATCATAGTAGCTGGCAACGATATCGTTTTTCAGTCTTTCATAGCCGGTGTCAGTATCAAAACACTCCCAGGTCAGATAACAGAACAAGGGGCCCAATTCTTCAATAGCTATGCACTGCAAGTAGCAGCAACTATTAAACAAATGAGAGCCTGCCTGTCCCTTTGCATTTCACCCAGTGTCTGCACTCAAACTCCATTTCAAAAGACCAAAACAACATTGCAAACTGGTTGAAAAAGATCTGAATGCAGCAAGTGACAACAGATCACCTCAGTGACAGAGGGCAGCAGAGCACAGTAAGGAAACTACATAGAACATAGAATAGCACAGCACAGTACTGCGCTTCGGTCCTCAATGTTGTGCTGGCCTTTTATCCTAGTTTGAGCTTAGACTAACCTATACATGTTTCATTGCACTATCATCCATGTGCCTATCCAAGAGTCCCGAATGTATCTGACTCTACTACCACCACTTGCAATGCATTCCACACTCCCACCACTCTCTGAGTAAAGAACCTACCTCTGACATCTCCCCTAACCCTTCCCCAAATCACCATGAAAATATGCACGGTGGCTCAGTGGTTAGCACAGCTGCCTCACAGCACCAGGGACCCAGGTTCAATTTCATCCTTGGGTGACTGTCTGTGTGGAGTTTGCACATTCTCCCCGTGTCTGTGTGGGTTTCCTCTGGGTGCTCTGGTTTCCTCCCACAGTCCAAAGATGTGCAGGTCAGGTGAATTGGTCAGTATCAATTGCCTGTAGTGACGAGTGCTTTAGTCAGAGGGCAATGGGTCTCGTTGAGTTACTCTCCGGAGGATCGGTGTGGACTTGTTGGGCTGAAGGACCTGTTTCCACACTGTAGGGAATCTAATCTAATCATGATTTTAAACCCCTACATTTATGCAATAAAGAAAACATAGTTTCTGACAAGCAATGACAATGCTGCAGCTTTGCACACCTTGTGTCCTCTCACTGACAGTTTCTTTAGGGTTAAGGATTAAGTTGGATGCCTTTCACCAACGCTGGCAATAAAAGATTGAGGGCATCACGTTGTGTGTGTGTGTGTGTGTGTGTGATGGATAGACAGCTGATCCTTATTTCCTGGTTCTGCCAGATTGGAAAAGAGCACAGGACTGGCACTTGGTCTAAAGTGGAAATAACTGAAATGGCCCAGGGCCTATGAACTGTTGCTGGTAACTCTCCCACTTAGGACCAGAGGAACTCCAGAAAATTAAGCAAATAAAAGGTACCAAGAGATTATGGGTCAGATTCCCAGCTCTCCGGGAGGTTTCAGGAATTAAAGACTAATCTCAAGGAATGTAACATTATAAAGCAATTAAAAAGTGTATATATAACTAAAAATTACACACAATTTTTTCTAGTTACGAAACCATTGCATTCGGGGAAAATGGCCAAGTGAACATTTAAATCTGGAAGCAATGTTCCAATATGTTACACCTTGCCATTGGATAAAGTTAATAAAGATTGTTTCGCTGCTTATTTGGAACTGCCCCTTATGCATTAAAATGAAGCTGCTTCCATTGAAATGTTTATGTCTGAAGATTGGTTGCACTGAATGGATTAAGAAGTCTGCTGTATATCCTGTATATTTAAATGCAGTAACATACTGACTAGAGCCTGGTCATTTCCATGGTGAGCCACAATCATAAAACAGGTTCATGACTGGAAATCTCTGATAGTACTCTTGCCAGCTGTAGTTCATTGGTGGCACTGCCATTCTGTTATGAGGTTATGGATTGAGTTTTCACACCAGAAACCTGCGCACAATCTACGTTGGTACTCGAGACTGCCACACTGTCAGAGGCGCAGTCTATAGATGAGACATGAAACAGAGATCCTGTCAGCCCTCTCAGGTGGGCATAACAACCAGACAATGGCACTATTTAACAGAGGAGCTGCTCAGTTCTCCATAATGCCCTGCCCAATAATTGCCACTCAACTAACATTACCATAAACACAGATATTCTGGTCATTATTACATTGCTATTTGTGGGTGCTTGCTGTCCATAAATTTGTGGCCACGTTTCCTCCTTTTTAATAGTGACTTTGCTCCAAAAAGTACTTCACCTTCTGGAATTCACTTTGGGATGTGCCAGGGTGGTGAAAGACGCTATACAAACGCAAGTTCATTCTTAGCTTTACGTGGTAACTCCAGCAACTTTGGAGCCACAGGGCAGTAGGTTTCAGCTTCTTCAGGAGGAGGAGGAGGAATATAGTGAGCAGGGATGTTGGAGAACAAACCAGTAGTGGTAAGGTGACCTCTAGTTGCACTCCTTCAGGCAATCTTCCCACAGCTAATGGCAATAGTCGGATAACAGCTTGCATTGTTTCGGCTAAAGCCAGTAATTCAATCTTGTGGTTTCTGATGACATGCTAAACAAGAAAGGTTCCTGACATGCTCAGAGCAGCTCAATTGAATTCCTTGAGCAGAGTATCCGCAGGTTATGGCTTATATTCAATCAATCAAAGATGGCTGAGGGAATTAGAGAGGGGGAATGGGTGAGGGACGGCATGGGGTGCAACAAGCAGGCAGGGTCAGGTGAAGGCTATCTGTCACCACAGCCCTACCCAAAAGGGATCCAATTCTGGAAAAGCTGTTCATCCTTGAGAAAGAATTGTGTGAAATATAAGCCTCTTTTCCAGATCCTACCACTGGCTGACTTGCCGTGTACTTGCACCATTTTTGGCTTTTATTTTGACTTCCTCTTTCCGGCATTTCCAGTTTGGCTCCTTTGCACTGTTCTGCAAGAGCAGGCAACCCCTCAAGACTCTGGCGAAACAGAGCTGTCATAAAATTGATACTGTGCCTTCTAAATTTATGACATGCAAGCAGACTGTCAGCGCAGCATCCACAGCCAACTCTTCACAGTAGGCAGAGTGAAATTTATTGAAGCAGTCGTAAATCAAACACTGAAACAAAGCAGAACAGGTTGCGGAAATCTGGAGTAAAAGCAGAAAGTGCTGAAAATACTCAGCAGGTCTGTTGGCCTCTGTGGACAGAGTTAACCAGGTCGGCAGCCTTTTATCAGAGCTGCCAGGTGTAGGAAAACTGTGATAACATTACACAGATGTCACACTGAGCTGAAAAATGGTAAATACAACCTGCTTTAGAACATAGAACATAAAACAATACAGCGCAGAACAGGCCCTTCGGCCCTCGATGTTGCACCAACCTGTGAACTCATCTCAGCCCATCCCCCTACACTATCCCATCATCATCCATGTGCTTATCCAAGGATTGTTTAAATCTCCCTAATGTGGCTGAGTAAATGGCATTGGCAGGTAGGGCATTCCACGCCCTTACCACCCTCTGAGTAAAGAACTTGCCTCTGACATCTGTCTTAAATCTATCACCCCTCAATTTGTAGCTATGCCCCCTCGTACAAGCTGACATCATCATCCTAGGAAAAAGACTTTCACTGTCTACCCTATCTAATCCTCTGATCATCTTGTGTGTCTCTAACAAATCCCCTCTTAGCCTTCCTCTTTCCAATGAGAACAGACCCAAGTCTCTCAGCTTTTTCTCATAAGACCTTCCCTCCAGACCAGGTAACATCCTGGTGAATCTCCTCGGCACCTTTTCCAATGCTTCCACATCCTTCCTGTAATGGGGCAACCAGAACTTTACATAATATTCCAAGTGCGGCTGCACAAGCGTTTTGTAAATTTACACAATTTACGACCCTGTCTCTCTCACATTAGCAAAGAGGGGAGGTAAAAACATTGCAATACAGTTCTTTTTCTTTAAGAAAACATGAGACAGGCTAAAATTAAATTTGCAAATAATATGATCGAAATTTACAAATAACAAACTCATGCATGCTCTCTCACTAACGGAACCATTGTCTACAGCTAAAGTCTCCTGGAGTCTGGCTCCGGGTTAGGACATGTCCATCCACTGAGTGCTGGAGGACCTAGAACTGGGGAAGAGGTAGGGATTGCCTAAGGGTGACAAGGAGGAGTGGTCTGGATGGATTCCGGACTGCCCACCACACCCCAAACCATTGAGTTGCTGCTCTCAATAAAACTCCTCTTGGTAGCTGTGGCCATTGTAGTGCAGCATTTGGGACATCTCAAAAATGAAAAGGGAAGCGTACATAAGGTCCAGGCAGCTAAGAACAGAACAGGCCCTGGAGGAATATCGGAAGAGTAAGACCAGTCTTGAAAGAGGAATCAAGTGGGCTAAAAGGGGTCATGAAATAGCTTTAGCGAGCAGAATTAAGAAGAATCCCAAAGCATTTTATTCTTATATAAGAAGCAAGCGGGTAACTAGAGAAAGGATTGGTCCGCTAAAGGATAATAAAGGAAGGCTGTGTTTCGAACCTGAGAGAATGGGTGAGATTCTGAATAATTACTTTGCACTAGTGTTCACTGAGGAGAGGGACATGATGAATGTTGAGATTAGAGATAGAAGTTTGATTACTCTTGATCATGTTGACATAAGTAGGGAAGATGTGTTGGGTAGGCTAGAGGTTATTAAGGTGGGCAAATCCCCAGGACCAGATGGGATCTATCCTAGGTTGCTGAGGGAGGCGAGAGAGGAAATAGCTGGGGCCCTGACAGATATCATTGTAGCATCCTTCAACACAGATGAGATGCCAGAGGACTGGAGGGTTGCTCATGTTGTCCCCCTGTACAAGAAGGGTAGCAGGGATATTCCGGGTAACTACAGACCAGTGAGCCTGACGTCACTGGTGGGAAAGTTCCTGGAGAAGGTACTGAGGGATAAAATCTATTTATATTTGGAAAAGAATGGGCTTATCAGTGATAGGCAACATGGTTTTGTGCTAAGGAGATCGTACCTTACCAACTTAATAGAGTTATTTGAGGAAGTGACCAAGTTGATAGATGAAGGAAGGGCTGTTGGTGTCATATACATGGACTTTAGTAAAGTGTTTGATAAGGTTCCCTATGGTAAACGAATAGAGAAAGTGAAGTCACATGGTATGCAGGGTGTTCGAGCTAGGTGGATAAAGAACTGGTTGAGCAACAGGAGACAGAGAGTCGTAGTTGAATGGAGTTTCTCGAAATGGAGAAAGGTGACCAGTGATGTTCCACAGGGGTCAGTGTTGGGGCCACTGTTGTTTGTGATATACATAAATGATCTAGAAGAGGGCACTGTTGGTACGATCAGCAAGTTTGCAGATGACATGAAGATTGGTGGAGTAGCAGAAAGCATAAGGGACTGTCAAAGAATACAGGAGAATATAAATAGACTGGAGAGTTGGGCAGAGAAGTGACAGATAGAGTTCAATCCAGACAAATGTGAGGTGATGCATTTTGGGAAGTCTAATTCTTGAGCAAATTATACAGTGAACGAAAGGGCCTTGGGAAAAGTTGATGAGCAGAGAGATCTGGGAGTTCAGGTTCATTGTACCCTGAAGGTGGCTGCACAGGTGGATAGAGTGGTCAAGAAGGCATTTGATATGCTTGTCTTCATCGGACGGGGTATTGAGTAAAAGAGCTGGCAGGTCATGTTAAAATTGTACAAGACATTGGTTCGGCCACATTTAGAATACTGTGTACAGTTCTGGTCGCAACATTACCAAAAGGATGTGGACGCTTTGGAGAGGGTGCAGAGAAGGTTTACGAGGATGTTGCCTGGTATGGAAGGTGCTGACTATGAAGAGAGGTTGACTAGGTTAGGTTTGTTTTCACTAGAAAAAAGGAGATTGAGGGGGGATCCTCATGAAGGGTATGGACAGGCTAGATAAAGATAAGCTTTTTCCCAGGGTGAACGAGAGATCATACTTTCAAGATGAGAGGTGAAAGGTTTAAGGGGGATACAAGTGGCAAGTACTTTACACAGAGGGTGGTAGGTGCCTGGAACGTGTTGCCAGCAGAGGTAGTAGAGGCAGGCACGGTAGATTCATTTAAGATGCGTCTGGACAGATGCATGAGTAGGTGGGGAGCAGTGGGATGCAGATGCTTAGGAATTGGGCGACAGGTTTAGATGGTGAATTTGGATCGGCTCAGGCTTGGAGGGCCTGTAAATTTTCTTTGTTCTTTGAAACCTGTCAGTACTTCCCCTGATTGCCACCGCTCTTTTGAGGTGCTATAGGTCACAGGTTTGGAAGGTTCAGTGACTTGGAGACTTGGTGAGTTGCTGCAGTCTGTCACAAATATTGCTGTGGTGGTGGACAGAGTGAATGTTTATTGATGTGGTGCCAATCAGGCTAACAGTTTCAGATGATACTGAGTTTTTCTGAGTGCTGTCAGATGCACTCATCCAGACAGCTGGGGAGTATTCGATCACATTCCTGGTTTGTGGTTTGTAGATGGTGAACAGGCTTTAGTTTATATTTAGATCAACAGAATAGAACTTAAAACTGTAACAGTACTGCCTTTAACTGCAGCAATTAACAGAACAGGAGCTGGGCTTAACTTCCAGTATTCAGCTTCTCTGTCACGGTTTCCTCCCCAAATAAACTAAATCCCTGAGTTTTAGCCTCTCCAGCTGAAAGTTGTTCCAATTATGGTCAACAATTTTTTATAAAACCATACCACTTTGCCCTAGCCATTTTAACACTTTATGTAACTCCTATATTACAGATAAAGAGCTTGTAAAAGCCTCTGGCTCATATATTATCCCGCTATCACTCTGCTATTATATAATAGTTTGCATGTAATTTGCATTAACAGCAGCCTTAAGTTGGAGGATTTCTCAATGTTACTCAATAGCAGCAGAGTTCAAACTGTGCTCAGGAAAACAGAAGATATGTGAATTTTCTTTTAGCTCTTCACAGTGAAATTAGAATTTCCCAAAATGTGTGGGAATCCCCAACAGGTCACCAGAAGAGGAAAAACACTCCATCCACCTTAATTTAGCAATTCCAGAACAACACAGCACTCCCTCCAATACTGTATGAGCACTTTAAAAGAATCCAGAGATTTGACAACAACAACTACTCAGCTTGAAGTCCATTCCAAATACTGATCATTCCCTGTATGAATAACAGCACGTAAGGAAACCAATTTTCCTTTCCTAAAATAAACTATTGAACCAAATAGATCTTTACAAGAATTATTACTTTGAAAATAACAAGCGTGGAATCTAGGGGTTATTCGTTTAGAGTCATTGAGTTGTACAGCATGGAAACACACCCTTCAGTTCAACTCGTCCACATCAGCCAGGTATCCTAAACTGATCTATCCCATTTGTCAGCATTTAGCCCACATCCCTCTAAACCCTTCCTATTCATGTACCTTTTAAATGTAATTGTACCAGCCACCACCACTTCCTCATTCCATACATGTGCCACCCTCTGTGTGAAAAGATTGCCCTTGGGTCTTTTTTTAAATTTATTCCCTCTCACCACCCCACCCTGTGAAAAATACCTTGGCTAATCACCTTATCTATGTGGTCTGAATTTGTTTTTGTCACCTTTATTAGCTTATGCTCCTGTATTTATTTATGAGCTAAATTTAAATTCTCCAGTCGCCATGGTGAGATTTGAACTTGTGTCTCCAGATTGTTGGTCACTGACCTAGTAATGTAAACACAATGCTACTGTTTGAAAGTACAACTCTGCAATATGCTGGGACAGGGTCAGAAGTCAAGTCTTTAGCTTGCTGCCTGAGCCAGACGACTGGCTACAGAGTTGGCAGTGACCTAGAATGAAAATCTTCTATAAAGGGTAAGACCTTCCTTTCTAAATAAAGCATTGAAGGTCTCACCAATCCCGGTGTATTTACTCAAGCAACAGTGACCAAAGCAAGCTGCTCCTTACCAGTAACAAGACTTGTCTCGACTCTCATAGTCCGTGAAGTCGGAGCTGATGAAGATATCCTTATATATGCGCCCACACAGGCAGTAAAGATCAGATGAGATCTGCTTCCCAGTCATCACCACCGGCAGGATCACTGATAGGGCTCTCTCCCGATCTCCAGGTTGGTTCCTCCTGTCATAAGGATACCTCCACAGTCAGAGAAGATTGACCAGTGAAAGCAGTGCTTAGTGTCCCCATACATGCTTTACTTTCAGACCTTGCCCAGGAGGCTATTTGGCCCAGTGATTCTGTACCAGCCTTTTGAAAGAATTCTGACTTGACTCACTCCCTGTGACTGATCCTCCTGCCAAAGGGAACAATTTCTTGGTAATGGTTCCAAAAATGTAGGATTTTAGTTACAGGACTAGTGTGGAAGAAGTTGGCTTTGTTCTCTTCAGTGCAAAGAATTTTGAGGGGAGATCTGCAGGAGATGGACAACATAACAAATAGTTGAAAGAAATAAATAAAAATCTGCTCATTAGTTGATGGCGCAAGAACAGAATTGGGCAAGAAATACACAGGAGATGTGAGGAATAGTTTTCTTTTTATACACAGTGAGTGACAAAGTTTTGTAACTCACTGCTTACGATGGTAATTAAAACAGAGACAGTAACTGCAAAAGAAATTGTGGTCACATGGAAAAAATTACAGGGATATCAGCATCGGCGGAAGACTGGGCAGCACAGTGGCTCTGCGCATGCCAGGGACCCGGGTTCGATTCCAGCTTTGGGCGACTGTCTGTGTGGAATTCTCCCTGTGTCTGTGTGGGTTTCCTCCGGGTGCTCTGGTTTCCTCCCACAATCCAAAGATGTGCAGGTCAAGTGAATTGGCCATGCTAAATTGCCCGTAGTGTTAGGTGCATTCGTCAGAGGGAAATGGGTCTAGGTGGGTTACTCTTCAGAGGGTCAGTGTGGACTTGTTGGTTTTAAGGGCCTGTTTCCACATTGTAGGGAATCTAATCCAACCAATAGAACCACCAGGAGTCAACATTAATGTGATGGGCTGAATAGCCTCTTTCTGTGCCATAATGACCCTATGGCTACAGGTATCCCCCGCTATCTGAAAGTAGAGCTTTCCTATGAAACCTTTCGTAAGCGGAAATGGGGTAAAGTGAAGAAGAATTAATTTATTTGGGAAAAGGTTTTCCTTTTCTCATAAAAGCAAAAATCCTCTTCGGATTTCTTTAAGTTAGCAAAAACAGGTACTAATGTAGGACTTTCAAACAAGCAAAGTGGTGTAAAGCGAACTTTCAAAATGCGGGGGTGACCTGTATATCGTTACTCTGAACACTGCTACCAAAACCTCTCTAACTCGAAGGAGAATAATCCCAACTTCTCTGATCTCTCCACTTGTCTCCTCCCTCACAGCAGCATCTACTTCAGAAGGGCCCAAGGAAGGCCAGGGTGGCTACAAAATGTTTCAGAAACTGAAACAGGAGGACAGGTGGAGGTATTGACTAAGGAGATGTTTCACTGCTGACAATAAAGAATGTTCCAGAGGGATAAAGGACAAAATAAAATTGGCTTGTATTCAGGAACAAAAAATGTGCAGTTACATTGCACAATGTAGTCTACCATCCAGCAACTAGTGGGAATGGTGTGGAGGATGAAATCTGCAAGGAGATTACAGAGGTACAAGAATGATCAAGTCATTATAACTTACATTTTTCAGAAACTGACTGACATAGCAATAGTGGAAAGGACGGAGAGGAGGATGATTTCCTAGAGATGGCTCAGAAATATTTCCTACAGTAGTACTTTAAAAATCCATTGAGGAAGAGGAACAGGCCTTAGACTCGGTCCTTGAAAATAAGGTTAGTCAGGTAGATCAAGTTTCAATGAAGAACATTTTCGGGTACAGTGATCACGGGGCCGTAAGGTTTAAGCTGTGTGTGGAAAAGGACATTGAACAAACCAGAATAAGGATAATTAACTGGGGAAAGGCAGCTTGTAGTGACTGGAACGAGCTCAGCCAGGTAGACCTCACAGAATATGAGTTCTCTGATTGGGGCTGCTAATCTGGTCCAATCAGGGAGCCCTGGCTGACAGATATAAACAGGAGTTTCAGATGTTCTGCTCACTTGCTGAATCAGCTTTGTGCTAGCTTTTTCTCAAGCATGCTTCAAGCTCTGTCTAGCTAAGTCAATATTTAACCAAGTTATCTTCTCTATCCACCTTCTCAAATCCTTCATTATTTTAAAACCCTCTATCACATATCTCAAACTTCCTTGACTTAAATAGCCCTACAGTAGTATCTCACTTATCTCCTTGTAACTGTAAATTACTATCTGCTATGAGTTTGATGAATCCACACTCCATGACATTGATATATTCCCATGTTTTGGAGCCAACAAATTCTCCAAGGGCTCTAACTTCAACAATGTTATGTTCAAAGTGAGAAAGTCATATCCATTTCCCAGTACCAAGCCTCTCCAATCCTTCAATCCACTGTGATATAATTCAGTAACTATTTCATTTTTCACATGTCAATAACCGCAATGCGAGGGAGATCAAGTTACACCCAGCAGCAAGTCCCACCCAAAACTTTTACATCTGATTTGAAAGTAACCTGGCAATTATTTAAACAAATAGACAACCCAAGGATGTTAACATTTAAATAGTGTGAAATCTGATTGCTTGTCAAGTCACAAATTGTCTACTGCAGTCAACTAAACAGAACAGGGAAACAATTCCAAGAACGTTCAAAGAGAAGTTTTTCTCTCTCTCCTCATTCCAATTTTGCTCACTCACTCCCTGCTCTGCCCCTTTCCCCATTCTTTCCTTCTTGTCCTCCCACTTCCTCCCTCTCAGTCTGACTTGTCACTCAGCCTCCCCGTCTGTCCTCCCTTCCCATTGCCACTCCCTCTCTCAGCAGCAAGGATATCTCTGTTCAAACTATTCATCCTTTCTTGCTCTTACCGGTAAACACTATCAGTTTCTCTCTTCTATTACATCTGGCTTGCTGCTGATTTTTCACACCTCCTTTTGCCCTGTCAGACCACCTATTTTGCTTCATTATATCCAAGAACTCCCTAGGAGAAGCAATGCTAATAATTCAAGGGCTTTGATAAACTATCACAAGCACAGGTACAGCTGTGTTTGTCTGTGTTTTGATGACGCTGTTAAAGCTACATACTCCACTCTGAAATGATCTTCATTTCAGAGTGAGAGCTCCTAGTCCTGGATGCACTGAAAGATTTAAATCATGCTTTAGAACGACGTAAACTATCCTCAGAATCACTCAACTTGCCCTCTTCCATATTAAAGAGTTTGTGGCAAGGAATCTTTGTACCTAAAACGGCGCTAGAAAAGTGACATTATACACTTTTCACTGCACTCCTGTATCCCTGTGTTTGAGTACACCTGACAATAAAAACTAATTCTAAATGTAGCAGGGGAGGAGCTGGTGAAAATATCCTAAAAAATTAGAACTTGTTAATCAGAGGCAAAATTACGTCCCATTTGATAATTTTAAACCAAAATATATGGCGGGCAGCATCACTTTTATATTCATCAATGAATATTCATGAAACAGGGACAGTAATATCAAGAATGAAATTGTACTTATAAAGCATATTCCACAACGTGTCACAACCCAAAATGTTTTACAGCCAATGACATACTTTTGAAGTGTTGTAATGTAGGAAATACAGCAACCAATTTGCACAAAGCAAATTCCCTCAAAAGGGGAGGAAGATTCCAAGCAATCAGATAATGCATTGAAGATAGAAAGTCAGGCGCTGAGGGGTGACCTTATAGAAGTTTATAGAATCATGAGGAGCATGGATAGGGTAAATAAACAAGGTCTTTTCCCTGGGGTAGGGGAGTCCAAAACGAGAGGGCGCAGGTTTAAGGTGAGAAGGGAAAGATTTAAAAGGGACCTAAGGGGCAACTTTTTTACGTAGAGGGTGGTACATGTACGGAATGAGCTGCTAGAGGCAGTGGTGGAGGCTGGTACAGTTGCAGTATTTAAAAGGCATCTGGATGGGCCCCCTCCCCCCGCCCCCCAACCTATCACCTTCATCCCCTCCCCCACTCACCTATTGTACTCTATGTACTTTCTCCCCACCCCCACCCTCCTCTAGCTTATCTCTCCACGCTTCAAGCTCTCTGCCTTTATTCCTGATGAAGGGCTTTTGCCCGAAACGCCGATTTTACTGCTCCTCGGATGCTGCCTGAAGTGCTGTGCTCTTCCAGCACCACTAATCCAGAATCTGGTTTCCAGCATCTGCAGTCATTGTTTTTACCTATATGAATAGGAAGGGTTTGGAGGGATATGGGCCAAATGCGGGCAAATGGGACTAGATTAATTTAGAATATCTGGCCAGTATGGGTGCGTTGGACTAAAAGGTCTGATTCTGTGCTCTGCATCACTGTGACTCTATTTAACCTCGACTGCTGGTAAATCATAGAATCATAAAGTGCAGATGGAGACCATTCAGCCCATCGTATCTGTGTCAGATATTTGGAAATGGTTCCTAATTCATTGCACTTTCCAGGCCTTTCCCCATGAACCTTCAACGTTTTCCTCACCAAGTCTGTAGCCAAAAAGGTTAAGCTCGCATCCAGTACCTTCATTGACAACCTGCTGTTAAAACCCTCAATGGGTGAGATGCATTGGTAAGAGTGCAGAGGAAGTTACCGAGAATAGTTGAAGAGATGAAGCACATCCGTGTTGAGTCACAGCCTGGTGCTTTTTTCCAATATGCCTCACAATAGATCATCAGTGGACCTGGCCTCCAACGTCTGAGTGGCTAAGAGAGTTGCTCAACAATCCTCCAATTCCTGGGAAATGCTGCTACCTTTTCCCTCAGAAAATCACTTCGTATGTCAAACTTTCCAGAGACTGAGGGGAAAGAGTGAGTTGTAGGAACACAAGCTGTTCATTTAACCAACTGAGCTCACTTCCCCCATTCAATAAGACCATGGCTGATCTTCCTGCTCAACTCTACCTTATAGAGCTTTTCTCTTATCACTTAATCCATAGTCAAACATCCTCAGTCTTGACTCTACTCAATGATTGAGCATCCACAGTTCTCAAAGGTTGGGAATTCCAAAGGTTTGTTGGCCCAGAACAAGGAAATTTCTCCTCAGCTCAGTTCTAAATGGCTTATGCTCTGACAGTCACCCATTAGCTAGATTCCCTAAAAAAAGGAAAACTTTCTCCAAATCTACCCGGTCAATCACTTGAAGAATTTTATTTGTTCTCTAATGAGATCACTTCTCATTTTTCTAAATTCCAGGCCGACTGGACTCAATCTCTCCTTATCGAACAATCCTCACAGCCCAGATATCAGTTCAGAGGATCTCCACGGCACTTCCTCAAGATGTCCTTCAGTCCGAAGACCAAACTGCATACTGCACTCCAGGTGGGACCTGACTAATGCCCTGTATTACTGTGGCAAGATGTCTTCACTCCAAGAGCCTTGCAACAGAAGGTAGAACACTACTGAACTTCCTAACTGCCTGCTGTACCTGAACGTCTGTGAAAGGAATGAGGTGACCTTATTGGCTTTAAAAACATTTTTGGAGTCTAGATGCTGTTATAAATTAGAAAAATGTGGCAAAGTCCCACAAAGTGATGATGACCAGCTCACTTCATTCATGCTGGGTGAGAGATAAATGTTGACCAGTACAGCAGGGAGAACTCTCCATCTCTGGGTCAGAATGGGAGCCCAAGACCTTCAGGAAATATCCAAGGGGACAGAAACGTTAAGGTCTCATTAGTGAAATAACTCCTCGGAAAACACAGTCCTCCTTTCATTATGTATTCTGTTGAAGCTTAAATCTGAAATCTTCTGATGCAGAGGAGAGGGCTAAACACTGAGCCCTCCAAAGAAGCTAAAGACAAAGATGCCCACATCCCCTCACCGTGCATCCTGCCACCTCCTCGGAGAATAAAAGAGGGGGTGAATGATATTCGGTGAGGGCGATCATGTGGAGCTACCCATGAGGAAATGCAAGCACAAGGCTGTTCCAGGGTCGTCACAGAGTTTGGAAAGGGAAGTGTCAATGAGCACGTCTCGATATGACACCTACCTGTTTAATGCAAAACAGTAATGAAACTTGATATTCGGGAGTTCTGCCACATTACACGTCGGCAGCTTCTGCAGAGTTTCCACCAGTTTGATAGTTGCATCGAGATCCTTTGAAACGAAAATAGCAGAGAGTCAAAACTCCCCAATTACTGTTACTCAGCAAGGGCTAATTATTATTGTCTCTCACTAGCTCACAGCAGCTCACATTGAAAACCACTTTCATGACTGCACGCTCAGTTAGTGTGACCATTACTCAAGAATTATTGAATTTGAATGTGTTCTGAGTTCTATTCTCCTGCTCTCCTTAACCCACAACTTTCCCTTCTTCTTGCTCCCATTAAATTGTAATGTCAGTAATTGGGAGCCATGACGTAGAGCTATCAGTGTTGGACTGGGCTGGACAAGGTCAGAAGTCACACAACGCCAGGTTATAGACTAGCAGGTTTATTTGAAGCGCTGCTCCTTCGTCACCTGAATATCGAAGCTTACTGCACACCAAAATTTTGAAAAAAACCATTTTACACTATATAGCTATTTAAAGCAGAAATTCCTGGAGAAACTCAGTAGATCTGACAGCTTCTGAGAGAAGAAAGCCGAGTTGTCATTTCGAGTCCAGTTCTCAGTTCTGACGAAGAGTCACCGGACTCAAAACATTAACTCTGCTTTCTCCCCACAGGTGCTGCCAGATCTGCTGAGTTTTGCAAGCAATTTCTGTTTTTGTTTCAGATCTCCTTCATCCACACTTCTTTGTTTAACTTTAACTATTTAAAACAATTTTACCACAAGCATCAGAACTGAAGATTCAACCCTTCTATCTTCAGCAAAATCTTATGGTCACCCGGTCTCCACTTTAAAGATCTTTATTAGTTGGTCTGGCTGTAATTGGTTTCTGGAGCTTTCTGACCTCAAACGTCTTCAGAACAAACACATACTTTTCCAAACACTCAGTTTCTAGCAGTTTTCTGATCATGGACATTTTCTGTTAAGTTACTCAGGTCATTTTCAAGACTTTTTTAGAGGCTGAAATTATCAGCATCTTTGCTGTCTGACTGAAGTTACATACATTGCTTGACCTTTTGTATTTCTGTGATTCCAGGCTCCTGTTGCTAGACAACAATAATCCTTTACCCATTTCTACCCTTGCTTCTAATGCACCGAACTATTCACCTCAAGGGTCTTGAAGATGTCATTTAGATGTTTGTAAACAAAACTTAAGCTAATTGAGTGTCACTCAAAAATGAAGCTTTAATTATATCTTTCTTTTCTTCACACTCACAATGTAGAAATACAAATCAAATTTAAAGCTGTCACAGTTCTGCGCACTTCAAGTTTCCAAATGATAATAACAGCAATATATCATGAATCTTCATCACACACCACAGTCTCATAAGCGTGTCAAGACCTTGGAGAGAATGCACATGAGGTTTACTGTATCTGCGGAACTGCAATGAAAAAAGTGAGGAAGCTTTGAAATAAAAACAGGAGGAATTCACCTGTCTGGCATCGTCTGTGGAACTTGAGCTGTTCTCCTTCAAGAAGGTCAGATTAAGAGATTTGACAATGGTGTTCAAACTCATTAATGATGTTGAAAGACTAAATAAGAGGAAGTGGTTTCCAATGGCAGGGGTATGAATATTCATTAGACATAGACTAAAGTTGCAGGTAGAACTAGTCAGGTAATTAGGTAAAAACAATGACTGCAGATGCTGGAAACCAGATTCTGGATTAGTGGTGCTAGAAGAGCACAGCAGTTCAGGCAGCATCCTAGGAGCAGTAAAATCAACGTTTCAGGCAAAAGCCCTTCATCATGAATAAAGGCAGAGCCTGAAGCGTGGAGAGATAAGCTAGAGGAAGGTGGGGGTGGGGAGAAAGTAGCATAGAGTACAATAGGTGAGTGGGGGAGGGGATGAAGCTGTTGGGTCAGGGGCGGGGGGAGAGTGGAGTGGATAGGTGGAAAAGAAGATAGGCAGGTAGGACAAGTCCGGACAAGTCATGGGGACAGTGCTGGGCTGGACGTTTGGAACTAGGGTGAGGTGGGGGAAGGGGAAATGAGGAAACCTTTGAAGTCCACATTGATGCCCTGGGGTTGAAGTGTTCCGAGGCGGAAGATAAGGCGTTCTTCCTCCAGGCGTCTGGTGGTGAGGGAGCGGCGGTGAAGGAGGCCCAGGACCTCCATATCCTCGGCAGAGTGGGAGGGGGAGTTGAAATGTTGGGCCACAGGCAGTGTGGTTGATTGGTGCTGGTGTCTCGGAGATGTTCCCTAAAGCGCTCTGCTAGGAGGCGTCCAGTCTCCCCAATGTAGAGGAGACCGCATCGGGAGCAATGGATACAATAAATGATATTAGTGGATGTGCAGGTAAAACTTTGATGGATGTGGACGGCTCCTTTAGGGCCTTGGATGGAGGTGGGGGAGGAGGTGTGGGCGCAGGTTTTGCAGTTCCTGAGGTGGCAGTGAAGGTGCCAGAATGGGAGGGCGGGTTGTAGGGGGGCATGGACCTGACCAGGTAGTCAAGAAGGGAACGGTCTTTGCGGAAGGCGGAATGGGGTGGGGAGTGAAATATATCCCTGGTGGTGGGGTCTTTTTGGAGGTGGCGGAAATGTCAACGGATGATTTGGTTTATGCGAAGATTGGTAGGGTGGAAGGTGAGCACCAGGGGCATTCTGTCACCTTCATCCCCTCCCCCACTCACCTATTGTACTCTATGCTACTTTCTCCCCACCCCCACCCTCCTCTAGCTTATCTCTCCGCGCTTCAGGCTCTCTGTCTTTATTCCTGATGAAGGGCTTTTGCCCGAAACGTCGATTTTACTGCTCCTCGGATGCTACCTGAACTGCTGTGCTCTTCCAGCACCACTAATCCAGAATCTAGTCAGGTAATTAATGAACTACCAGTGGATGCAGTGCATTTGGATGTTTTGAAGGCATTCAGTTAGGTTCCACAGGTTTTTACACAACATGAAGACTAATGGAATTGTGTATGACAAAAAAGCTTGGATTGAGGATTGTTCCATGGACAGAAAAAAAGGTAGGAATATGCAGTGAAGTTTCCATATGATCAAGTGTAACTGGTAGAATGTCACAGAGCTCAGAGCTTGGGCTATTAATCAATATCAAGGCTTAGTCAAGGGACCGAGTGTAATACTGCCCTAGTTTGTTGATGTTCCGAACTAAGTAGGTAAGTTGGCTGTGGGGGGTACCTGAAGAGATTGCAAAGGGACATTATCTAAGACATTGGGCAGGACTGTGGCAGATGGCACATTACGCAAGGAAGTGTGAAATCAGCAGCTTTGATCAGAAGCATCAAAAAGCAACAATGTTTTTACAAAGGTGAAAGGCTCGTAAATACTGACAAAGAACTTGGGGATTATTGTGCATGACTCACAAAACAGGAATATACAGATGTAACTATAAATTCTCAAGGCAAGTATTGCAAGAGATGGAATTTAAAAGATAGTTTTATACTGCTGGAGTCTGATAAGACCATACTTGGAGAATGGGTGTTTGTTTTGGATTCCTTGTCAAATGACGGCAGACTTCCATTAAAAGAAAGTTCACTACATGATTGCTGCAATAAAAAGGTTATCCACTGAGGACAGCATCAGTAGAATGGGGCCAGATTCCCTGATTAGAAAAAAGAAAATACGATCTAAAATTCTAAGCAGGTCTGGCACGAAAAATGCTGCTAGTTGTTTTCCCCAGAAAGTGCAGAATGAGAGATCATATTTCCTTGAAATGAGATTGGCCATTTAGGTGAGGAGAGATTTCGTCACTCAGAGATTTGTAAACATTTAGC